>NC_050574.1:462694891-463068544 GCF_011100635.1 Trichosurus vulpecula | reverse complement strand
GCTTTCAAGTAGCTTGGAATACGGCCGAGTTCCTGCGCGATTCACTTGCTGCCGTTCTAGCCTATGGGAAAAGACCCATTGGGCAAATGTGCCATTCGCCCCCCACTGTCTCAGGCGGACTCCGAATCAGGGTATTGCACCCTGCAGGGGACAGTGACCTTGATGCATTTGGCCATGCTGTTCAGCTGGATCTCTTTCAGTCAAGTTGCAAAGTGCAGATTCGTCGTGCCCCATTGACTTCAATGGGGCGAAAGGTTGAATGTGCAGACAACTCCAAGAGAAAGAGCAGCAAGCGAAAGCTAATGCGTTAGCTGAAGAGAAAGCAAGGAGAGAAAGCGGCCGGCAACACAGCTTTCAAGTAGCTTGGAATACTGCCGAGTTCCTGCGCGATTCACTTGCTGCCGTTCTAGCCTATGGGAAAAGACCCATTGGGCAAATGTGCCATTCGCCCCCAACTTTCTCGGCGGACTCCGAA
Source organism: Trichosurus vulpecula (assembly GCF_011100635.1). Classification (NCBI taxonomy): domain Eukaryota; kingdom Metazoa; phylum Chordata; class Mammalia; order Diprotodontia; family Phalangeridae; genus Trichosurus; species Trichosurus vulpecula. The sequence goes on along the minus strand of NC_050574.1, from coordinate 463,068,069 downwards.
TCACCGGTATTGCACCCTGCAGGGGACAGTGACCTTGATGCATTTGGCCATGCTGTTCAGCTGGATCTCTTTCAGTCAAGTTGCAAAGTGCAGATTCGTCGTGCCCCATTGACTTCAATGGGGCGAAAGGTTGAATGTGCAGACAACTCCAAGAGAAAGAGCAGGAAGCGAAAGCTAATGCGTTAGCTGAAGAGAAAGCTAAGGAGAGAAAGCGGCCGGCAACACAGCTTTCAAGTAGCTTGGAATACGGCCGAGTTCCTGCGCAATGCACTTGCTGCTGTTCTAGCCTATGGGAAAAGACCCATTGGGCAAATGTTCCATTTGCCCCCACTTTCTCAACGGACCCCTAATCACCGCATTGCTCCTTGCAGGGTACAAGGACCTTGACGCATGTGGCCATGCTGTTCAGCTGGATCTCTTTCAGTCAAGTTGCAAAGTGCAAATTCTTCGTCCCCCATTGACTTCAATGGGGCGAAAGGTTGAATGTGCAGACAACTCCAAGAGAAAGAGCAGCAAGCGAAAGCTAATGCGTTAGCTGAAGAGAAAGCAAGGAGAGAAAGCGGCCGGCAACACAGCTTTCAAGTAGCTTGGAATACGGCCGAGTTCCTGCGCGATTCACTTGCTGCCGTTCTAGCCTATGGTAAAATACCCATTGGGCAAATGTGCCATTTGCCCCCCACTTTCTCAGCGGACTCCGAATCACCGTATTGCTCCTTGCAGGGGACAGGGACCTTGATGCATTTGGCCATTCTGTTCAGCTGGATCTCTTTCAGTCAAGTTGCAAAGTGCAGATTCGTCGTCCCCCATTGACTTCAATGGGGCGAAAGGATGAATGTGCAGACAACTCCAAGAGAAAGAGCAGCAAGCGAAAGCTAATGCGTTAGCTGAAGAGAAAGCAAGGAGAGAAAGCGGCCGGCAACACAGCTTTCAAGTAGCTTGGAATACGGCCGAGTTCCTGCGCAATGCACTTGCTGCCGTTCTAGCCTATGGGAAAAGACCCATTATGCAAATGTGCCATTTGCCCCCCACTTTCTCAGCGGACCCCGAATCACCGTATTGCTCCTTGCAGGGGACAGTGACCTTGATGCATTTGGCCATTCTGTTCAGCTGGATCTCTTTCAGTCAAGTTGCAAAGTGCAGATTCGTCGTCCCCCATTGACTTCAATGGGGCGAAAGGTTGAATGTGCAGACAACTCCAAGAGAAAGAGCAGCAAGAGAAAGCTAATGCGTTAGCTGAAGAGAAAGCAAGGATAGAAAGCGGCCGGCAACACAGCTTTCAAGTAGCTTGGAATACGGCCGAGTTCCTGCGCAATGCATTTGCTGCCGTTCTAGCCTTTGGGAAAAGACCCATTGGGCAAATGTGCCATTTCCCACCCACTTTCTCAGCGGACCCCGAATCACCGTATTGCTCCTTGCAGAGGACAGGGACCTTGATGCATTTGGCCATGCTGTTCAGCTGGATCTCTTTCAGTCAAGTTGCAAAGTGCAGATTCCTCGTCCCCCATTGACTTCAATGGGGCGAAAGGTTGAATGTGCAGACAACTCCAAGAGAAAGAGCAGCAAGCGAATTCTACTGCGTTAGCTGAAGTGAAAGCAAGGAGAGAAAGCGGCCGGCAACACAGCTTTCAAGTAGCTTGGAATACGGCCGAGTTTCTGTTCAATGCACTTGCTGCCGTTCTAGCCTATGGGGAAAGACCCATTGGGCAAATGTGCCATTTGCCCCCCACTTTCTCAGCGGACCCCGAATCACCGTATTGCTCCTTGCAGGGGACAGGGACCTTGACGCATGTGGCCATTCTGTTCAGCTGGATCTCTTTCAGTCAAGTTGCAAAGTGCAGATTCGTCGTCCCCCATTGACTTCAATGGGGCGAAAGGTTGAATGTGCAGACAATTCCAAGAGATAGAGCAGTAAGCGAAAGCTAATGCGTTAGCTGAAGAGAAAGCAAGGATAGAAAGCGGCCGGCAACACAGCTTTCAAGTAGCTTGGAATACGGCCGAGTTCCTGCGCAATGCATTTGCTGCCGTTCTAGCCTATGGGAAAAGACCCATTGGGCAAATGTGCCATTTGCCCCCCACTTTCTCAGCGGACCCCGAATCACCGTATTGCTCCTTGCAGGGGACAGGGACCTTGACGCATGTGGCCATTCTGTTCAGCTGGATCTCTTTCAGTCAAGTTGCAAAGTGCAGATTCGTCGTCCCCCATTGATTTCAATGGGGCGAAAGGTTGAATGTGCACACAACTCCAAGAGAAAGAGCAGCAAGCGAAAGCTAATGCGTTAGCTGAAGAGAAAGCAAGGAGAGAAAGCGGCCGGCAACACAGCTTTCAAGTAGCTAGGAATATGGTCGAGTTCCTGCGCAATGCACTTGCTGCCGTTCTAGCCTATGGGAAAAGACCCATTGGGCAAATGTGCCATTTGCCCCCCACTTTCTCCGCGGACCCCGAATCACCGTATTGCTCCTTGCAGGGGATAGGGACCTTGATGCATTTGGCCATTCTGTTCAGCTGGATCTCTTTCAGTCAAGTTGCAAAGTGCAGATTCTTCGTCCCCCATTGACTTCAATGGGGCGAAAGGTTGAATGTGCAGACAACTCCAAGAGAAAGAGCAGCAATCGAAAGCTAATGCGTTAGCTGAAGTGAAAGCTAGGAGAGAAAGCGGCCGGCAACACAGCTTTCAAGTAGCTTGGAATACGGCCGAGTTCCTGCGCGATTCACTTGCTGCCGTTCTAGCCTATGGGAAAAGACCCATTGGGCAAATGTTCCATTTGCCCCCACTTTCTCAACGGACCCCTAATCACCGCATTGCTCCTTGCAGGGGACAAGGACCTTGACGCATGTGGCCATGCTGTTCAGCTGGATCTCTTTCAGTCAAGTTGCAAAGTGCAGATTCGTCGTCCCCCATTGATTTCAATGGGGCGAAAGGTTGAATGTGCACACAACTCCAAGAGAAAGAGCAGCAAGCGAAAGCTAATGCGTTAGCTGAAGAGAAAGCAAGGAGAGAAAGCGGCCGGCAACACAGCTTTCAAGTAGCTAGGAATATGGTCGAGTTCCCGCGCAATGCACTTGCTGCCGTTCTAGCCTATGGGAAAAGACCCATTGGGCAAATGTGCCATTTGCCCCCCACTTTCTCCGCGGACCCCGAATCACCGTATTGCTCCTTGCAGGGGACACTGACCTTGATGCATTTGGCCATTCTGTTCAGCTGGATCTCTTTCAGTCAAGTTGCAAAGTGCAGATTCATCGTCCCCCATTGACTTCAATGGGGCGAAAGGTTGAATGTGCAGACAACTCCAAGAGAAAGAGCAGGAATCGAAAGCTAATGCGTTAGCTGAAGTGAAAGCTAGGAGAGAAAGCGGCCGGCAACACAGCTTTCAAGTAGCTTGGAATACGGCCGAGTTCCTGCGCAATGCACTTGCTGCCGTTCTAGCCTATGGGAAAAGACCCATTGGGCAAATGTTCCATTTGCCCCCACTTTCTCAACGGACCCCTAATCACCGCATTGCTCCTTGCAGGGGACAAGGACCTTGACGCATGTGGCCATGCTGTTCAGCTGGATCTCTTTCAGTCAAGTTGCAAAGTGCAGATTCTTCGTCCCCCATTGACTTCAATGGGGCGAAAGGTTGAATGTGCAGACAACTCCAAGAGAAAGAGCAGCAAGCGAAAGCTAATGCCTTAGCTGAAGAGAAAGCAAGGAGAGAAAGTGGCCGGCAACACAGCTTTCAATTAGCTTGGAATACGGCCGAGTTCTTGTTCAATGCACTTGCTGCCGTTCTAGCCTATGGTAAAATACCCATTGGGCAAATGTGCCATTTGCCCCCCACTTTCTCAGCGGTCTCCGAATCATCGTATTGCTCCGTGCAGGGGACAGGGACCTTGATGCATTTGGCCATGCTTTTCAGCTGGATCTCTTTCAGTCAAGTTGCAAAGTGCAGATTCTTCGTCCCGCAATGACTTTAATGGGGAGAAAGGTTGAATGTGCAGACAACTCCAAGAGAAAGAGCAGCAAGCGAAAGCTAATGCCTTAGCTGAAGAGAAAGCAAGGAGAGAAAGCGGCCGGCAACACAGCTTTCAAGTAGCTTGGAATACGGCCGAGTTCGCGCGCAATGCACTTGCTGCCGTTCTAGCCTATGGGAAAAGACCCATTGGGCAAATGTGCCATTTGCCCCCACTTTCTCAGCGGACTCCGAATCACCGTATTGCTCCTTGCAGGGGACAGGGACCTTGATGCATTTGGCCATGCTGTTCAGCTGGATCTCTTTCAGTCAAGTTGCAAAGTGCAGATTCGTCGTCCCCCATTGACTTCAATGGGGCGAAAGATTGAATGTGCAGACAACTCCAAGAGAAAGAGCAGCAATCGAAAGCTAATACGTTAGCTGAAGAGAAAGCAAGGAGAGAAAGCGGCTGGCAACACAGCTTTCAAGTAGCTTCAATACGGCCGAGTTCCTGCGCAATGCACTTGCTGCCGTTCTAGCCTACGGTAAAAGACCCATTGGCAAACGTGCCATTTGCCCCCCACTTTCTGCGCGGACTCCCAATCACCGTATTGCTCCTTGCAGGGGACAGGGACCTTGATGCATTTGGCCATGCTGTTCAGCTGGATCTCTTTCAGTCAAGTTGCAAAGTGCAGATTCGTCGTCCCCCATTGACTTCAATGGGGCGAAAGGATGAATGTGCAGACAACTCCAAGAGAAAGAGCAGCAAGCGAAAGCTAATGCGTTAGCTGAAGAGAAAGCAAGGATAGAAAGCGGCCGGCAACACAGCTTTCAAGTAGCTTGGAATACGACCGAGTTCCTGCGCAATGCACTTGCTGCCGTTCTAGTCTATGGGAAAAGACCCATTCGGGAAATGTGCCATTTGCCCCCACTTTCTCAGCGGACTCCGAATCACCGTATTGCTCCTTGCAGGGGACAGGGACCTTGATGCATTTGGCCATGCTGTTCAGCTGGATCTCTTTCAGTCAAGTTGCAAAGTGCAGATTCGTCGTCCCCCATTGACTTCAATGGGGCGAAAGGTTGAATGTGCAGACAACTCCAAGAGAAAGAGCAGCAAGCGAAAGCTAATGCGTTAGTTGAAGAGAAAGCAAGGAGAGAAAGCGGCTGGCAAACAGCTTTCAAGTAGCTTGGAATACGGCCGAGTTCCTGTTCAATGCACTTGCTGCCGTTCTAGCCTATGGGAAAAGACCCATTGGGCAAATGTGCCATTTGCCAGGCACTTTCTCCGCGGACCCCGAATCACCGTATTGCTCCTTGCAGGGGACAGGGACCTTGATGCATTTGGCCGTGCTGTTCAGCTGGATCTCTTTAAGTGAAGTTGCAAAGTGCAGATTCGTCGTCCCCCATTGACTTCAGTGGGCCGAAAGGTTGAACGTGGAGACAACTCCAAGAGAAAGAGCAGCAACCGAAAGCTAATGCGTTAGCTGAAGAGAAAGGAAGGAGAGAAAGCGGCCGGCAACACAGCTTTCAAGTAGCTTGGAATACGGCCGAGTTCCTGCGCAATGAACTTGCTTCCATGCTAGCCTATGGGAAAGGACCCATTGGGCAAATGTGCCTTTTGCCCCCCACTTTCTCAGCGGACTTCGAAACACGGTAGTGCTCTTTGCAGGGGACAGGGACCTTGATGCATTTGGCCATGATGTTCAGCTGGATCTCTTTCAGTCAAGTTGCAAAGTGCAGATTCGTCCTCACCATTGTCTTCAATGCGGCGAAAGGTTGAATGTGCAGACAACTCCAAGAGAAAGAGCAGCAAGCGAAAGCTAATGCCTTAGCTGAAGAGAAAGCAAGGAGAGAAAGCGGCCGGCAACACAGCTTTCAAGTAGCTTGGAATACGGCCGAGTTCCTGCGCAATGCACTTGCTGCCATTCTAGCCTATGGGAAAAGACCCATTGGGCAAATGTGCCTTTTGCCCCCCACTTTCTCAGGGGACTCCGAATCACCGTATTGCTCCTTGCAGGGGACAGGGACCTTGATGCATTTTGTCATGCTGTTCAGCGGGATCTCTTTCAGTCAAGTTTAAAAGTGCCGATTCGTCGTCCACCATCGACTTCAATGGGGCGAAATGTTGAATGTGCAGACAACTGCAAGAGAAAGAGCAGCAAGGGAAAGCTAATGCGTTAGCTGAAGAGAAAGCAAGGAGAGAAAGCGGCCGGCAACACAGTTTTCAAGTAGCTTGGAATACGGGTGAGCTCCTGCGCAATGCACTTGCTGCCGTTCTAGCCTATGGGAAAAGACCCATGGGGCCAATGTGCCATTTGCCCCCAAGCTTCTCACTGGACTCCGAAGCACGGTATTGCTCCTTGCAGGGGACAGGGACCTTGAAGCATTTGGCCATGCTGTTCAGCTGGATCTCTTTCAGTCAAGTTGCAAAGTGCATATTCGTCGTCCCCCTTTGACTTTAATAGGGCGAAAGGGAAAATGTGGAGACAACTCCAAGAGAAAGAGCAGCAAGCGAAAGCCACTGCGTTAGCTGAAGAGAAAGCAAGGACAGAAAGCGGCCTGAAACACAACTTTCAAGTAGCTTGAAATACGGCCGAGGTCCTGCGCAATGAACTTGAATGGCTTAGCACTGCAAAAGAGAAGTCTGGAGAAGCAACAGGAAGTGGCATAATGACATTTGAATCTGCATTTTTTATAAAGAAGAAGGAGGAGGGATTGATATATCCAGTGATTTTAAAAACAAATGAAACCTTTGGTAAAACCTTAGGTAAGCATCCAACTTGAACACGATTTCTTTCATGCAGCAGTCTTAGAAATAATAATTGCAATGTAATGCTGCTGAGTTAGACAATTCCCTTGTGAATCATTCCAACCAGGAGTCATATCTCCTCTCCTCCCCGCCCCTTGGTAGGATCTGTCCAGGCAACCCATTTCCCTTCTGTGTTGAAGCTTTCCTTTCAAATCCAGGACATACTTAATAACTTCTAGGGAAAAAAAAATAATGATTGCCCATCTCCCTCACTTCCCTTTCCTCTGAGGCTATCCAGTTATTGTTTCTGAGGAGTATGTTCTAAAAGAGAGATCCTTCTCTTTCTTTTAGGACATTCATTAAACAAATGAGTAAACTCATCTGTATTCAATGTGCATCTGAACCCCCAGTCATTTTGCACTGGGAAACTGCAAATTGAGTTCAAGAAACCTGGATAATTTAGATCAGTCTTCCTTCTGTGTTGTGCATGATAATTAAGCAAGGTCAAATTCCCTGGCCAGTGCATTTTATGATCAGTAAATAAAAGTATGTAAATTGAAAGGGAACAACAAATCTTATACATGGTGAGCTACTTTCACAGGAAGCAAGAAGGAGAATTAGGGCTTTGTCTCCTAAGAATTGGAAAGGATTATTGACTTTGAAAAGAGTAGCTTTTCCCAAGCAGGGTAAAGGGAAGGGGAAATAGATCACTGCCTTTAACCAAATGAATGTCTTTCTGCTCTTCTCATTGGCACCTGGCTGAAATATAGGACTTGTTCCATCCTCACCACCTGCAATTTTAATACCCCTTTCTCCCATTCATGGCTCTGCTTTTTTCTAGCCCTACTCTCTGGTATGTCTTCATGTCTTATTTTTCAGCAGATGCTCCCTATGGCTCTGGTGGGGCATCTGTCCTCCTTAAAGTGGATTCCAACTGTGTCTATTAGTCTGCTTGTAGGTTAACTTCAGGGGAAGAACTTGGGTTTTTGAGTAACTCCCCATCTAGTAGTTCCCTTAGTATAATCCTCTCTGCCCTTTCAGGTAGAACCAAAGTCAGGGTTATATTCCTCACCAAATACTTCTACTCACCACCTTAACAAACACAGGAACACTATCTTTATCCAAAATGGGCAACTGTAGGCTGACATTTGTAGGAGACAGCTAGATGACAGTAGAAAGAGTGCTGAGCCGGGAGTCAAGAAAACCTTACTTCAAATCTGGCCTCAGACACTTTATCAAGAAAACCACTGGAGAGTATGGTCTATAGGGTCATGAAAAGTTGAACCTGACTGAAAAACAACAAAGCTCACAACATTTAAGCGAAGGGATTCCCAGAGGATTCCTTTAGGGTAGCTTTAAAAAGTTTCCTCATGCAATATAAAGGACCTTGCTACTTGTGTCTTTCCTTTTTACATGACCTTTATGATTCTGAACTCATGAGAAAATTCCTTGTCAAGGTACACTGGGTGTCTAAATGTCTCTCTTTGTTGTTGTTTTTTATTAGAAACATTCACAATTATATCATCAGGCTTTCATTTTTGATAGCACCTCAATCCTTATCCACAAATTTAAATAGGATAATGAGAACACAAGAGACCTGATGAACTAAGAAAGTAGTGGTGTTTTGCCCTAAAGATCAATGGGGGTTTTGGGAGGTAAGATATGATAATTCTATTTAACTATCTGAAAACCTGTCATGCCATAGGGGAATTATAGCTTTTCTACTTGACCTGAAGAGAGAAATGAGAAAAATGTGGGAAGTTGCTGAAGAAGACAACCATAATTTAAAGAAATATTTCTTAATAATTGACCTTCCCAGAGTTGGAATGGACTTTCTAAGAAGGTATTGCGCTTCCACTGACTAAAGTTATTCCAGCAAAGCTGCTCTAGTATAGGCATTCTTAACCTTTTTCCCTCCAAAATCAGAGACATGGACTAAGAAAGCCTATAGACTCCTCCCCAGAATATTGTTTTTAAATGTCTGCAATATATAAGATCTCAAAGGTAATAAACTATAAAGAAATACAGTTACCAAAATCCATTTTTAAAAACTTCAAGTTACACCAAATGAAGAGGCACAAAACATATTATAGTAGAGGGAAAGAAGGGAGGGAGAAGAGCAGTATTTGAGCATCACTGTCATCTGATCTGGTTCAAGAAGGGAATAACATACCCTGATAGTTTAGAAATCTAACTTGACCTACGGGAAGTAGGAGCGGAAGGGGGGAAAAAGGGAGGAGGGGTCAGAAGGGAGGGGAGAAGTAGCAAGTGGGAAACGGTAAGATAAGGGAGGGGAATAAAAAGGGAGGGTAAACTGAGGAAGGTGGCAGTCAAAAGCAAAACTTTGTTAAGGAGGAGAAGTGGAAAGGGAGAAATAAAAGCATAAACGGGGGAAATAGGATAGAGAAAAAGACACAGATAGAAATTATAACTCTGAACGTGAATGGGATGAACACTCTCAAAAAACAGAAGCAGATAGCAGAATGGATTAAAAACCATAATCCTACAATATGCTGTTTACAAGAAACACATTTGAAATAGGGGGATACACACAGGGTAAAGGTAAAAGGCTGGAGTAAAATATATTGTGCCTCGGCTAAAGAAAAAAAAGCAATCCGAATCTCAGACAAAGCAAAAGTAAAGAGAGATTTAATTAAAAGAGATAAGGAAGGACATTATATCCTGCTGAAAGGAACCATAGACAATGAAGCAATATCATTGTTTAACATACATGCACCAAGTGGTAAGGCATACAAATTCTTAGAGGAGAGGTTAAGGGAGTTACAGGAATAAATAGACAGCAAAACTATAATATTGGGAGACCTCAATCTCCCCCTTTCTAAACTTGATAAATCTAACCTCAAAATAAATAAGAAAAAAGTTAAGGAGGTAAACAGAATTTTAGAAAAGGCAGATTTGATAGACCTCTGGAGAAAACTGAATGGGGATAAAAAGGAATATACTTTCTTCTCAGCAGTACATGGCACATACTCAAAAATTGACCATGTACTAGGGCATAAAAACCTCACAATCCAGTGCAGAAAGGCAGAAGTAGTCGAAGCATCCTTTTCAGATCATGATGCAATAAGAATCATTTTTAATAAAGAACCATGGAAAAAGAAGCTAAAAACTAATTGGAAACTAAATAATCTCATTCTAAAGAATGAGTGGGCCAAAGAACAAATCAGAGAAACAATTAATCACTTCATTCAAAAGAATGACAATAATGAAACAACGTACCAAAACTTATGGGATACAGCAAAAGCAGTTCTTAGGGGAGGTTTTATATCCCTAAATGCTTACATGAATAAAATAGGGAAAAAGGAGATAAATGATCTGGGCATACAGCTGAAAAAGATAGAAAAGGAGCAAATTGAAAATCCCCAATTAAATACCAAATTAGAAATTCTGAGAATCAAAGGAGAGATTAATAAAATTGAAACCAAGAAAACTAATGAATTAATAAGTAAAACAAAGAGCTCGTTTTATGAAAAAACCAATAAAATTGATAAACCTTTGGTCAATTTATTTAAAAAAAAGAAAGAAGAAAATCAAATTACCTGTATCAAAAATGAAAAGGGCGAGTTCACCTCTAATGAAGAGGAAATCAAAACAATAATTAAGAATTATTTTGCCCAATTGTATGCCCATAAATATGACAACCTTAGAGATATGGATGAATATCTACAAAAACATAAACTGCCCAGGCTAACAGAAAAGGAAGTAAAATTTCTAAATAACCCCATCTCAGAAAAAGAAATTGAGCATGCCATGAATGAACTCCCTAGGAAAAAATCTCCAGGGACAGATGGTTTTACATGTGATATGGACTTCATAACAACCTGGAAAACCTACATGACATAATGCTGAGTGAGCGGAGCAGAGCCAGGAGAACATTGCACACAAACACAGATGTATGGATTCCGTGAGGACCAACCCTGACAGACTTCGCTCTTCTTAGTAACACAAGGTGCAGGCACAACTCCAAAGGACTCACGATGGAGAATGCTTTCTACATCCAGAGAAAGAACTATGAAGTTTGAATGCAGATTGAGGCACACTTCTTGCTACCCTATTTTGCTTCTCTTTTATTTTAGTTTTTGGGTTGTTTTTTTTTTTTTGGTTCTGTTTCTTCTTTCTCATTATTCATTCCATTGGTCCTAATTCTTCTCTGCAACTTGATTAGTGTATAAATTAATTCAATGCGAAGTTGTTCATGGTAGTTATATGAGATTCCATGCCGTCTTGGGGAGGGAGGGGGGAGGGAGGGGAGAAAATATGAAACTCAAAATTATGCAGAACCGTCTGTTGTAAACTAAAAATAAAAATAAATTAAAAGAAAACTTCAAGTTAAGAGTAACAAGTGCAGGTGATTGCTGAGATTTTGTGATTCAAAACTTATTCCTTTTTAGCATTTCTGGCAATGGATGTTTTCTTTATTTACTCTAAACTTCTGAAATGTGTTTTTCTGACATCAGCCTTACTCATTAATTTTCCTTTTTTTTTTTTGGTCCCTTTCAGTTTCATATATGTTTTCCTTTTTTGCATTACAGGCATTTTTTGTATCATTCTCATTTCTCTTGAGAAGTCTCCTCTAACCAAAACAAACAAATAATAAACAAGGAAGCAAATAAATAAATCAATAAAAACAGTTAAATAAATCTAATCATACAGAAAATGACAACATTGCCTAAATTGATTCACTTATTCAATGTGATTTCACTCCTTTTCCTTCAGTTGTATGACATCTGTGCAGCACATGAATGTCTCAGACACATAAATGAAGACTACATGAGGAACACACATGCATGAGGAATATAACTAATTCTGGATCTCCTCCTGCCTCTCCCTGAGGATCAGTGACCATCTGTACATGCAGATATAAAGGGAAAAGAACCTGAGGCTGACATCTCTTGCATCTCTTTCAAATCCTTCTTTCCAAACAACTATGTCCTGTCCAGCTCAAGGTCCATGACAATGTTACCAGCATTTATTCTTTGCTGCAGTCCCAATATAGTTGAATACCCATGGAGAAATCTCCAGTGAATGCCTCATTCATTTATTTATTCATTCTTTTAAAACCATTTATTAAGCTCCTCATAAGAGTAGCTTACTCATTAAGTAAGGATTAAGATACAAATTTAAAATGAAACAGTTCCTGTTTTCAAGAAGCTTATATTTGACTGGTACACATATTAGTTCAAAACAAAATATATACAAATTTTGAGTAAATATTTTAGTAAAAAGTAAATATATTCTTGGGGGGCAGTGGGGTGGAAGGAAGTTGACTACCAAATACTTTCTATTGTGTTTTTCCGCTTTTGCACCCTGATACTTTGCTTCTCATTTGAACACTTATCCCAAAACCCATTGCTATGGGGCTCTCTCCTTCATTAGTGGAGATGAATGTCCTAGCCTACAGGAGAGGTGGAGTGGAGTAGGCAAGACTGGAAGAGCTCCAGACTTCTTTAATATTCAAGCTTCACATTCCTTCAGGCAAGTATTTTGTGAAGACTGGAGAGGGAGATAAAAGAGGCCAATCCCACTTCAGGGTGCTAAAGGAAAACACTCTGGAAAGATCTGAGAAGAGTTAACAGTCTTCATCATGTCCCTCTCTAAAACTTGCTAGAGACTTCTGGTAGTTTCCCCTTGGGTGAGATTCAAAACTCTCTCTTTTTTGAACTGAGTCATCTCAGTCTGAATGGGAAAGCTCCTTCACTCTGTATTGTCTGGTATATATTTTTCTATGAATATCTTCTTTGATTTTGTTTTGGCTCTTTACTATTTGCTATGTGTGTTCATTGTGGAACTGTTTATTAGATGGGAGACTCTAACCCTTATATAAAAAGTTTGAGGTCTTCTTTTCCCCCTAACAATGACACAGCAATCAGATGTTAGATTGAACGTCATCATATCCCCTACTTAGTATTATTTAAGGGAGCAGACATATATAAGTCTAGCCTGGTACTCCATCCCTCTAAGGAGAGCATAGGGGCCTCCAGCCCCAAATTTCTTCCCTTCCTGGAAGGAAGTAAAGTCTGTTTTGGAGAGGAAATGGGGCAGAAGGGTCTAGAGATATCTTTTTGGTCTTCCTTCATGCAACACAATGACACCCTCATGTTACAGACAGAAGTGTAGGCTTTTTCCCCAGTTGGGGCCTCCCAACACCATGTAAAGTCATTTTCAACACCTTGTTATATTAATCTAAAAAATATAACCATGGTTAGTCCCAACAGGCTTGGCTACAGGCTTTGTATACTATCTCCCTGTTCTTAAATCTTTCCCTTGGGATCCATGAGCATGTGGTTGTGGTTTCATACATGCATATGTTTGAGACTGACTTCCAATAAAAAGGGTTAGAGTCTTTAAAGCTTAGGTTTTGGTTCACGTCTCGAGTCTCCCCAAAGTGGCAGGGGTAGAGGAGTAGGGCACTTTTTATATTACGTGAATTAAGTATAGAAAAGTTATTTATTTTCTACATAGAAAAAAATGCTAGATATAAAAGTATATACTAGCGTACATTGACAGAGACTTAACTAGCTATAATAAGTAATGATAGGCTGTCCTGGGAGTTTGTGACTTAAACCTCAGAAAAATAATTTTTCAAGAATGGTGAGTAGGCATTTTCACATTTCATCTCGTCTCTGTATTGTCTCCTTCAGAGTTTATGGCTTTTGGTCATTCAGTGCAGGAGTGCAACTCATGGTTGTAGGCTGATGGTTAACTTCTTCAGGAAGCACTTAAAGTTAGTGGATTCCTTCCAGAATGCATCCAGCACTGATAAGATGACAAAGGATCTTTGGATCTTACAAACTTGCCAGGTCAGCTACAAGCTTGATCCTGTCTGTCTCAAGATTGATGTTTGATGATATATGAATTATCAGTCAAAGAAACAATGCAATAATGAAAGCCAGAATCTCAGGCTCCAGCTTCACTGGAGAAGCTCCATCCCTTCCCCTTTTCTAGCTGCCATGTGATATGCTATTGGGTTGGGAAAAAGAGGCCCCTCTCCCCAGGAGAACATAATTTGTCAGAACAAAAAATAGAAGGCAGAAAGGAAATTAAGCCATATGACTCTCTTGTTAAGTTTAACTGAATCATCAGCTCTTCTTGCTCAGTAGTGAATAAGGGGATTTCTTTGTGTGTTGGTAAGCAAAATGGGCTTTTAACACTTAGTTCAACAAGTGCCCTTGAAGAGTTTGGCTTTGTTTCTTTTGAGTAATTCAGTGTATTTCATTGAGTCTTACTAAGTGCTAAGCCCCAGGCTCTAACCCCTATTAGGTGTTAACCCAACCTATGTGGATGTGAACCTCCCAGGGTCCTAAGGGGAGGGGCTAACTCAAGAGCCAATCATGGCAGCCTAAGTTCTGGTCATTCAGATGACATTTGATGACATCTGAAGCCCTATAAGAAGAGAGGACAGAGTCATTTGCACAGGGCTCTCACTCTTTGTGGCATGTGGAGACTCTGGCAGCTGTAGCTAAGGGCCCTCCAGCTTGTACCCTGGATGCTGAGACTTTGTTGAACTCTGTTAACTATGTATTGGGATTTAAATCAGACAAAGTCTGTCTGTTGATGTTTGGCATTTGTTTGTATTTGTTCTGAAGTTCAGGGTGCTGACCTTTTCCCCTGAACTAAGTGAGTGACATTTGTATGCTGAATTAAAGTAAGCTTATCAACCCCTTCATGTAGCTTTTCTTAGTTAAGCAGATCAAAACAACCTGTGATTTTGCAGCGTGATGGTAGCATTCTTGTTGGGCTTTCACCCCCACAACAGCTGCTAGCCAGATTGCTGAAACACTTTGTTATTCCCAAAGTACTGTATCATTTGGAGCCCAAGCTTCTTTAATCACACAGTGGCCAAGAAATACACTAGGTGACTGGAAGCAAGCAGAGTAACTCTGTGAAGTAGATGAACATAAGTTTTCTCTCTCACTTCACTCTCACTCTCACTTCATTAACCAGCTCCTCCTTGTTTGTCTTGAATTAGGTCCAGAATAGCAGTTTGCCTCATTATTTGCTCCACCTTCTGAGCCATGAATGTAATTTTTTTTCTTTAAAGTTAAACATGGAATAGATGGAATATTAATCAAAGTGCTGACTCAAAAAAATTCAGCTTCTAGTGGATTTGTATTCTTGTTAACACTATGGGAAAGGCCACACAGATGAGCCATGAAGACAGGAAAGATTAAATGCATCTTTTGTGTTGGGAGAAGGCCAAGAACTTTCACCCACACGATGGCCACAAGGAACGAGGATACTTAGGTAGGCACAGTGCATAGAGTGCTGAGCCTGGAGTCAGGAAGAGCTACATTCAGACACTTAGTCACTGGGTGAACCTGGACAAGTCACTTAACCGCTATCTGCCTCAATTTCCTCAACTGTGAAATGGTGATCATAGTAGTACCTATCTCACAGGATTTTTAAGTATCAAACTGGATAATAGTTGTAAAGCATTTAGCATAGTGCTTGGCACATAGTGAATGCTTAATAGATGCTTATTCCTTTCCCAATATCCAAGTGAGTGATTGTGTAGTATACTCCAAAGATCTTCAAAGGAGAGAGGAAGTCCATGCCAAAGACTTTGTATCTAAGGAATATTTATTAAAAAGATATTATTTCCAGATAGATAGGAATGGAAGTGGAATACTCCAGAACTCTAAATTTGCATCGCCCTTGTAGAGATGCTATGGTAATTCCCAAAATTGTAGTGGTTTGGCAGTTCCCCATAATTTTTCTTTGCTATTTGGCAGGGCAATCGGGGTTAAGTGACTTGCCCAAGGTCACACAGCTAGTACATGTGTCAAGTGTCTAAGGCTGGATTTGAACTCAGGTCCTCCTGACTCCAGGGACTGTGCTCTACTACCTGCGCCTAGCTGCCCCACTTCCCCATATTTTAATATTGTAGCATTTCCAAATATGATTTCCAAGATTTTTTTTTGTAAAGAAAAAAATGTTTGATGTCTAATAAAGATAGTCTTTCATTTTTGGTGTTCCAAGAGCAAGGTATTTTCTGTTCGCTGTATTTTCCTACATATGTACATTGAGATACTGAAATGAAATAGTGAGAGTTTAGAATATGACAGCATTCCTGATTTCCTGAAGGCCATGAATAAGAAGGATATAGAAGGTCATAGCTATGATTTGCAGGACTATTGAGGAGACTGGGCTAAGATGGGCACTTTATATGTTTATTATTGAGCCATGAATGAAGACATCCTTTAGTTAGGAGAAAGCAAGAGGCAAGAACCTTGCCATGAGGCAAATTAACATGAGTTTTGCCAACTTTTAGAGAAGTGTCAAGTAAAGGTCTTTGAGTTGTTTTCTTAAGTGAAGAATCAAGGGAGGGTCCTATTGTTATACCTGAGTGGCCAGCTATTGCTAGAAAAACCCTGCCCCCAGCCCCTAACTGCAAACCACAGTCTGCATAAGACAAAAACAGACTGAGGTCCTGCCGTTGGGCCCCTAAGACATTTCCAAGGAATGTAAGCTAATTACCGGGAAAGCCTAACGATCTTCCTTTAACTAACTGAGTGGGCTGAGAGACAACTCTATCTCTCACTTAACAAAGCCAGCTGGAGCATCCCTCAGTCTGCCTATGGCCTTGAAGGATGAAAGCCTCAGTCCCAGATATTCTTTTGAATTATGTGACTGTTCCTAGCTGTTATCTCATGAGTCATGTTGTGGGATGTATGGCAAACTGGACAGAGATCCTGGGTTGTAATTCCAATTGACACTTTGTCAACTATCTGATATGTTGTATTTACAATCTATTCAGGAGGTTCCTCTAACGTATCATGGTCATAAAAAGTGAAATAACACAGGCTTGCTGAGTCTGTAAAGTAACATATGTAAACTTTAAGAGATAATTAAGCACTGAACCCTGTATTGTCTATATTAACTACCCTCTCGGTTTAAACGTGGTCATTTGCTTTGGGAATTTTCCCCGAATGACCGCCGGCTAATAAACTTCTCCATTCAAAACTTATACTCTGTGGCGTGTCTCACTAGCTTCTGGTATAACACTATAGCGGTATGTATGTCTGCTTTTTCTGTTTTCTTTTTGCTTTTTTATTTGCTTTGGTGAGTGTACATATGAAAAGCTAAGTAGAGGTTTCATGAGGAAGGAGTGATAAACTTTCAACATGCAATACTACTACTAAAAGATTAAAAGTCTGACTCATGAATATAGTTAAGAATAAATGTGTGTATTCATGTACATATTATCAAACAATATTAATTTATTCGCATCACTCAGAGTGAAGGATTGCACTTGCATCTAACAAATTCTAAGAAGGAAAACTGTGTTGCTATACACATAAGAAAAGGTCATAGAAACTACAGAGAATAGACATACAGAAACCATTGTAGCAGTTAAAATTTATTGGCCCTAATGCATTGTAGGACTAAGGTGTCAAATTTGTAGCTAGAATCAAATTAAAATGTAATTGGAAAAATATTTAAAACAGTAAATAAAAATATGATAAAGCAAAGATAATGCTAATTGTTCCTCTGTAAGTCAATATGAAGTCCTAGGGATCCACTTCTATTTGTGGTTAACAACACTGCCCCAAGATGTTGAAAGAAATGTCAGTGATTTATGTAGTATGAGCAGGAAGAGTATATGGAAGCTGGCATAATACATTTAAAGAGCCCGCTGGCTTTGAAAACCCAGATGTTGGTTCTTCTCTCTCTGGGAACTATGTATATATTGCTATGACAAACAATTAGAAGCCTGCCTGTTGATTTGTGTTATTATCTCGGTTTGTAATTTCTGTATTTCATCTGAAGTTCAGGATGCTGACTTTTCCCCCTGAACTAAGTGAATAATATATGCATGTTTAATTAAACTAAAATTGTTAACCCCTTAAAGTTGCTTTCCTTTAGAAAAGCAGATCAAAGAACCTGTGCTAGCAGCCCTCCTGTGTGCTGGTGTTATTGGTCCTACACCCCCACAGCAGCTGTTAGTAACATTGGTGTTATAACGACCAGCTCACATTGTTCACTGGTCATGTATATATCCAAAGGTATCTTCATCAAGACTGGCAGCATGACATATTAAAAGGAGGGCTGGCTTTGGAATTAAAAAAGGTCCTGATTTAAGTCGTCCCTATGACATATACCAGTTGCATGACAATGGGCAAGTTCCTTAATCTGTGTGTTCCAGACAACTCTCTTAAGCTCTCTTATATGTAAGATGTCAATCGCAATTGGCAAGTGGTTTTTTTTGCAAGGCCTTACCCAGACCAATAAAAATGTAGATCTGGACAAAAAAATTACCATATTAGTGGAAAAATTGAAAAGATGGGATAGCTAAGAAGCAAGGCATGAGTCCATTGCATCCTGGAAAAGCAATCAGGCCATATAGACATATGTTGGTAAGCAAAATGGGCTCTTAGCACTTAGTTGGCTTTTGTTTCCTTTGAGTAATTCAGTGTATTTCATTGAGCTTTACTAGGTGCTAAGCCCCAGACCCAAACCCCTATTGGGTGTAAAACCTATGTAGGTGTGGATTGGTAACTAAGGTGGGGCCCAAGGTGGGGCTAACTCAGGGGAGGGCCTAGTTTACACATGAGTTTGAATGATAGGTTTGGGACATCAGAGTCTCTTACACTACATGGGTTTAAGTCCCCTCTTTGGTGATTTTAGGTCATGTGGGGGAGTCGCATGTGTGACTCACCCCTGATGCTGAAAAAGATATAAAACCAGGGGTTGGCTTTCTCTTCCTTGGAGCTCTTACGCACAGCAGTGGTGGTGCACATGACTCTGGGCCAGCCCCTTTCATGAGATCCTGGGCTGAACCTAGATGTTGGTAACTATGAGTCTGTATTTGGTCTGTCTTTTGATGTTTGTAATTTGTGTTTTGCTCTGAAGTTCAGTGTACTGGTCTTTTCCCCTGAACTAAGTGAATGATATTTGTATGCTGAATTAAAGTAAGCTTGTCAACCCCTTAACGTAGCTTTCCTTAGTTAAGCAGATCAAAAGAACCTGTGCTTTTGCAGCGTGCTGGTAGCATTCTTGTTGTTGGGCTTGGGTTGGTCTTACACCCTCACAACAGCTGCTAGCCAGATTGTTGAAACAAGACATGTTAGTATATTTGAATGATAAACTGTTGAAAATAATGGTGGCAATAACTTGGTAGAGAGTTTTAGGAACACAAAGAGTGAGGCTAGAGAAAATCCTTTGACACTGAAACATGGGACCACTCACTTTCCCTCAGTGAAGCTCACTCACATGCATTCTGAAGAGTCCACAATAGTAATGGCAGCCTCACTCTGTGGCAAGCATTCTTAACATAGGTATTGTAAACTTTGAACAAATTTCATAACTGTATTAAATATAATTAATTTCCTTTCTAAGCCTAATATTTAAAAACATATTACTCTGTCCTGAAAATGTTCTTGCTCCCTGTGGTACCACACTCACCAGCTATGTGTTCATGCCACAATCACTACCCGGGATCACTTCTGCTCAGCACTCCTAGGCCTGGATTCTGAAAACAGCAGGGGTCTTTCAATCTTCTCCCACTAAGCTGTCTGTTGTTTTTGTTTTTTTTGGTGAGGTAAAAGCTCATGAGGTAAAAGTTCCTGAGGTTGTAAATGAGGTGAACGTTGAGGTGAAATTTCTTGAGGCCTAGTTTGCTTCCTGACAGAGCTACTACAGAACCTACTATTTGTTGATTCACTGCAGTCAGACGGGAGGTGTCTATACTTTACTCAGGCCAAAATTCAGCCCCTGGAGGCCCTATCAGAGATCCTCTCAAGTTGTCTTAATTGGACAACTGCTTTAGCCCTGTGTTTTTCGTGCTCTATATTCAATATATGGTGATTTTCTTTCTGTTTGTGAAGGAAATCTAGAGAGAGAGCCTGGAAATTTCTGACCTATTCTGCCCTCCTAGGGCAACATTACACACAATTTGGGATTACAATATAATTGCAATAATAAGCTGCTAAAAATAAACCAAAATAAAATAAAAATGAGCAAGCTAAGGACAAAGAACTCAACCATACATAGCAGCTTTGATATAAAAGAAGACCTGAGTTCATATTCAGAGGAAGATTGTGAGGTTAAAGAAAGCCATTCCTATCCTCAAAGAGTAACATCAAATGATAACATGTCTAAAAAGAGTTCTTGGAAAAAACTTAAAGGAATTTAAAAATAACATAAGAGAAATCAAGGAAAAATTTACAAAAAATCAATCCAAGAAAATTATGAAAAGAAAGCTAACCAGTTGGAAAATGAGATACAAAGGCTTAAGGAAGAAAATAATAAGTTGAAAACTAGAATTGGACAAGAGGAATTGATGATGTTACAAGACAAAAAGAAATAATAAAACTAGAAAAAATAGAAGAGATCTTAATCATCTCATTAGAAAAATAACTGATCAGGAGAAAAGATTATGGAGAGACAATATAAGATTTTTTGGACTACCTGAAAGTTTTGATTTAAAAAAAGTATCTGGATACAATATTATAAAAAAAATTATTAGGGAAAATTACTCTGAAATTCTAGAACAATAGGGTAAAGTAGAAACAGAAAAAAATCTTTTATTCACAACCTGAAAGACTTCCCAGGAGGAAAACTTAATGGAATGTAATAGCCAAGTTTCAAAACTCCTAGGTTAAGGAGAAAATATTGCAAGGAACAAGGAAAAAACAATATAAATATTGCAGAAATACAATCTGGATTTCACAAGACTTAATATCATTTACTCTAAAAGGCTACATGTCTTAGAACATTATATTTGAAGAGCAAAAGAAATAGGGTTGCATCCAAAAATAACTTACCTGGCAAAGTTGTATATAATTATGAATGGAAAAAAAAGGATATTTGATGAAGTAAAAGACTTTCAGGTATTTGTAACAAACCAGAACTAATGGAAAATTTGATATGAAATATCTAGAAGAAATATAAGGAAAGCATTAAAGAGTAGTTAGAAGGCACTCATTAAGGTCAAAATATTTACATATATTCACACACATGCACACAATACACATATATGTGTGTATGTACACTTATATACATACAAAAACATATATACATATAGGTGTATATGTATGTGTGTGTGAGTATGCCTTTGAATATGAATGTGAAGTCTACAGCAGCTCTCTTTGTGGTGGCAAAGAACTGGAAGTTGCAAAAACCCTCATAAATAGGGGAACAGCTGAACATGTTATGGTGTATATTTATATGTGTGTGTCCATCTATATGTATATATACATATATGTACATATACATAGACAAACACATACATACACATGTGTGTATGTGTATACATATATATACATATACATATATATACATATACATACATATGCATATATATATCATTATTGGTATTCTTAAAACTCATCATAACTAAGGTAATTTGAAAGAAAGGTTGGAGCTGAGTTATTTATGATGGGGTGATTCTAAAAGAAATTGGGCAGTTAAAGGTAAAAGGGAGAAATTGTATCATAAAAATGGGTCACAAAAAGAAGAAATAAGCAAGAGGAAGCAGGTGGGAATTGAGGACTGAAAATGTTGAAACTTTACTCTCATCTGGACTGAGGAGGAAACAACGTGGGCATCTGGAAGTGTACAGAAGTCTTTTGAACATGTAAAGAGGTGAGAGACCTGGGAGAAAGGGTGAGGGATGAACTTTTAGCGGGATGTGTAAATTGGGATTTGGGATGATGAGGAGAGAGGATGGGGAGGAACTTTTGGAGGGGTGTATAGATTGTGTTAGGAAGGGTAGGGGAGAGGGTGGAGGGATTCTGGGGGTGTGGCTGTGATGGGGAATGGAAGGGTGGGAGGAAAAGATAAGGTAACAGGGGTGAGGTAAACAGGAGGCTGAGAAAGAAAATAGTAAATATAAAATAGATGGAAGAAAATTCACAAATAGTAATTATAACTGAATGTGAATGGGATGGTTGTAGCAGCTTTCTTTGTGGTGTCAAAGAATGGGAAATTACAGGGATGCCCATCAATTGGAGAATGGCTGAACAAGTTGTGGTATATAGCTGTGATAGAATACTACTGTCTTATAAGAAATGATGAGCTCTGTGATCTTAGAAAAACATGAGAAGACTTGTATGAAATGGTGAAGAGTGAAGAGAGCAGAATTAAGAGAACATCGTATACAAAGAAAACATTGTAACCACAATATTGTTTTAAGAATGACTGCGAGCAACCAAGTAATTTTGACTATTATAAATGCAGAAATTAAAAATAAAGAGCATAAGAAGAGAGATATATTATTTGAATCCAGATAAGGAACTGATAGATGAAAGTATTTATAGAATAATTTTACATACGCATACATATAAATATACATATATGTACATGTATGTGTGTATGTGTATATATTATGTAGGTATAAATACACATATACATGTATTAGTGTATGTTTATATATATATACATACACACATTTATATGTGGTGTGTTGGTAACCAAAAATGGGCTCCTTAGCACTTAGTCAACAAGTGCCCTTGACTAGTTTGGCTTTTTCCCCTGAACTGAATGCTGTTTGTATGTTGGACTGGAGTAGGCTTGTCGGCCCGTTCACCTTGCTTCCCTTGCTTAAGATGATCGAAAGAACCTGTACTTTCCCGGTCATCCCCTTCACCTTGCTTAAGCAGATTGAAAGAACCTGTGCTTTCCCCGGTGTACCTTACACCCCCCGCAGAAGCCAGATGGTTAAAAACAGCTTCCGTTGGAGCCAGAGTGCTACAGCTACAGCCACAGCCGAAGCTGAAGCAGGAGCTGCCAGTAGCAGAGCTGACCTATGGGAGGAAGCTGAACAAGGACTTGAGGCCAGTGCGTAATCTTTGTACCATAGAGGAGGAAACATGATTTTGCTTTACACCATCATGCTTCTCTGTAGCCTCCTGGTTACTCTTGTGAGGCGTACCTATTGGGCCTGGAAGCTTTTGATCAATATGTCAAAATGGGGATGCTGGTTCATGGGTTGGTTACTGTGGAGCCAAAATAAATGCTTTGATTCTTCTGCCTCTTACTTTGAGAGTTTCTTATATCCAGTGGTTCCGAACCTTTCAGACATATGTATAATTCTATTTGAGATTATAAACTCTGCCCTCCTAATACAAGTGTATATATACACACACATACATGTACACACATATATAAATGTGTGTTTGTATGCCCATTTGTGTCTGGTAGATATCTCTAGAGTGGGACCGGGGAGAGGTAAGGAAAAAAGGGGGAAGAAAAGAAATTTACATGATGACTTCATCATGTATTTAAAAGGAATGGAAAGTTGTATATAATAGATTTGCAGTTTCATGTGCAATTATCTTTTTCATTATACTATGTTATGGAAATATTTGTTTTATTCCATAAAATAAAAATAAAATAAAATTGTAAAATATTACTTTAAAACAAAGACATTTCATAAGCTTTACCAGATTGCCAAAAAGTCCACAACATAAAATTTTTAGAACACTTTTTCAAAGGGCACTAGGGAGTTAACTTTGAATTCCCATACAGTACCAAGTCATACAAGGAGCATAATCCATGCAATATGGTTGAATTCAACCAGCATCCTTTTGATGTGAGGATGATAGTCTAAATTTCTTCCTTGGACAAGGCTTTTCCAATAACTGGGAAGACATTTTAATTTGGTTCTCAGCTTGAGTTTGAGATGCCAAAGTAGCAGAAATTTTTAGAAGGAGATACAGCACTAAGTTCAGCAAATTTATCTGGAGTGCAGTAGAATGAATTAGGAAAATGCCTAATGTCTGCCATATTTGAAAGAGAGTAGGAAAAATGCAAAAGGATTAAAAGGCAATGTAACTGGCCTATAGTAGTTAGAAAGTATTTCAGGCATACACATAAGTAAAAGAATGGTGTTTAAGGAAATTCTGAAATAAGATAAAGACCAGTGAAAACATAATAAATTGACCAAATAATAATGGTAATTTTGGCCAGTGAGAGAAAGTATTGGTAGATTTGTAGTTAAATTGTGGCACAGTGGAATAGACTAGCAGGCCTGGAGTCAGGAATCTTATGTTTCTGAGTTCAAATCTGACTTCAGACAATTACTAGTTGTGTGACCCTCGGCAAATCATTTGATCTTGTTTGCCTCACTTTCTTCATTGGTAAAACAAGCTGAAAAGAAAATGGCAAATTACTGCAGTATCTTTGCCAAGAAAACTCCAAAAGTGGTCATGAAGAATTGGATGAAACTGAAAAATGATTCAAATTAATAATAATATTGAATAATGCAACCTGCTGCACTAGTGACATTCAAAACACTGGGGATAAACATAATTTATGTCTAATTTCTATATATAATATGTATTATATATTATATATAAATAATATATTATGTATATATATATGTATATATTTCTATATATTTTCCCTAATTTGTCTAAATTTACTTAGGTGTATTCCCAAAGTGTACTCAGAATTTTTGCCTTAGAACCAATTTGGTTTGAACTAGGGGATGGGAGAAGGACAAGTTTTGGAGGAGGAGATGCTATTAACTTTGATAGACATATTGTTGTTGAATTGTTTTCGGTAATATCTGACTGTTCATCACACCTTTTTAGGATTTTCTTGGCAAAGATACCAGATTGCTTTGATGTTTCCTTTGCCACTTCATTTTACAGATGAATAAACTGAGGCAAACACAGTTAAGTGACTTCTCCAGGGTCACACATCTAGTAAGTGTCTAAGGTCACATTTGAACTCAGGTCTTTCTGACTCCAGCCCCAGCACTCTATCCAAGGCACCATCTATCTGCCCTTTGACATACGTCGCACATTTCAATAGGATGTACACCCACAGAATTAAAGGAAAAATATTAAATTTAAGTGAATAATTAAAAGGGACAATATTTTTGTTCCTTAAATTATAGAAACTAAAACTTAGCTAGAATATTTTTTCATTATTTGACCAATAAGCATTTCTTTAAAATGCAAACTACAGCAGGATCTTTACTTACCAGGCTTTAACAAAGCTTAACAAGTGTTAAAAATGGGACACAAAATATTATCATATCATTAAAATAAACCGACCAAGTCAGTTTTTTGTTCAAAGTCAAAAATCAGGAGAAAGTCAACAGTCTTGCTACATTGTATTTTTTCATCTTTTTTTTCAGACATACTATTTTTCAGAAGGATTTTTAATGTGAAAATTGCAAATAACTGAACAAAACTGTAAAAGATCCAGAATATAGTAGATTTATACTGTATCTCTAGTCAATCAATCAATGAGCTTTCATTAAGTGATTACTAGGTACCCCAGCACATCTAGTGATATTCATAATGCTATGTTTGGAAGCATATCCATTATCATTCCAAAGCAAACTGGATCCAGCTTTAAATCTTCCAACATTACATTAAATTTTTTGTTAAGATTTTCATATTGTTCCTGCCACTGCTTACCCTCAGAAATTCTCCTGTTAAAATTATAATTGTTAGAAGTTTCCTGTTCAAAATTTCTGGTCAGTATCAGGAATCACTGAGCCAAGGAATAAGTAAAATATCTATTCTTGTCTGTTCCTTTTAAAAAAATACTATATTTAAATCTGTCAGAAAATTCAAAGGGATATATTTCTATTTTCACCTTTTATTTCTGTATATTATCTCTATGTTTGTCTATACATATATTTTTTATTTCATTCTATATATTTTTACACTGTCATAAAAAATAATTTGAAGATATCATTGATCATGAATCATCACACCTAAAAGACTATGCAAGTTCTACACCCTGTCAATACAATAAAAAAATTGAGTTCCAAAACTTAGAATTTAATTCTATTTTACCAACATTTCAAGAATGGAGTGTATCATAAGAAAAGCTAAGGTCAATTTAAATATATTTAATTCATGAATAAATCATTGTGGATTTGATCACTCCAGTATGTAGCATTTTTAGATTTTTGCATGTGCTTTTCCATTAGCTTTTAAACATTATAAAGATTTAAAAAGAAACTTTTCTCAAAATTTTTTTATTGTGACTCCTCCATGGTCTCCCTTTTGCCAACCAAAAAAGTGAAAACTGGTAATTCCATTGCAGTTATGGCACCTTTTCTCTTCATATTTAGATAGATAAATTTCCTTGCTCTCATGTAATGTGGTACATAAATTTACTTCATTAAAACTTGACTATAAAGAGCAGCAAAGTACATGATATTTTTTTCTTTAGATTTTAACTTGAATCAATAAGAAGGAATTTTTATCTTTATTATTTTAGCGTGTGCTCACCAGTTTGTGTGGCATCTATTTCCTTCAGCATGTGCAGGTCTATGTAAGTGCCAACACAAACATTTAGACATTTCCAAAAGAGAAGTAGAAAGTTGAATTGTTTCATTCTGGATTTTGTATAGCTTACCAATATTTTTTAAACAATTAATTCATTTACTTATTTTTAATTTTCACCGTTCACTTCTACAAGATTTCAAATTCCAAATTTCATCCCCATCTCTCCCCTCCCCCACCCCAAGACAGCGTACATTCTGATTACCACTTCCCCCAATCTGTCCTTCTTTCTATCACCCTACCCCATCCCTTTCCCCACTACTTTCCTGATGGGTAAGGTAGATTTCTGTTGGGGTCCTCTACCCCAACACCCAACTTGTGGGGTCTGTTATCCCCCAACACCCAGGCCTTTGTCCAGCAAAGGACCTGATCTCGCAGACAATGCATGGGGTGGGAGCCGAGGTGGACAGTAACTCTGTTTTATTCAGGTTAAAAGCAAACTTTTATATCTTTGGTTACGTAGGCATTAGGGCCGCCCTGGTTCCGCCTACTCGCCTCCCCTTCTCTCCCCGAGCTAACCCAAAGCTCCCTGTGGTAATGCAGTCCAGACAAAGAGCCAGAAGTGCCATGTGGCCAAGCAGGTCCGGGCAAAGACCTGGAATTGCTATGGAGGCAACAAAGGTGACACCCCTCCTCCTGGCTCCACCCATATCTCAGAGCCCTGAGTTTACCTCAGCAGGCCCTGGGCATGGAGGTCCGAGGAGGGCAGGGGTCAGCTCTAACTCACCCCGTAACCAATTTCCATACCCAATTGAGTGTGTATGTTATTCCCTCCTTAAGCCAAACCCAATGAGAGTAAGGCTCATTCATTCCCTCTCACCTCCCCCCTCTTCCTGTCCATTGTAAAAGCTTATTCTTACCTCTTTCATTTGAGATAATTTACCCTATTCTACCTCTCCCTTTCTCCTTCTCCCATTATATTCCTCTCTTCCCAATAATTTTATTTTTTAGATATCATCCCTTCATATTCAGTTCACACTGTACTTTCTGTCTGTCTCTGTCTCTGTCTCTGTGTCTCTCTATATAAATGAATATAGTTTTTCCTACAACTACCCTAATACTGAGATATGTCTCATGAGTTACACATGCCATCTTTCCATGTAGGAATATAAAAAGTTCAACTTAATAAATGCCCTATGATTTCTCTTTCCTGTTTAGCTTTTCATGCTTCTCTTGATCTTTGTATTGGAATGTCAAATTTTCTATTCAGCTCTGGTCTTTTCATCAAGAATGCTTGAAAATCCTCTATTTCATTCAATATCTGTTTTTCTCCCTGAAGAATTAAACTCAGTTTTGCTGGGTAGGTGATTCTTGGTTTTTATCTTAGCTCCTTTGACATCCAGAATATCATATTCAAAGCCCTCTAATCTCTTAATGCAGAAGTTGCTAAATCTTGTGCTATCCTGGTTGTGTTTCTACAATACTTGAATTGTTTCTTTCTGGCTGCTTGCAATATTTTTTTCCTTGACCTGGGAACTGTGGAATTTGGTTACAATATTCCTGGAGTTTTCCTTTCAGTATTTGTTTCAGGAGGTGATTGGTGGATTCCTTCAATTTCTTCTATTTTATCCTCTGGTTCTAGAACAGATAGAATTGACAATTTCTTGGAAGATGATGTCTGGGCTCCTTTTTGATCATGGCTTGCAATACTCCAATAATTTTCAAATATATTTCTAGGGACTTGTAAATTTTCAATTCTTTCAACATGATATGATAAAGGAGAGGTTTTTTACTCTTCTACTAGCCTATGCTAGTACTCTTTTCTGCCTTGCAACTGTGAGGAGAATTCCCTCTCCATCACCGCCGCAAGCTCCATCACAACAACACTCCTTACCCCAGGACGACCACCCAGGACTGTGACCCAGATCCAAGCACAGGCAAAGCAAGAGAATCCTGCCTCAGCACCAGTAAAGAGGCCCCTGCAATTCCTCTCTAATCAGTTGTTCAATCCCCTACTATCTCCGGACCAGAGCTCTGGAAGCAGCCACCACTGCCCCTCCAGGGTTAGGGTGAGTCAGTACTCCTGTCTCACTCAAGTCCAACAGACCTTTCCTACGTACCTTCTAAATTGTCTTTGGCATTGGTGGGTTGAGAAGTCTGGAAACTGCCACAGCTGCCAGTGATTCTGTCCCCTGAGGCCTGCTGCATTTTTCCTGGTAACTGGTCTGTGCTGTCATGGCCAGAGCTGGACTCCTCTTTCAGTCCAGGGAAATAGACCTTTCTTATTGACCTTCCAGGTTGTCTTGGGCTGGAAATTTGTTTCACTCTGAAATTTTGTGGGTTCTGTTGCTCTAGAATTTGTTTACAGTCATTTTTACAGTTATTTGAAGGGGTTTGGGAGAAAGCTAAAGCAAGTCCCTGCTTTTACTCTGCCATCTTAGATCCACTCCCAACATGAGATTTTAGTAGTTGGTCATTTTCAAAATATCAGAAATGCTAGATCATTGTGACTTTTGTTTCCTGCATCATCAGAGAAAGAATTATTTTAAAAATTAATCAGTCATTCAAACAGTAAACATTTATTAAGTGCCCAGTTTGTGACAGATACCATACTAAGCATTAATACAAGAAAAGCAAAAGAAGATTACAATCTAATGGAGGAAACAAGAAGCAAACAAAGATGTACAAACAAGATACACATAAATAATTAAGAGAGAAGGAACTAGAATTAAGAGAGATTGGGAAAGACTCTTGTAGAAGGAGACATTTTAGTTTCGACTTTAAGGAAGCTAAATTCTGTCATTTGATGGATTATATTATAACCACCTATGCTTTTTAATCTCAGTTGGGCTGAAAAAATCTTTATTAATTCCCTATTTTATTTTCAAGAAACTGCTCCATCAAGGCTGATAAGGGTCTCTAGAAAATCAAGACAGATTTTGTATTTTTGAAATAACATAGACAAGATTATGAAATAGAATATTTGGTGAAATGTTAGATAAACTATTTTATGAAGACATAACGTCTGCTTTCATTGGTAATTATTCAGTTTACTGCACACATTGGAACCGGTAGCACAATTGCTTTCATGTAAGGCCTTAACTTGGGCAGACAAGGTTCATCTTTATTACTATCAGTATATTCCTTATAATTCAGTATGCCTCCTCTTCCTATTAAATCTCCATCATTGACAATTTCCATCTTTTGACATTTTTATGGGTTTTCTGAATGTGAAGAAAAACCACAAGATTGTTTTTATATGCATTCCTCTTATTATTAGTGGTTCAGAGAATTCTTTCATATAGTTGTTAATATGGTACAATTCTTCTTTTAAGAAGTGCCAGTTCATTTCCTTTTATCATTTGCTTGTGGAGGAACAGCTTTTGGTCATTATTTTAGTTGTATATTTATCCTTCTTTATTAACACTGCAAATAAAACCCTGCTTTCTCCTGCTAAATGTTAATTAGTAATGTTTTTATGATTGAATTAAAACATGAAACCAGAATCTTTTTTTTTCAATAGAGTACATGTGAGAAAGATTACAGACTATATTGTGCTGAATGTGCATGCTTGACATGGCTGCTTATGTACAACAAATTAGCTTCTTTCTTCCTTCCTTTTTTTCTTTCTACCTTCCTACCTCTCTCCCTCCCTCCCTCCCTCCCTCCCTTCCTTCCTTCCTTCCTTCCTTCCTTCCTTCCTTCCTTCCTTCCTTCTTTTCTTTTTTGAAACATTAGAGATACTTACAAACAAGTGAGATACTCTGGATATTTTCCTTGATTAATCATTTGAGGGGAGGGAATAGAGATGATTTATCAAAGCGAGAGCACACATGGCCATCATTCCAAGTGGGAGCAATAGCATTCACAAATACAGAATAAGAGAACTTCAGACTCAGTAGGAAGCTAAAGTACCATCCAAATCAATATATAGATACGACTAACTAATTTTGCTTTGACGATCTCAACAGAGCTATGGTAACCCATTTTTGGCAAGGTAGAGAGTTTATTTTACTGTTACACATGTAGTTTATCAGAAGGGTTTCTTTACATGGTACTTCAAGATGGTGACTTAGATTGAAATTTCATTCCACTAAAACTTCTGAGTCTTTTTCATATGAACTGGTGCATGACCTTCTTTGTTTTTTGGTTTTTGTTTACTTGTTTTTGCCTTCTACTTCAGTGAATCCAAGGTGAGGACTTTAGACAAAACTCTCTTAAGCATAACCTTATTAGATTTAGTTCATAATTTAACCTGTTTTCTTTTTTTATGATCTTCATTCTCTCATTCAATGTATTAGGTATTCCTTTGATTATTTTGTCATCTACAGATTTGAAAAAAAAGTATATATAACATACACATCTTTGTCCAAGTCATTGATTAAAAATGTTCAATGGTAAAAAAGCCATGGACAAATCCCTGAAATACCCCAGGAGGCATTTTTTTTCTAGGTGACACTAAATGGTTTATCACTACTCATTGGACATGTTCATTAAGCCATTTTGGAATCAAACTAACTGTGAGATCATTTAGTCCACATGTCTCTACTTTGAACACAAAGACAGCAGAAAAATCCAAGTGATTTGCTGAAATCCAATATGCTTTGAGATAGCGCACTTAAATTATAAAATTTATGAATTTACTTATAAAATAAATTAAATCAATGTTTATTATCAGTTTCATTATTGCTGTTGTTACTTTATAGCATTCCTTTGACCAATAGCCTTGAAAACTTACTGAAAAAGGAAATGAGGTTAGATTGTTATAACCTGTTCTTGAGGAATTGATGGTGGTTCTTAGAGTTCTTAGTGTTTTTCCTTTCAGCTTACTCACAAGTCATCCCTTCAATAATATATTTTATGTCAAGCTACAAGCAGCCAGAATATCTAAATATCAAAGAAGCAGAGGTTTTCTTGATCTTTAGAACAGTTCTTATAATAGTGAAGATGCAGAGGCACATAAAAAGAAGGGAAGAAAAGGAGTCAGGTAGAACCTTTTTATCAAAAAAATAAGTCAGTAAATATTCTTTTCTAAATGCACTCAAGGCAACCTCTGAGGGTAAAATGCAACAAGGTATCGATTGATTCTCTGCTGTGTGTGCTAATTTGGGCCTAATAATTAACACCAAGAATACAGAGGTTCTCCGCCAGGCAGCACCATATCATCCATGCATAAAAAAAACCATTGGTTACAACAAATGAAGAAATTTTTAATTCTGTGGATGAGTTAATTTAACTTGGCAGCATACTTTCCAGGCATGTACACATATATGATGAAGTTTATGCATGCATTGCCAGGGGTAGCTCAGTGTTAGGAGGCTCCTAAGGAAAGTGTGGGAAAGAAGAGTTATTACACTACCTACCAAACTGAAGGTCAACAGAGCAGTTATGCTGTCCTCATTGTTGTATGCCTATGAAACCTGTACGGTCTACCAGCGCCATGCCAGGAAATAGAATTACTTCCATTTGAATTGTCTTAGGAAGATTCTGAAGATCATTTGGCAATATAAGTTATAAGACACTGAGGTCCTTTCTCAAGCTGAATTTCCAAACATTCAAACTTTATTGCAAGAGAACAAAATCCTGATTGGCTGAGCATATTGTTCAAATGTCGAAGTATGTTTGCTGAAAAGACTATTTCAGACAAAACTCACAGAAGAAAAGCACTCACATGGAGATCAGAAGAACAATTACAAGGTCACTCTCAAGGTCTTTCTAAAGAACTTTGGAATCCATTTTGAGAGATGGGAGACCCTGGCAAAGAACTTCCTTGTATGGCATGCCAGCATGAAGGAAGGTGTTGTACTCTGTGCTATAACTTGGGTAGTCTTATGTCTTAGAAGGCATATTTTTTCCTGACAATATCTTCTTTTTTGTTCTGGGGGGGAGTTTACATCCCAGAAGGGAAATTAGCAACCTATATCTGGTATGTCTACAGCTACATACATAGGTTGCCAGTGGCCCAAGCACATAGCACATAATACAAATAGGGAACAGATTAGTAATGAGTTAAGTGTCATAGATCATGCCATACTGCATATCTGAGTCAGGATATCTAAGGTTGCTTCTTCTTCATTAGGGCATAGTTTTGTAAATTTAAAGGTCAGGGAACATTTACATTTCTGTCCTAGAAAACTTGCAATCCCTTTCTCTAAGTAGTGGTTAAAGCTTCCAAGTGCATTGACTTAAGTCCCCTATATCAGTAAGGCAAGATCATGACTTGGAGGATGACCACGAACATGCCTGTATGTTTCAGAATTGCAAAGTATGAAAAACTCTTTAGGTAGAATGTAGAGGAAGTATAACATTTATTTAATCACCAAAGAATCAAATCCCAAAAACAGTAATTCCAATTCAAGGTACTAGTAATTGTATTCCAGAACCAGTAAGCCCACATCAATGTATAAACAAGGAGATTAAAACACAGTATTACAGCAAAGAGCCAAGTCATCCTGTAACCTTCCCCCTGCTAGGGCCTTCCCATAAACAATCACTCATGAATCCTAGCTGTTTGCTTGCCTGTTCCCTCTCCCCCACCCTCAGTTCTCTTGCAAAGCATCTCAGCTTCCTTTTAAGTGGAAAAACTTGGTTCAGGGCTCTGTCACAAGTGATTTTTTTTTTTCCCTTTTAAATTTATTTATTTATTTTTAGTTTACAACATTCAGTTCCACAAGCTTTTGAGTTCCAAATTTTCTCCCCCTCCTTCTTCTCCTTCCTAACTCCCTCCCAAAGACAACATGCAATCTGATATAGGGTCAAATTATACATCCACATTAAGCATATTTTGACATTAGTCATGTTGAAAAGAAGAATTATAACCAATGGAATGAACCACGAGAAATAAGAAACAAAACAAAAAGGAGAGAGCAAATAGTTTGCTTCAATCTGCATTCACTCTGTAATTCTTTCTCTGAATGTGGTTAGGCTTTTCCATCATGAGTCTTTTGGAGTTGTCTCAGAACCTTGAATTGCTGAGAAGAGCCAAGTCTGTCAAAGTCAGTCATCACACAATTCGTCTGTAACTTTGTACAATGTTCTCCTGGTTCTGCTCCCCTCACACAGCATCAGTTCATATAAGTCTTTTGAGGTTTTTATGAAATCCATCTGCTCATTGTTTGTTATAGCACAATAGGATTCCATTGCATTCATATACCACAACTTGTTCTGGCCTTCCCCAATTGATAAGGCACCCCTCAATTCCCAATTTTTGCCATCACAAAAGAGTTGCTATAAAGATTTTTGTACATGTAAATTCTTTTCCCATTTGTATGATCTCTTTGGGATAAGCCCTAGAATTGGTATTGCTGGGTCAAAAGGTGTGCACATGTTTATAGACCTTTGGACATAGTTCCAAATTGCTCTTCAGAAAGGTTGGATCAGTTCACAACTCCACCAACAATGCATTAGTGTTCCAATTTTCCCGCATCTTCTCCAGCATTTATAATTTTCATGTTCTGTCATGTTGGCCAATCTGACAGGTGTGGTGTGGCACCTAAGAGTTGTTTTGGTTTGCAATTCTTTAACCAATAGTGATTTAGAACATTGCTTGATATCACTATAGAGACCTTTAATTTCTTCCTCTGAAAACTACCTGTTCATGTCTTTTGATCATTTATCAACTGGGGAATGAACAAGTACCTTTTTAAAAAATATGTAGTTAAATTTTTTTTAAAAAAACATTAATTTATTCTTAAGATTCCTTTTGTAAAATTTTGAGTTTTAAATTCTCCTTCACCCACTTATAAGGCAAGCAATATATGAATTATTCATGTGAAATAATGCGAAATGTATTTCTATATTTGCTATCTCTCTCTCTCTCTCTCTCTCTCTCTCTCTCTCTCTCACACACACACACACAGACACACACACAAGCAAAAATAAAGTGAAAAAAATTACTTCCACTTTAACTCTTATTTCATGAATTATTTCTTTGTAGGTGGATAGTATTTTCCATCATAGTCTCTTGAAATTGCCTTGGGTCATTATATTGAACAGAGTAGCTAGGTCTTACACAGTTGATCATCATCATCATTTCCAAGGTTTTTCTGAAACCATTCCCTTCAATAGTTTAAGGACATTTTTAAAGGACAATACTATTCCAAACACAATTATATACCACAACTTTTTAGCCATTCCCCAGTTCATGGGCATCCCTCAAATTTTAACTCTTTGGCACCACAAAATGAGGTATCAGGAATATTTTGCATTTTTTCTTTTTCTTAGATTTCTTTGGGATACAAATTTAGTAGGAGTACTGCTGGATAAAAGGATATGTATAATTTTATGGAACAATGGGCATATTTCCACGTTGTTCCCCAGAAGGGGGACAAATTCAGAATTGTTCCAATGGTATATTTGTGTCCTTATTTTTCCACATTTGCCCTTTCAAAAGATTTTGCCATTTTCTTTTTCTGTCATGTTCGCCAATCTGACTGATGTGAGGGTTTCCTCAGATGTGTTTTGATTTGCATTTCTCTAACCAATAATGATTTAGAGAATTTTTATGTGACTCTTGGTAGCTTTGATTTTTTCTTTAGAAAATTGCCCATTCTTATCTTTCACCATTTATCAATTGGGGAATGGCTCTTATATATTTTATATCTATATCTACATATATCTGTCTATATCTATATATTGATATACAGACATATATCTGTATATAGATGTATACGTATATATATATTGAGACATGTAGATCTATATCTATATCTATCTACCTATCTATCTATGTGCATATATGTATGGAGAGACAGAGAGAGAGAAAGAGAGAGAGAGAGAGAGAGAGAGAGAGAGAGAGAGAGAGAGAGAGAGAGAGAGAGCACAGAGTAAGTTGAAAATGAAGGGATGATATCTAACCAATAAATTAAGGGGTAACTTAGGAATATATTGGGAGAAGGAGAAAGGGAGAGATGAAATGGGGTAAATTATCTCACATATAAGAGGCAAGAAAAAGCTTTTACAATGGAGGTGCAGAGGAGGGAAGTGAGAAGGAATGAGTGAACTTTATTCACATCAGATGTAGCTTAAGACGAGAATAACATATGCACTCAATTGTGTATGAAAATTTATCTTACCCTACAGGAAAGTAGAGGCAAAGGGGATAAGAGGAGAGATGATAGAAGAGAGAGCAAATTGGAGAAGGGGGTAATCAGAAATAAACACTTTTGAGGAGGGACTAGGTGAAAGGAGAAAATAGAATAAATGGGGGGGCGGGATAGGATGGAGGAAAATATTGTTAGTCTTTCCTAACATGACTGTTATTGAATATTTTGTATAACTACACATGTATAATCTATATCAAGTTGCTTTCCTTCTCAATGGGGGTGGGCAGGGATGGAGGAAGGGGGGGATTTGGGACTCAAAGTTTTAAAAACAAATGTTAAAAATTGTGGAATACTTAGAAGATGGCGGCTGGTAAGCACGGACTAGAGTGAGCTCCGTACCCGAGTCCCTCCAAAAACCTATAAAAATGGCTCTGAACCAATTCTAGAACGGCAGAACCCACACAACAGCAGAGGGAAGCAGGGCTCCAGCCCAGGACAGCCCGGATGGTCTCTGGGTGAGCTCTATTCCACACGGAGCTGGGAGCTGGGAGCTGGGAGCTGGGAACGGAGTGGAGCAGAGCCCAGCCTGAGCGGCGTGGACGATCCAGACCAGAAGCCGGGCGGAGGGGGCCCTAGCGCCCTGAATACGTGAGCAGTTACCAGACCCCTCGACCCACAAACACCAAAGACTGCAGAGAAGGTTAGTGGGAAAAGCTGCGGGAGTGGAAGGAGTTCGCGGTTCGGCTTCCAGCCCCGGGGGCAGCGGAGGTGGGGCAGCTACAGCTGTTGTTACTTCCGGCTCCAGGCCCACCTGGTGGGGGGAATTAAGTGGCGGATCACAGCAGGGGTGCACAGCCTGCCGAAGATCTGAGCCCAGTCTGGACTGGGGGTCCTTGGGGAAGGAGGAGTGCGGCTCTGAACGAGCTGGCACCTCCCCCCCAAACGTAGAACATAGAACTCTGTAATCTACAAGCAGTCATACCCCACTGAAAAGCTCAAGGGTCAAGTTAGTTGGTTGGGAATATGGCCAGGACGCGAAAACGTGCCCAGATTCAGTCTCAGACTTTGGATTCTTTCTTTGGTGACAAAGAAGACCAAAACATACAGCCTAAAGAAGACAGCAAAGTCATAGAGCCTACAACCAAAGCCTCCAAGAAAAACATGAACTGGCCCCAGACCATAGAAGAACTCAAAAAGGATTTGGAAAAGCAAGTTAGAGAAGTAGAGGAAAAATTGGGAAGAGAAATAAGAAGGATGCGAGAAAACTATGAAAAACAAGTCAATGACTTGCTAAAGGAGACCCAAAAAAATACTGAAAAATACACTGAAGAAAACAACACCTTACAAAATAGACTAACTCAAATGGCAAAAGAGCTCCAAAAAGCCAATGAGGAGAAGAATTCCTTGAAAGGCAGAATTACCCAAATGGAAAAGGAGGTCCAAAAGACCACTGAAGAAAATACTACTTTAAAAATTAGATTGGAGCAAGTGGAAGCTAGTGACTTTATGAGAAATCAGGATATTATAAAACAGAACCAGAGGAATGAAAAAATGGAAGACAATGTGAAATATCTCATTGGAAAAACCACTGACCTGGAAAATAGATCCAGGAGAGATAATTTAAAAATTATTGGACTACCTGAAAGCCATGATCAAAAAAAGAGCCTAGATACCATCTTTCAGGAAATTATCAAGGAGAACTGCCCTGATATTCTAGAGCCACAGGGCAAAATAGAAATTGAAAGAATCCATCGATCGCCTCCGCAAATAGATCCCAAAAAGAAATCTCCTAGGAATATTGTTGCCAAATTCCAGAGCTCCCAGATCAAGGAGAAAATATTGCAAGCAGCCAGAAAGAAACAATTTGAATATTGTGGAAACCCAATCAGAATAACCCAAGACCTGGCAGCTTCTACATTAAGAGATCGAAGGGCGTGGAATGCGATATTCCGGAGGTCAATGGAGCTAGGATTAAAACCTAGAATCACCTACCCAGCAAAACTGAGTATCATGTTCCAAGGCAAAATATGGACTTTCAATAAAATGGAGGACTTTCAAGCTTTCTCAGTGAAAAGACCAGAACTGAATAGAAAATTTGACTTTCAAACACAAGAATCAAGAGAAGCATGAAAAGGTAATCAAGAAACGGAAATTGCAAGGGACTTACTAAAGTTGAACTGTTTTGTTTACATTCCTACATGGAAAGATGATGAGTATGATTCATGAGACCTCAGTATTAGGGTAGTTGAAGGGAATATGCATATATATATGTTTATGTATATATATAAGTGAATGTGTATGTATGCATGTATCTATGTGTATATGTATGTATGTGTATGTATGTGTATATATATATATATATATATGTAAAAGAAAGAGAGCAGACACAGGGTGAGTTGAGGATGAAGGGAAGATAGCTAAAAGAAATAAAATGAAATTAAGGGATGAGAGAGTAACTTACTGAGAGAGGGAGATAGGGAGAGATAGAATGGGGTGGATTATCTCCCATAAAGGTGGCAAGAGGAAGCAGTTCTAGGAGAGGAGGGAAGTGGGCAGGTGAGGGGGGAATGAGTGAACCTTGCTCTCATCAGATTTGGCCTGAGGGGGAATACCATACATACTCAGTTGGGTATCTTACCCCACAGGAAAGAAGAGGGAGGAAGATAAAAAAAAAAATAAAAGGCAGGGGGATGATGGAGTGGAGGGCAGATGGGAGTGGAGGTAATCAAAACAAACACTTTGGAAAGGGGACAGGGTCAAGGAAGAAAATTCAATAAAAGCGGGATGGGTTGGGAAGGAGCAAAATGTAGTTAGCCTTTCACAACATGAATATTGTGGAAGGGTTATACATAATAATACATGTGTGGCCTAGGTTGAATTGCTCAACTTCTTAGGGAGGGTGGGTGGGAAGGGAAGAGGGAAGGGAATTTGGAACTCAAAGTTTTAAAATCAGATGTTCAAAAACAAAAAAACTTTTTGTATGCAACTAAAAAATAAGATACACAGGCAATGGGGCGTAGAAATTTATCTTGCCCTACAAGAAAGGAAGGGAAAAGGGGATGAGAGGGGAGGGGGGTGATGGAGGGGAGGGCTGACTGGGGAACAGGGCAACCAGAATATACGCCATCTTGGAGTGGGGGGGGGAGGGCAGAAATGGGGAGAAAATTTGTAATTCAAACTGTTGTGAAAATCAATGCTGAAAACCAAATATGTTAAATAAATAAATTGCATTAAAAAAATGTTAAAAATTGTTTTTGCATGCAGTTGGGAAATAAGACATACAGGCAATGGAGTATATAAATCTACCTTTCCCTACAAGAAAATAGAGGGGAAGGGGATAAGAGAAAGGGGTGTGTGTGATAGAAGAAAGGACAGATTGGGGGAAGGGGTAATCAGAATTCATTCTGTCTTGGCATGGGAGGAGGAGAGAAATGGGGAGCAAATTTGGAACTCAAAATCTTTTGGAAGAGGGTGGTGAAAACAAAGAAAAAAATAATTAAGTAATAGAGAAAAGAAAGATCTCTAGCTGTGTGGAAAGTGTTCTATAATTGTAATTATATAGTCCCTACATTAGTCTTGGTACATAGACTCCCAAGCATTTCAGATTGTCTGTAGTTATTTTAAATTAAAATTCTCTTTCTATCTCTTTCTCTTGAGTTTTGTTTTTTAATATATAGATATGCTGATGGGTTTATTTTATAACTTGTAATTGGATAAAGTTGTTAATTGTTCAACTAGTATTTTTAGTTGATTCTCATATTATTTCCAAAGAGTAATAGCTTTGTTTCCTCATTGCCTACTTTTATACCTTTGATTTTTTATATTATTACTTTCCTAGTATTTCTAATACAATATTGAATTATATTGTGTTAATGGACAACCTTACTTTACTCTGATCTTATTGGGAAAGCTTTTAATCTGTTCTCATAAAAATAATGCTTGCTCTTGGTTTTCTATTGAAACTACTTATTATTTAAAGAAAGATTCAATTTATTCTTATGATTTCTAGTGTTTTTAGGTAGAAATTGGTGTTGTATTTTATCAAAAGCTTTTTCTTCATCTATCAATATAATCATATGCCTTTGGTTGTTTTTATCATTGAGAACCATTATCAGCAAATATGTCCATGAGACATATTGAAAATTAGTATTCATATCTTTTATTTTACATCAGTGATTCCTGAATCTAAACCTCTCTTCTCTCTTACCCATATATTTAATACTATATAACAAGGAAGAAAGAAGAAAAATATCATTTTGGAAAAATAAACCAGCACATCATGTAGTCTGACAGCTTATGCAGTCTTCCATACTCATTGTCCTTCATCATTGCAAATAAGAGAAAAAATACATATTTTATTTTCTTCCCCTCAAGAGCCATTCTTGAATATCATCATCATCATCATCATCATCATCATCATCTTCATCTGGTATTGAACATTACTTTTGATTTTTAATTTCACATAATCATAGTCATTGTGTATGTTGTTCAGTATAGGTCACTAATCATCAACTGAAACAGCTTTTCATACTTCTCTGAACTACTTATGTAACACTTACTGTGGTATTACTCCACTAGATTTTTCTCACCCTTCTAGGTTGGGTGCCCAAAGACATGCTGACTAAACACCTAGGATTCTAAGATAAACCTGTGGATGACCATTCTTAACTGTATTCCTACTAAGCTCACATGAGTGTGCTTACCATTAATAACTAAACAGTATAATTAACTAGCTTTAATTAAAGGAATTTACTAAAATGATAAAGTAAAAAACAATTGACACAAAACACTACCATGAGGAAAGCAGGTATGCATTTAAAATTTCATATTTTATACAGCTTGGAAGACAGAAAGAGTTCTGCAGAAACTAGTATTGTGGCTAATCAGGAGTGCTACATAGGACAAGTAGCACCAGCAGTGATCTATGGTGGCAGAGACACCAAGAGTAGCCCAATATCCAGGGACAGTAAAGGAACTGAACACCTGGTCAGAAAGAGATCCAAAGAGTCCCTTGTACTAGCATTAGGAAGAGGAACAGCTGCTATCTGGCAGCTCTGCCACCCATTGTCATATTCCAGAGCAGAGAAGAGCAGTCATTGCCATGAAGGAACAGGGGCTCCACCTGAGCAAGGATCTGAGTGGTGGACAGCAAGGTGGTCACGCCTGGACCTTTCCTCAGATTACATCACTTTGGAAGCACCATGCCTAACTGTGAAAGCAGCAGAAGTATATAAATGACACTAGAATGGCCAGATATTCCCCCACTCCCAGAAAATAGCAGAGCCGAAATTTAACATAAAGGCCAAAGTATACAAAATGAGCAAATAACAAGAAAAATACTTTCTATAAAAAGCTATTAGGATGATAGGGAAGCTCAAGACAGAAACTGGGAAGAAGATAATGATTTGAAAACATATATAAGTAAACGGGCAGGTAAATAGGACAGTGCATAGAGTGCTTTGCCTGGAGTCAGGAAGACTCCTGTTCCTCAGTTCAAATCCAGTTTCAGACACTTATTGACTGTGTGACTATTGGCAAATCACTTAACCCTATTTGCCTCAGTTCCTCATCTGTAAAATAAGCTGAAGAAGGAAATGGAAAATCGCTCTAGTATCCTTGCCAAGAAAACTCCAAATGGGGACATGAAGAGGAACCCACAACCCATAAATGACTCAGCAATAACCAATGACTCAAAGAAAAATATAACTTAGGCATAAGCTTAGCAAGAATTTCTGGAAGAGCTAAAGTAATAAAAAAGAGCAAAAAAATTTAAATAATTAGTTGTGAAGAAAATTAAGAAAAGAAATTAGAGTAATGTAAGAATAGATTGAAAAGAGAAAACAAAATTTGATAAAAGAAACCACAAAATACTAAATAAATTTAACAAAAATTTTAAAAAATCATAATTTTCTAAGTGGTACAAAAGTATAAAACCTCACTGAAGAAAATAACTCTTAAAAATTCATTAATGGGAAGCTAGTGTCACTATGAGATATCAAGAAAAAAATAAAACAAAAAAAGAAGAATGTGTGAAATATCAGAGCAAAAGCAAATGACTTGTAAAATAGGGTAAGGAGAGGTAATTTAGAATTTCTTGCGTTATCTGAAAGCCACAATTTTGAAAAAGAGTTTAGGCATCACGTTTCAAGAAGTTATTAAAAGCGAAAAATAAACTGCCCAGATAATCTAGAACCAGAGGGAAAAATAGAAATTGAAAGAGTCCAACAATCACTCCTGAAAGAGATCCCAGAATGAAAATTCCCAGGAATAAAATAGCCAAATTCCAGAGCTCCCAGTTCAAGAGATAATACTGCAAGCAGATAGAGAGAAGGATTTAAATACCTTGGAGCCACAGTCAGGATCACACAAAATTAAGCAACTACAACTTTAAAGGAAAAGAATCTTGGAATATAACACTCCAGAAAGCAAAAGACTTAGCATTACAAGCAAAGCTAACCTATCCAACAAATTTAAGTATAATTCTGGAATGGAAAAAGGAATATTTAATGAAATAAAAGACTTTCATGCATTGTCGGTGAAAAGACCTGAAGAGCTGAATAGGAAGAAAAGGAAAAAAAGAGCTGAATAAAAAAATTGACCTTCAAACTCAAGATTCAAGAGAAGCATAAAAGGTCAGCCTAAGTAGGAAGTCCTAAAGTGTTTAATGATGATGAACTCTATATATCATTATATGGGAATGTAATACCTGAAATCTCTATGAATATTATCATCCTTATGAAAGTTAGGAGGAGTCTACTTAAACAGAATGTGTGAGTATGATCTTTTATATTGGAATAATCTCAAAAAGAAAATGGGAAGGGTTAAAAAAGGGGATGCACTAGGCTAGCAGAGAAGGGAAGGAAGAGAAAAAATGGGAAAAATTGTCTCATGTAGAAGAGGCACTCAAGGAAGTCTTTACAATCAAGGAGATATGGGTGGTAGGGAGTGGGCAAAATGAAATCATTGTATTCAGGGAACCTCAAGGAGACTAGTATCACTAGATCATAATATAATGGGGATGAAGTTAAGTGTTAAAATACAAGAAAAATAGAACAAGGCCATGTTACTAAGAGTATGTAAGTCATTTTCCCCATTAATCAAATGCTCACACAATTATCCTTAGGGGAAGTTCCTATGCTACTCTGAGAAATATCTCTCTACTCTGGGTACAAATGATTCTTCTGCCATCAGCTACTACCACTCTTAGAAAAATTGTAACTACTGCTGTCCAAACCTCCCTGGAATTTAGACCTTTGTGAATCAAAAAATGTTTGGAATATTACTATTTCAATATATTCATTTACAGAAGGTCAGGAAAGAAGAAAGAGACAGAGGTGGCCATGTACTCCTAGCCGCTGAGGCTAGGTAGAGAAATAGGGCCAGCTGCCCCTCTTCTACTTGGATCTCAGGGGGCAACTGAGACCATTCCTATCTCCATTAATGTTGGGAAGGAAAGACAGCAATTTACTATAAGCTTGCTTCTGATTGATAAATAAAGAACTTATTATTAAAATAGTAATTTAGGCTTACTTAGAAAAGACATTGGTTGTTATTTTAAGGTTTTCAAAATACGCTTTTGGAATGATAAACCAATATCTCTTAATGAGTAGTATAATTAAAGTTTCTTTGAAAGGCCTTCCATCACAAGCTCAACCCTTATCAGCATAGACACTTAGATTATGGAAAAGTGCCAAACCTTTCTACATACCAGTGGGCACTTTTCTGGAAGGTGAAAAAGGCGATAATCATTTATTAACCACTACTATGCCATAGCTAAAATCACTGATGGAAGTGTTATTATCATCGCCATTTTAAAATTGTGGAAATGGAAGTAGAGAGAGGAAAAGGAACTTCTGAAGAGTCACTCAGTTAGTAAGTGTCTGAATCTAAATTTGAACTACATACTTCCTGGTTGTAGTCCAAGCTCTCTATCCTTGCTACCACCTAGTTGTTTGGGTTTTTTGTTTGTTGTTTGTTTTGTTGTTTTATAAGTTATTTTTTAGCTTTAAGCAGTGAAAACTTAGGGGGAACATGATTCTTATGTTCAATTATTTGAAGAACTGTTGTGGGAGAGGGACTATATTTGTGCTGCTTGTTCACAGAGGTTAAATCTAGAACCAATATATGGAAAGTAATGAGAAGCAGATTATGGCTATGTAGTACATAGATTTTCCCAAGCATTGTCCTTCCTGAGTCCTCCTGGTCTGCACTGATGAGGGCTTTGTTCTGGCATAGATTATTCTCTTTAACAAGGCTGGAAATTTTCTTAGTGAAGTTAATGTCTTAATGATGTATGATTTTTTTGCCTTCCCTGTCAATAGCCAGGAAGGGGAAAATGCTGTAAGGGCAAATGAAGTAGGACTTTTTACTGTTTTTTTTTTCCTTTTTTAAAAAATTTATTTAATATATTTAGTTTTCAGCATTGATTTTCACAAAAGTTTGAATTACAAATTTTCCCCCATTTCTACCCTCCCCCCACTCCAAGATGGCGTATATTCTGGTTGCCCCGTTCCCCAATCAGCCCTCCCATCTGTCACCGCACTCCCCTCCCATCTCCCTTTCCCTTCGTCTCTTGTAGGGCAAGATAAATTTCTATG
The DNA here is from genome assembly GCF_011100635.1 of Trichosurus vulpecula. Lineage (NCBI taxonomy): Eukaryota > Metazoa > Chordata > Mammalia > Diprotodontia > Phalangeridae > Trichosurus > Trichosurus vulpecula. The sequence goes on along the minus strand of NC_050574.1, from coordinate 463,024,535 downwards.
CCCCATTACCTGTGTATCTTATTTCCTAGTTGCATGCAAAAACTTTTTCTTTGTTGTTGTTTTTGAACTTCTGTTTTTAAAACTTTGAGTTTCAAATTCTCTCCTCTCTTCCCTCCCCACCCACCCTCCCTAAGAAGACAAGCAATTCAACATAGGCCACATGCATATCATTACGTAAAACCCTTCCACAATACTCATGTTATGAAAGATTAACTATGTTTTGTTCCTTCCTAACCTATCCCCCTTTATTGAATTTTCTCCCTTGACCCTGCCCCTTTTCAAAAATGTTTGTTTTTGATTACCTCCTCCCCCCGTCTGCCCTCCCTTCTATCATCCTCCCTTTTTTATCATCTTCCTCCTTCTTTCCTGTGGAGTAAGATACCCGATTTAGTGTGTATGGTATTCCCTCCTCAGGTCAAATCCAATGAGAGCAAGATTTACTCATTCCCCCTCACCTGCCCCTCTTCCCTTCCTACGGAACCACTTTTTCTTGCCACTTTTATGTGAGATAATATACCCCATTCTATCTCTCCCTTTCTCCCTCTCTCAATATATTCCTCTCTTATCCCTTAAATTGATTTTATTTTTTTAGATATCATCCCTTCATATTCAACTCACCTTGTGCTCTTTGTGTGTGTGTATATATATATATATATATATATATATATATATATATATATATATATATATATATATATATGTATATATATATACATACATACATATATACATACATAGACACATGCATATATATGCATATTCCTTTCAGCTACTATGATATTGAGGTCTCATGAATCATACACATCATCTTTCTATGTAGGAATGTAAACAAAACAGCTCAACTTTAGGAAGTCCCTTATGATTTCTCTTTCTTGTATACCTTTTCATGCTTCTCTTGATTCTTGTCAAATTTTCTATTCAGCTCTGGTCTTTTCACTGAGAAAGCTCGAAAGTCCTCTATTTTATTGAAAATCCATATTTCGCCTTGGAGCATGATACTCAGTTTTGCTGGGTAGGTGATTTTTGGTTTTAATACTAGCTCCATTGACCTTCGGAATATCATATTCAAGCCCTTTGGTTCCTTAATGTGGAAGCTGCCAGATCCTGTGTTATCCTGATTATTTTTCCACAATATTCAAATTGTTTCTTTCCTGCTGCTTGCAGTATTTTCTCCTTGACCTGGGAGCTCTGGAATTTGGCGACAATGTTCCTAGGAGTTTTCTTTTTGGGATCTATTTGAGGAGGTGATCGGTGGATTCTTTCAATTTCTATTTTACCCTCTGGGTCTAGAATATCAGGGCAATTCTCCTTGATAATTTCTTGAAAGATGATATCTAGGCTCTTTTTTTGATCATGGCTTTCAGGTAATCCAATAATTTTTAAATTATCTCTCCTGGATCTATTTTCCAGGTCAGTGGTTTTTCCAATGAGATATTTGACATTGTCTTCCATTTTTTCATCCCTTTGGTTCTGTTTTATAATATCTTGATTTCTCATCAAGTTACTAGCTTCTACTTGCTCCAATCTAATTTTTAAGGCTGTATTTTCTTCAGTGGTCTTTTGGACCTCCTTTTCCATTTGGGTAATTCTGCCTTTCAAGGCCTTCTTCTTCTCATTGGCTTTTTGGAGCTCTTTTGCCATTTGAGTTTGTCTATTTTTTAAAGTGTTGTTTTCTTCAATATTTTTTTCAGCACTTTTTGGGTCTCTAGCAAGTCATTGACTTGTTTTTCATGGTTTTCTTGCATCATTTTCATTTCTTGTCCCAATTTTTTCTCTACTTCTCTAACTTGCTTTTCCAACTCCTTTTTGAGTTCTTCCATGGCCTGAGACCAGTTCATGTTTTTCTTGGAGGCTTTTGGTGTAGGCTCTTGCACTTTGTTGACTTCTTCAGGCCATATGTTTTGGTTTTCTTTGTCACCAAAGAAAGATTCCAAAATCTGAGACTGAATCTGGGTGTGTTTTAACTGCCTGGCCATGTTCCCAGCCAACTTACTTGACCCTTGAGTTTTTCAGCGGGGTATGACTGCTTATAGAGCAAAGAGTACTTTGTTCCAAGCTTGAGGGGATGTGCCATTGATTTCAGAGCTATTTCTATATAGGCAGCTCTGACACCCCAGCACTCTTCCTTCCTCAAGAACCACCAACCTGGACCTGATGTAAATCTTCAGCAGGCTCTGCACTCCTGCTCTGATCTGCCACTTAATTCCTCCCACCACGTGGGCCTGGGGCCAGAAGTAACTGCAGCTGTAGTTCTGTAGCTGCACCTCCCCTGCTGCCCCTGTGGCGGTGGCTGAACCTCAAACTCTGTCCCCCCCAGCTTTTCCCACTAACCTTCTCTGTTGTCTTTGGTGTTTGTTTGTTGAGAAGTCTGGTTGCTGCCACAGCTCAGTGATTCAGGGTGCTAGGGCCTGTTCTGCCCGGCTCCTGGTCTGGTTGGTCCTGCTGCCTCTCATGCTGAGGTCTGCTCCTCTCCACTCCATGCATGATAGACCTCATTCAGTGACCATCCAGGCTGTCCTGGGCTGGATCCCTGCTTCCCTCTGCTATTTTGTGGGTTCTGCAGTTCTAGAATTTGTTCAGAGCCATTTTTTATAGGTTTTTGGAGGGATGTGGTGGGGAACTCATGAAAGTCCCTGCTTTCCAGCCACCATCTTGGCTCCACCCCCAGAAGTCTCTGTTTTTTTTCTTTTGGAGGGCTTCTCAGCATTAAGGCAATCAAGTGCCTTTGATTGAGTCTTGCCTTTGTTTGTAGGAAGGCCCACACCCTCTTGGTAATTAGGTCAGAAGAGTTGTGAATCCCCAAAGAGGTATGAAGCCCTGGAGAAGTGTGAAGCCTTCAGGCCTTGAAAAAGGGTATATATATATATATATATATGTATATATATATATATATATATATACCCAGAGGATAGCCATTGAACTCAGAATCCAGAATCAAGAATCAAGAATTGAGAACTCTCAGAACTGCAGGAGGAGAGGTTTTGCTTTGGGGGCACACTGTTTGAAGAATATTGGTGTGAAGATTCTGGGTAGTCATTAAGGAACCCCCTGGCTTTGAAAAACCCAGATATTTGTGCTTCTTTCTCTGGTAACTATGTATGTAATATCTTAGACAGACACCTAGAAGCCTGTCTGCTGATTAGTGTTATTTTGTTCTGTTTACATGATTTGTGCTTGTAATTTCTGTTTGTGTTTTCTCTGAAGTTCAGGGTGCTGATTTGCTGATTTTTTCCCCTGAACCAAGTGAATGATACATACATATGTATACATACATATGTATATATATACATACATATGTATACATACATATGTATATATATATATACATATATATGTGTGTGTGTGTGTGTGTGTGTGTGTGTGTGTGTGTATACACATATACATATACATATACATGTTTAATTAAAATGAAATTTAAACCCTTTAAAGTTTCTTTCCTTTGGAGAGTAGATCAAAGAAACTATGCCATTAGCCCTCCTGTGTGCTGGTGTTATTGGTCTTATACCTCCACAGCAGCTGATAGTAGCATTGTTGTTACAAATGCTTCAAATAAATAAGAGAAATTAAAGTTAAAATTAAAACAATTCTGAGTTTCCCTTTATACCTATCAGACAGAAAGAAATGAACAATAACAGAAAAAAATAAAATAAATGACTATAATTTTGGAAAAGATGCACAGTAATGCACAGTTGGTGGCATTATGACTTGGTCTAGCTCTTCTGGAAAACAATTTAAAACAATGCCCCCTAAACCCATCCTTAATCACTAAAATATGCATACCTTTTGATCTAGGGATACCACTGCCAAACACACTGCAGATAAATCAAAGAGAGAAGGAAAAGGTGCATACACACACACACACACACACACACACACACACACACACATATGTATATTTATAATATACACATATACATACATACATATATGTGTGTGTTTGTAGCAATACTTTTTGTTGTGACTTAAAGCCAAGTGAATATTGGACAATTCAAAAATTATGCATTTGAGCCAACTCATACAAACTTGAGGGAGTTGATTGATAATTTTCACTAGCATTTACATCTCAGAAATCAGTAAACAGGACTTGATTAATTGTTTTATTGGAAGGAAGAGGAAGGAACAAACTTGAATTAGCTGTAGAAATTTTGTCTCATTTAATCTTTACAACAATTCTTGAATGGTAAGCGCTACTATTTTCTCCATTTTACAGTTGAGGAAACTGAAGCAGAGATTAGCTGATTTGCCCATGGTCACACTGAAAATATTTGGGGCTGAATTTTAATTCATGCCCAGCATTCTATGAACTATATTGAGAAAATATTATTAATGCAGATTAAACTTACTCCCCACCAAGAGCCGGTTGGTAAGCGATTACCAGCATACCCCTGGTCAATGGCTGACAAAATCATGGTATGTGCATGTAATGACATATTATTGCTCTATAACAAACAATGAAAGGGATGAGTTCAGAGAAGCTTGGGAGGATACTTATGAACTTATATAGAATAAAATGAACCAAGAGCATAATGTACACACACATACACATACACACATATATGTGTGTGTATATATGTATGTGTGTGTATGAAAGCAATTTTGAAAACTTGATTCACTCTGATAAAGTTAGAATTTGGCAAGTGGAAGCTAATGACTCTATGAGACATCAAGAATCAATCAAAGAAATTCAAAAGAATGAAAAAATTAAAAAGTGTCAAATACCTCATTGAAAAACCAAATGACCTGGAAAATAAATTCAGGAGAGACAATTTCAGAATCATTGGACTACCTGAAAGTCATAATCAAAAAGAGGACCTGGACAGGATCTTTCAAAAAATTATCAAGGAAAACTGTCCTGATAATCCAGGAACCAAGTGCAAAATAAGGATTGAAAGAATCCAGCCATACCCTCAAGAAAGAGATCTCAAAATAAAAATTCCAAGGAATATTATGGCCAAATTTTAGAACTATCAGGTCAAGGAAAAAATATTGCAAGTAGTTAGAAAGAAAAAAAAAACTTTAAATATTGGGGAACCACAATCAAGATTACACAGGACTTAGCAGCTGTGATATTAAAGGATCAGAGGTGAGCAACACAGTATTCACCTATCTGGTGAAATTAAGCATAATACTTAAAGGGGAAAAAAATCATTCAATTAAAAAAGGATTCCAAGCTTTCATAAGAAGAAGACCAGAATTGAACAAAAATTTGCTCTCCAATACCAAGCCCCAAGAGAAGTTAAAAAAGGGAAAAGAAAACATGATGGATTCTATGAAACTGAACTGGCTAGATAACTACATCAGAAGATGATACTTATAATTCTTAAAAATTGTATCATTAATAGTACAGATAATAGGCATATGCATAGGGGGTACGGGTTTAAAGTGAAATTTATGGAATAACATAAAAATAATTAATGGATGAGAAAGAGGAATACACTGGGTGCAGAAGGAGGGGAGAGGCAGAATAGGGTAAATTATTTCACATGAAGAGGTGCCAAAAATCTGTTTCAGTGGAGGGAAAAATGAGATGGTGGGCAATGGGCATAGCTTGAACCTTACTTTCACCAATACTGGCTCAATGTGGGAATATACAGTCAGTTGAATATAGAAACCTGTCTTTCCCAGCAGCAAAGTAGGAGGGCAGAAAATTAAGTAAAGGGTATTTGGGGGATTGACAGAAGAGTGTGCAGACCAGGAAAAGTGGTAGACAGAAGCAAAATACTGTCAAGAAGGGAAAGGGCAAAAAGAAAGAGAGGACATACAGGAAGAAAAATAAGATGGGGGAAATGCACAGTTAGTAATCATAACTGTGAATGTGAATGGGATGAACTCTCCCATAAGATGGAAACCAATGGCAAAGGAGAGCAAAAAAACAGGAGCCTAAAATATGTTGTTTACAAGAAATGCACTTGAAGCAGAGAGAGACACACAGAGTGAAAATAAAGGGCTGGAGCAGAATCTACTATGCATCAGCTGATGTAAGAAAAAAAGCAAAACAAAACAAAAAAATAACAGTCCTGATCTCAGACAAAGCAAGAGCAAAAATAGAGCTAATTAAAAGAGATAAGGAAGGAAACTGCATCTTGCTAAAAGGTATCATGGACAAGGAAATAATTTCAATATGAAACACATATGCACCAAGCAGTATAGCATCCAAATTTTTAAAGGAAAAGATAAGTAAGTTACAGGTACAGGAGGAAACAATGGACAGATTTCAATATGAAGTGTAAAATAAATAACTTTGATTATATCAAATTAAAAAAGCTTTTGCACAAACAGAACCAATGCAACTGAGATTAGAAGGAAAGCAGAAAACTGGGAAACAATCTTTATAGCAAGTGTCACTTGATAAAGGCTTCATTTCTCAAATATATAGAAAACTGAGTCAAATTTATAAGAATATAAACCATTTCCCAATTGATAAATGGTCAAAGGATATGAATAGGTAGTTTTCACTTGAAGAAATCGAAGGTATCTATAGGCATATGAAGAAGTGCTCTAAATCACTTTTGATTAGATAAATGCAAATTAAAACAACTCTGAGGTGCCACCTCACACCTATCAGATTGGTTATTATGACAAAAAAGGAAAAGGACAACCATTGGAGAAGATGTGGGAAAATTGGGACACAAATGCACTTTTGGTGGAGGTGTGAACTGATCCAACCATTCTGGAGAGCAATTTGGAGCTATGTCCAAAGAGTTTGATCCAGCAAAACTTCTACTAAGTCTGTATTCCAAAGAAATCATAACAAGGGAATAACTCACATGTGCAAAAACTATTTACAGCAGCCCTTTTCATGGTGGCAAAATACTGGAAGTTTAGGGGATGGTCATCAATTGGGGAAAGGCTGAACAAGTTGAGGTATATGAATGTAGTGGAATACTATTGTGCAATATGAAATGATGTACAACCAGATTTCAGAAAAACCTGGACAGACTTGTATGAACTGATGAAAAATCAAATGGTCAGAACCAGGAAAACAATGTAACTGGTATCAGCAACATTATGTGATGATCAACTATGAATGACCCAGTTCTGAGCAACACAATGATCTAAGACAAGTACAAAGAACTCACAAAAAAAATGCTATCCAAGTCCAGATAAAGAACTGATGGACTATGAATATAGATCTAAGCTTACTTTTTCCCCTTACTTTTTTTCCATTTTTTTCCTTTTGATCTGTTCTTTCTTTCACAAGTATGACTAATATGGGGCTATGTTTTACATGATAACATATGTATAACTATATCAAATTGCCTACCATTTTAGGAGGAAGAAAGGGCAGGGAAGGAAGAATATAGAAAAAATTGGAACTTGAAATCTTATAAAAATGGATGCTAAAAATTGTTTTGACATGTAATTGGAGAAGAATAAAATACTATATAGAAAAATAGATAAATTAAAGCAAAAACATTGATGCTTCATTCTTTTATTGGCAATATCATTTGTATAAAGCTGTTAGTTCGCTAAAATATAGCTGATTGACTAGTTAGCCTTTTGTGGCTTGGTGATTTTCTAATATCCCATAGAGTGTGTGTATATATATATATATGTTTGTGTACATATATATATATGTACGCACATATATGCATATATACACACATATATTGCACATACACATATATACATATATTTATATATACATACACACAATATACATACATACATATATAGACTGTATATATACATATATACACACACACATATATATATATATATATATATACATATGTGTGTGTGTTGTAATCTCTTCTTTCTTACTTTTTTTTAATGATACTCAGTAAAGCTAAACCACAATGGAAAAAGTATGAAATACACATGATAAATAACTTTCCTCTATTGTCCAAAAGATGGAGGGCAGAAAAACACATTTGGCCCCAATCTACTTGTTTTTACCACTCTTTCTCCTTTCAAGAGAAGGTGAGTTTACCCAGTTGATTTAAGGTTTTTTTGGGGTGGTGGGGATTTACATGTAATTCCACTATACAAAAATCATTCAAATAGTTGCTCAGGATCAGACAGACTATGTAATTGGTTGACTTTCCTCATTTTTTATTTATTTTATTTTTTAAGCTGGGTATGCTAGTATCATGCAGACCTATCCCTAAGCTACTGAACTGGAAATATGTCACATCAGCCTCCCTCCCAGAGAAAAGTAAAAGTAAATGGATAGTTAAGTTTGACACAAGGGAACAGCGCATGACAGTGATGAGAAATGTAAATAAGGTTGGAGTCCCTGCTGAGAGGCAAATTTCCTTCTTCAGAAGCAGTACTGCTGGTTCATTTTAAATAGCATCTTCTTTCTTGGGGGCTGCCTATTTGAATCTGTAATTTGCTGCTTAACCTGATGCCTTGAAAATCATCAGCACTGACTCAGCTCATTTAAGAAGAATAGGATTATTTTTCTCCTTCTACCCTGCAGCTTATAGTGCATAAAAGGACAAATAATTATTCAAATTATAAAAGAAAGGTTCTCCACTTTTCACTACCTGAATGCCTAGATGGCTACTGAAGCGTCACTTGCCAAGAGGTTAAATCTTCTCCTGGATTTTTACTTATGTATCCTCCACATATGAAGAGTACTCAGGGATGACAAAGACCTGTAGTGAAACTCAGGAGAGAATATTTCCCATTGCATCATTTTCAAAGGGTCACCTTGAGCAGCTAAATAACATTACATATATTTTGTGTTTTTATCTTCTCTCTAGGGCTTAGTACATAGTAGGTATTTAATAAATGCTTTTTATGGCTTATGTTCATTATTCTTTTAAATTTTTTATTCCAGATGTGTTTCTTTGCCACTAATCAACAACATTTTAATGACTGTGTACTATGGTGGGAAACTCTAGAACTCAGATTTGTCTCTCTAAGCCCTTGTGAACTTTTTTCCTTGTAGTTATTGCAGAACTTCTGAGTTCCTTTGCCATAACCAGCCATCTCATTTCACATCCTGATTTTAAAAAAGGTCAATAGTAAAGCAGGAAGCCTTACATGAAGTGAGATTTTGTTGTTCTTGAGCTGATTGCCTTTTTTGACAGATGTTATTTATTTGTCTTGTGCCTCCTCCTTGTATTGTCTTGTTTCACTCTTCAAATTGCGATTTTTTTTAAAATAGGGACAGTCAATAGCTACAAAGTGCATTGCCAAATAGATTACATCTCAGAATTGTATGTTTTAGGATTATGTCACTTCCCTCACACTCTATATTCTAGTCAAAGTTACCTGTTTGAGGTTTTTTGTACCCAACACTCCATCTTTTGCCTCCATGACTTTTCATGGGGCCTGTACTTTATTCCCTCTTCACCTTTGCCTCTCAAAATCTCTTAATTCATTCATGAGTCTGCACAAATTCTACCTCCCCAGAATGACTTTTCTTGATTCTCCCTATTGGTACCTCCAACTACTCTATATTTACTCCTTTCCTCCATTCCTTTCTACATTATTCCTTCCTTTCTTACCCCCTTGTTTTTTTTATTTCTTTCTATATAAATATACATGTTGATTTCTCTATAGACATATACATCTTTATTTCTATATACAAACCTATAGAATGTTAACTATCTTACAGACACACACACACACACACACACACACACACACACACAGTACCTGAAGATCATGTATCTTCTACTTTAATTCTATTTCATCTTTCCCTCAGAGTTTAGTCAATGGCTCCAGACCCCACCAGTGATGTTTCTTTAATTTTAGGTAGGTGGAATGCCTCTAGTTCCAACTTCCTGCTTCTCTTCCTGACTTGCATTAGGTTCTTCCTTGGAGAAGCATGGGGAGAGAACAAGTGGGAAATGCCTATTCTGCCTCTTATCTAGACACACAATGATAGACCTTCATCCCAGTTCCATTTAACCATTAACAGTAAGATTAGCTTTTGTAAAGAAATAGTTACTTTAAAGTTATTACTAATATACGAACTTATTCCCCAACATGTGGGGTTTAATAGCACCTTTAAGGAGAAGAAGGGGATTAATTTCATACCTTAGCTCAGTTCATTTAAAGCACAGTCCCCAATTCTAAGTGAAAAGCCCCTTTGGTCTCTAGTTCAAAGTACTTTGTCATCCCAGGGGCGGGTTACTGCAACATTCTGCCTGGAATCCTGGCTCAAAAATTCTAGGACTTAAAGTCCTCTCCAGTGGGGATCATCAATTGCAATAAGAAGAAAAGAATAGATGAAATAGAACAGAAACAAATGCCTGAGGCCCATTTCTTTAGGCCTAAAGAGAGACAGAAGGGAAGGTTTTTCCCCTTCCCTGGTCAGCTCATGGAACCTGTGCTGTGAGAGAACTGTGTGTCATCTTCATTCTCTGGATGCAGCAGGAAAGCTCACACAAGAGAAGAAAGTAAGACTGCCCCAAGTTTGGCAGTTTTAAAATTACTGCTTGTTCTGGCCACACAGCCAGTCGAAGGAGGCTGCTCCTCCTATGGGGTCAGGAACAATAGGAAACAAGGCATTGCAACTGGGAATGTTCCAATAAATCTTCCCTTGGGTATACATACGTACACACACACACACACACACACACACACAGAAAAATAAAGACATAGAGATAGAAAGAGACAAAGGTAGAGATGGAGAAATGTGTGGATATATTGTTTCTCCCAATAGAATATATATCTTGATAGCAAGGATTATGGGTTTATTTTATTTTGTTTTGATTTATTTGGTTTGGTTTTGTTGTTTCACATCCCTATTGTCTAATACAGTACCTAGCACATAGAAGGCACTAAATGAACTACCATTGAATTGGGTTGAGATGTAGTGCTGTTTCCGTTTCAATTCTGCTATTTAAAATTATACCACTAGGTGGCAATAGAGTCAAAGATTGGGGTGAAAAATACCACACAGAAGGGATTCAAATTCTTTTCCTTACACTCCAGGCCTGATATACATTATTAAAACAATGGAAAGCTCCAGTGCTCCACTTTCAAATACCAGAACTCTGTAAATGAATGCTCTTTGCCCTTCACCATGAGAACAGCTCTGCCTCACAGATATGTTGGAAGGTAGAATTCAAGTGTCATACATTTTTTTTGGCAGTCAAATCTCCATGCCCCCCATGCTCCAGTGACCCTCTGTGAGCACCAGGTGGCTTTCTTTAAACTGGAGTAAGGAGAAATAGCTAGGGTGCACTCCACGGTGGGGAGGGAGAATGTTACGGAACATACCCTATATACTGTTTCTCCCCTTCTAGGAATCTAAAAACATACCACTGCATTTTGTGCTAAAGGTAATTTTCATCCAGGTTCTTAGACATAAGTAGAATTAGAAGAGTAATGAGGCATGGATGAGATGCCCCAAACTGTGCCACCTTGACCTAAAATATCCTCTCCTCCACCCTGACACAGTTCCATGTATGTCTCATTCTTTTGAGTGCAACCACTACGTCTGCAAATGGCTCCCATTGAAAGGAAAATACGCAACATAAGAGGGTTTCCTTCCCAGATTCCCACCACCATTAGCACATGTGAACATCTTGGCAATGACCCTTTGCCATGCTTTGGGTTCAGGTGGGTGAGGAGAACAAAGAGCATCTAAGAGAAAAGGTGGATGTCAAAGAAGAGATGAAACACTCCAAATGTAACCTTTACTTAATTCATAATCTGGCTCATGGCTGGCTTTAATCTCAGGTGGTTGTTTTTTATGAATGAAACTCTGAAAAATAAAAGGCGTAAATATATTTCATTACTGTTAACATCATATATGTCATTTATTTTATCATTGTCCTATGAATATTCAGTTCCAATAATGTGTTAGATGCCCCCATCCCATTATTTTGTGCAGTTTCATACTATCATGAGTTACTAAAGAAAGCATGTTAAGGGGTTCTAAAAGGTAAAGATAATCCAATAAGGAAAATGGCATATCTTAATTCCCTATTATCTTATTTATCCCTGTCACAAAATATTTGTCCTTTGCCAGAAACTAATCAAATAATATATAGATATAGAGATGAGTGTATGTACATAATATATACATATATAGATAGATCTAAATTATTGTATATATGTATGTATGTGTGCATCTATACACAATGTGTGTATCTATACATAATGTATCTACATATAATGTATGTAATATATGTGTGTATCTATATGTAATATATACATATATACTTAGATCTAAATTATGTATGTATGTGTGTATCCATACATAATATATACATATATAGATAGATCTAAATTATGTATGTATGTATGTGTATATCTGTCTATATATACATCTATAGTTTTCCTATTTCTACATATTTCCTGTTCAAACTAGAGGAAGGCTGTTAGTAATACAGTGCTGGGTGAACTCTATATAGAGGATTTATGGGAGGACATGAGTGAGAGTTGCACAAGCTGAGAAGGTCTGACTTGATACGCACAGAAAAAAGTTTGTTTTTTCCACTATATCTGTGGCTGAGACTTGACATTATCTCAGATGCCTTTAGCATCTCTTTAGAGTCTTAATTTTAACTCCTTCTTCAATATTCGATATAAAATTTCCTTTGCCAAGAAAACCCTAAATGGGTCAGCTAGGTGGTACAGTGAGTAGAGCACCGGCTCTGGAGTCAAGAGGACCTCACTTCAAATCCGGCCTCAGAAACTTGACACACTATCTGTGTAACCTTGGGCAAGTCACTTAACCCCAATTGCCCTGCCTTCCCCTCTCAAAAAAGAGCCTTAAAAGGGGTCATGAAGAGTCAGACACCACTAAAAAAACTGAGAAACAACAACAATAAAAGGAGAGAGTTACTTCTTAATTGCCATTTGGAAGCCAAAAGTCATATGATAATGACAATATAAACCTTACATTGAAGTGACTCTTTTCAATAAAAGAAAAACAACAAAAAGGACTAGGCCATCAATAATCAAGTAAGTAGGAATGAGGCTCAAGTCATCCTTTAACATTTTTAAATTTATTTTTTATTTTTTAAAATATATTTATTTAATATTTTGTTTTTTATACAATTACATGTAAAACACTTTTTTTCTTAATTTTGAAAAAGCTCCAAATTCCGGCCCTCACTTGCTCTCTTCGTCCATCTTTCAGAAAGCATGCGATTTGATATAGGTTATACGTGTACAATCACGCAAAACATATTTCCACGTTAGTTATGTTGTGAGATAAAACCCTAAGAAAATTAAAGAAATATTTTTTAAGTTACTTTGATGTGCATTTTGACTTCATCATTTCTTTCTCTAAAGATGGATAGCATTTTCTATGATAAGTCCTTCAGACTTTTCTTGGATAATTGTATTGCTGAGAACAGCTAAGGTATTCACAACAGATCATTGTACAAGATTGGTGTTACTATGTACAAAGTTCTTTTGGTTCTGCCCATTTTAGATTGCAACAGTTCATGTCTTTCCAGAGTTTTCTGAGAATATTCTGCTCATCATTACTTATAGAATAATAATATTTCATCACAATCATATGCCACAGCTTGTTTAGCCGTTCCTCAATTGATGGACATACCCTAAATTTCCAATTCTTTGCCACCGCTAAAATAATACATATTATTGTATTATTGTAAGTTTATTTCCTTTTTTTAAAAAATATTTTTCTGATATAGACCTAGTAGTGGTATTACTGGATCAAAGAGTATGCATTGTATTATAGCCCTTTGCACACAGTTCCAAATTGTGCTCCAGAATAGCTGAATCAATTCACAACTTCACTGGTAACACGTTAGTGTTTCAATTTTCCCATATTATCTCCAATATTTGTAATTTTCTTTTTCTCTAATATTAACCAATCTGAGAGTTATGCAGTGTTACTTCAGAATTGTCTTAATTTATATTTCTCTAATCATTATAATTTAGAGCATTTTTAATGTAACTATAGATACCTTTCATTCTTTCATATGAAAACTACCTGTTCATATCCTTTGACCATTTATCAGTTGAGGAACATGTCTTATTTTTTTTTCAAATTTGCTTACTAATTGTGCATTTCCCTCCATCCTATCCACCCACCCCCATTTATCTTATTCTCTCTCTTCTTTCACCCTGTTCATCCTCAAAAGTGTTGTGCTTCTGACTACTGCCTCTCCCAATTAATATTTCCTCCTATCAGCATCCCTGCGCCCTCCTTGTCCTATCCCCTTCCCCTTCTAAATTCCTATAGGGTAAGATAGATTTATATACACAGTTTAGTGTGTATTCTATTCAGCATTTGAGCCAATTTCAATGAGAGTAAGGTTCAAGAGTAAAAAAATACAGTTTCCCTAAAGTTGTCAAATTTATGGGCATACAACTGGGCAAAATAATTCCTAATTGTTATTTTCCTCTTCGTTGGAGATGAATTCACCCTTTTCATTTTTGATACTGGTAATTTGGTTTTCTTCTTTCTTTTTTAATCAAATTGACCAAAAGTTTATCAATTTTATTGTTTTTTTTTTCTTAAAATCAGCACTGTTTTATTTTTTTAGTTCAGTAGTGTTCTTGATTTCAATTTTATCAATCTCTCCTTTGACTTTCAGTATTTCTAATTTGGTATTTAATTGGGGATTTTCAATTTGTTCTTTTTCTAGCTTTTTCAGTTGCATGCCCAATTCATTGATCTCCTTTTTCTCTATTTTATTCATGTAAACATTCAGAGATATAAAACTTCCCCTAAGAACTGCTTTTGCTGTATCCCATAAGTTTTGGTATGTTGACTCATTATTGTCATTCTCTTGAATGAAGTTATTGATTGTTTCTATGATTTGTTCTTTGACCCAGTCATTCTTTACAATTTGATTATTTAGATTCTAGTTAATTCTTGGTCTATATTCCCATGGTCCCTTATTACAAATAATTTTTATTGCATTATGATCTCAAAATGATGAATTGACTATTTCTGCCTTTTTGCACTGGATTGTGAGGTTTTTATGCCCTAGTAAATGGTCAGTTTCTGAATATATCCTATATCCTGCTGAGAAAAAATATATATGCTTTTCTATCCCCATTCATTTTTCTTCAGAGGTCTGTCATATCTCTTTTCTAAAATTTTATTCACCTCCTTAACTTCTTCCTTGTGTATTGTGAAGTTAAATTTATCAAGTTCAGAGGGGGGAGGTCAAAGTCCCACACTAGTATAATTTTGCTGCCTATTTTTTCCTGTAACTCCCTTAACTTCTCCTCTAAGAATTTGAATGTTATACCACTTGGAGCATAGATGTTAAGTAATGATATAACTTCATTGTCTATGGTGCCTTTTACCAGTATATAGTTTCCTTCCTTATCTCTTTTAATTAAAACAAGTATTGCTTTTGCTTTGTCTGAGATTAGGATTGCTACTCCTGCTTTTTTTTTTAACTTCAGCTGAAGCATAACTTATTCTACTCCAGCCTTTTACCTTTATCCTGTGTGTATTCCCTTGTTTCAAATGTGTTTCTTGTAGACAACATATTGTAGAATTTTGGTTTTTAATCCATTCTGCTATCTGCCTCTGTTTTATGGGAGAGTTCATCCCATTCACATCCACAGTTATGATTACTATCTGTGTCTTTCTTCCATCCTATTTCCCCCCTCTTTGTTTTTGTTTCTCCCTTCTCCTTTCCCGTTCTCAAGAGTTTTGCTTTTGACCACCACCTTCCTCCATATTCCCTCCCTTTCAGCCCCTTCCCTTTATCTTACCCTTTTCCCTTACTTCTTCTTCCCTCCCTTCTAACCACCCCACCCCTTTTCTTTCCCATTTCGACTCCTACTGACTATAGGGCAAATTTGATTTCTTTACTTAACAGAGAATGTTATTCCCTCCTTGAATCAAATACAGTGAAAGTAAAGCTCAAACACTGTGCTTCTCCCTCCCTTCTTTCCTTCTAATATAATATGTTTTTGTGACTCTTCAACTGATGTAATTAACCCTTTTCTGTCTCCTCCTTACCTCTTTGCCCATTACAATCCCTTTTCATCCCGTAAGTAGGTTGTTTTTATTTGTCATCACATCAGTTAGTTTCTACGCACATGATCTGCCTATGTATATCCATTTTAGATGTCATACTAACTATGCCATTCTCAAAAGTAGCAGATATCATCCTCCTATATAGGGATATAAATAGCTTGCCCTTGTTGAATAGCAAGGTTTTTTTTTTCTTTTTCCCCCTATTTACCTTTTTATGCCCTTTTGAATCTTGTATTTGAAAATCAAATTTTCCATTGAGCTCTGACCTTTTCATCAGCAAGGTCTGGAATTTCCTTATTTCATTGAATGTCCATCTCCTTGCCTGAAAGATTATGCTCAATTTTGCTGGATAGTTGATACTTGGTTGTAGTCCAAGCTCCTTTGCCTTTCAGAATATCATATTCCATTCCCTCCGATCTTGTAATATAAAAGCTACAAGGTCCTGTGCGATCCTGACTGGAGATCCATGATTATTTCTTTCTGGCTGCTTGAAGCATTTTCTCCTTGACCTGATAATTATGGAATTTGGCTACAATATTTCTTGGAGTTTTCATTTTGTGATCTCTTTGAGGGGCTGATTGGGGGATTTTTTTGATGACTATTTTACCCTCTGGTTCTAGAACCTCATTGCAGTTTTTTCTTGATGATTTCTTGGAAGATACTGTCAAGGCTCTTTTCTTCATCATGGCTTTCTGGAAGACAAGTAATTTTTAGATTACCTCTCCTGGATCAATTTCCCAGGTCAGTAGTTTTTCCGATGAGATATTTCATATATTCTTCTTTTTTTATTCTTTGGATTTTTATTTGACTGATTCTTGATGCTTTGTAGAGGCATTAGCTTCTACTTGCCCAATTCTAATTTTTAACAAATTATTTTCTTCAGATAGCTTCTGCATCTCCCTTTCCATTTGGCCAATTTTACTTTTCAAAGACTCATTTTCTCCTGTTAGATTCTGCAATTTTTCTTTCACCTCTCTAATTTGATTTTTAAAATCCTCTTTTCATTCTTCACTCTTTCCATTCTTTTTGGGCTTGGGATCACAACATGTTTCCTTTTGAGGTTTCAGATGCAGGTACAGTGTCAATGCTGTCCTCTTCTGAATTCATATTTTGATCTTCTCAGTCCACCTAATACAATTCAATGTTTTGTTTTGTTTTTTACTTTTCTAGCTTTTGTCTTCTTGGTGGTTTCCTTCTTCCTAGCTTTTTAAGTGGATCTATCTCTGCATCTGGGGTGCAGTGTGCTCTGTCCTAAGCTTCTTGTGTTGGGGTCTTGTGGCCTGGTTACTGGTGGCTTTGTGTGCTGTGCCCTCTGGTTTTGTCATCTAGAAGATATATACTGCTGCAGCTCACCAGGTTCTGAGCTGGAGCTAGCTGATGTGTGCCAAGGATCGAGGCTCAGTGAAGTCTTTCTGAGTTTCCCTGGGGTTACAGTGAAGTTCATAGATTGAGGTGTGGGGGAAGGGTTATCTGGGCGCTGGAAGTCTCTTCTTCCCCTAGGGCTGCGCTATATATCACAGGCGGTCTCAGCTGTAGGTCTATGCTGGTGTCTGCTAATTCCCCTAGCTGTGCAAAGGCAAGCCTGGGGTCCTGGTGTTGGCACTTGCCAGCTCCACACACTGGGGTTCAGGAGCTCCTGCTGGTTGCTAAGCATCCTTACCAGGTTGCTTCCCTTCCTCCACTGGTTTCACTCTGTCACCACAAGAGGGGGTCTCCCTTGCTTCCTGAAGTAAAAGGATACCAAACCCTCACTTCTGGTTCCTCTATTTCAGGGTTTCTTCTTGGGCAGTATTATCTGGGTTATTCAATGGAGGGATGAGAGCTCTTAGAGTTTACTTTGTCATCATGGCTCCCTGAAGTTCAAGAAAGCGAGTTTCAAACTTTTAGACTGTAGGATGATAGCTCCAGGAGTAGCTGCCGATGCTGCCACCAAAGCCTCTGCTCTTCTGTCTCACCTAGATCACACAGACTCCTGTTCTGCATGGAGAGGCCTGGGGATTGTGTTTCAACAATCCATCTAGCAGCTTCTGTGGGGTGTAAGATCCACCCACAGCCAGCACCTGGAAAACTGCCAACAACACAGGTTCTTTTGATCTGCTTAAATAAGGAAAGCAAGGTGAAGGGGTTGACAAGTTTACTTTAATCCAGCATACAGACAGCATTCACTTAGTTCAGAGGAAAAAGCCAGCACCCTGAACTTCAGAATAAAATATAAACAAATTACAAACATCAACAGACAGACCCAATACAGATTCATAGTTACCAACATCTAGGTTCAGCCCGGGAGCTCAGAACAAGGGCTGGCCCAGAGTCACTCACACCACCACTGTTGCGCCAAAGAGCTCCAACAAACAGACAGCCAACCCCTGGTTTTTATATCTTTTTCAGCGTCAGGGGTGAGTCACACATGCGACTCACCCACGTGTCCTAGAATCATCACAAAGAGGTGGACTTAAAACCACTGGTCTAAAAGCCTCTGCTCTCCCAGACATGTAAACTAGGCCCTCCCTGGAGTTAGCCCCACCTTGGGTCCCACCTTAGCTGCCAATCCACACCCACTAAGGTTTTACACTTAATAGGGGTTTGGGCCCTGGGGCTTAGCACTTAGTAAGACTCAGTGAATTAATCAAAGCAAACAAAAGCCAAACTCTTCAAGGGCACTTGTTGAACTAAGTGCTAAGGAGCACATTTTGCTTACCAACACAGGTTGACACCACAGCTGATGGGCTGGGCTTGCTCCTGTTGTGGTATGGTGCTCTGGTGTGGTCGGGTGACTTACCAAGTGCCTAGTCCTCTTCCAGCCCAGAGCACCAGAACCTTCTCTTTCTGGAATCTCCTGGCTTGGAAATTTGCCACTCTGTCTCCTAGTGGATTCTGCCTCTCTCAGATCTGTTTAGATTCACTTCTCAAGAGGTGTCTGAAAGAATTTGTGAGAGAGCTCAGGCATGTCCTCCTTTCACTCTCCATTGTAACTTTTCAGTGGGCAAGCTTTTTTTCTTTGATTGCTCATTTTTTTCAGTCTATTTCTTGACTTTTAACTCTATGTTAAAGTGGGCTTCTGTTCCTGTGGTCTACGGCATACCATTTCAAGCTTCAGGCCTTTCTTCCTGTTGTTCTCAGATCTATTTCTGTGGGCCTGTAAAATTTTAGTTATTTAAAGGTGGTAACATCCACAAAGGGGTGGGCTCACTGTTCTCCTGGCCAATGGTCTGTTCTGAGTGACCACAAGCATTCTTTTCCACCCTAGAACTGTGGCCAAGTTCCCCACTCCCCTGCAAGCCACAGATTTTGGTGTGAGAGTGCTCCTCCTTACCCTCAGACTGTGACCCAGTACTGTGACCTGGATTCACATATGGGTAATGCAACATAGCCTGCACCCAGTACCAACAAAGGGACCCCTGTAATCTCCTTCTGACCAGTTGTCTAACCCCCTTCCCACATGTGGGCTGAGATTTCTGGAAGCCAGTATTGCCACTGCTGATTCAGGTGCCTCTAAGATCTACTGCTGGCTTGCTGAGACATGGACTCTTCTCTGTTTTCACCTTATTGAGACAGACCTTTCCAGCCAACTTTCTAAGTTGTCTTGAGCTGCAAAATTGTTTCATCATTTCCTTTTGTCGACTCTGCCACTACTAAATTCATTTTAAGGCATTATTTAAAGTCCTCTGAAGTGGACTTTGGGAGAACTCAGGAGAGTTATTCCCTTTTCTCCATCATCTTTGCTCTATTCCCTACCCCTACCCCCACAAAAAATAGATTTTTAAGGGCTGTTATTTTTCTGTTTTAGCCCTTTCTATTCTTGAATTCCTTCAATATCTCTCATTTATACTGAATTTTATAGTTCACAAAATATATTCTTCACTGCATTCAGTGAAGTAAGTTATATGAATATTATTACCTCCTTTTCATTAAGTTTCAAGTGGGCTTTAGGAGACAAGTGATGCCCCCACCAAGTCAGAATTAGCATGTTGCTGAATCAGGATTTATACCTAGGTCTTCTAAATTCAGAACATAATCTCACTACTCTTAATACTTTGTCATTCCTCTCTGTGCTCCATTTTGGACTTTCTTTGCTACGTCCTAGCCCTTCATTCTGCAGCTTCACTACAGGCCTGGAATTCATACAATGTAATCACCCCTTCAACTTTTCCCTTTGATTGGATGAGTCCTCCCAGGACCCTCATTTAAGGAGGGTGCCCCATACAAAGTCAAGACTCATTCCTCTTCTAGCTCTACTAAGATCTTTGTTTATCATGCCCCTAGGCCAGGGTTTTTTGTTTCCCACAGCCATTCCTGGAACCAGCTTCCTTTTATGAGTCTTCTTGGCCATGAAAATGTAAGTTCCTTGAGGGTGGAGACTGTCTTTCTCTTTATGTGTATTTGTGTTCTCTGTACTTTGCTCACCACCTGGCACATTTACTAAAGCCTTGTTCATTGTCTTAACTCTGTTTCTTTTCTTCCCAATTCAATGAGAAGCTATATTCCCTTAAACCTGAACATACTGCTGTTCTCTTTCAGTTTTTCTGATGTCCTCACAGAAAGGAAAGCAGTTAAAATATGGCTCCCTCTTTCTCTCTCAATCCTTTCCTCTTGTGTCATCAGCAGGAATGTTCATTTAGATATTGTTCTTTAAATAGCCCTCAAGGAACCTCTCAAAGCCAGATTTTGATGTGGGTTAACTAAGATAAGGCCTTAACAAAATTCTAGATTTCGCTTCCTTTGTATCAGTACTTTAACACTTTCAATATTAGTTAGTGCTGCATATAAGATTCTGTTGACCTTTTATATAGAATGAAATCCCCACATTTACATGATATTATGAAAAAAAATTACTTTGAATGAGAAGACCTAGCTTTAAATGCTAGTTCATTTGTTGTACCAGAAGCGAGCGAGACACACCACAGAGTATAAGTTTTAAGTGGAGAATTTATTAGCCGGTGGCCATTGGGGTACGGCACCACAAATCAATGGCAATGTGTTGGGGTGATGGCTTGGCTTATATAGGATATGGGGGTACAGAGTGTGTGGGGGGGGAACAGGAACAAAGGTCCTGGCTGATCAAAAGATTCAGTCAGGTTATTGTACTAGTGGGATAATCTCATTTACATTCCTTGGTGGAGTCACGGAGCCCCAGGGATATCTTCTAGAAAGGGTCTGCCAGGTTATCCTTCAGTGGGATGGTCCTATCTATTGACATTCCTTGGTAGAGTCATGGAGTCCTAGGGGGTTTGCTAAATGCGAAAGATATCTGAGTCCATTCTTTCTGGGGGTGCTTGTCAGTAGCTAGGGGTTTCTCAGGGGTTCCTAATTTTCCTTGTATTAAACATTCATTTCCAAGATGTTTGATATTATTTAAGTGTCTATATATTTCTGGGACTTGGTTTTGTTATCTGAAATATATAGAGATCATAGTAAATTATCTCTGAGTTATATTTCATTTTTTTGGAGGCAATCAGGATTAAGTGAGTTGCCAAGGGTCTGTACACAGTTAGTAAGTGTCTGAGGCTGGATTTAAACTCAGGTCCTCCTGACTCCAGGGTTGGTGCTGCAATACCCAACTATCAATGCAGTTATGCCGCTACTCAGTTCTATTTAATTTCTCCCTATCTCCTCTCTTTTTCTGTTGCTTTTCTATCTACCCCTCTGAGATGTAGTAGTGTATTCAAATTCCTTGGCTCTTCTCACATTCACCTATTCCTACATCTTGGATGAGAAGGACTTTTATGTCTAACAGACAATTTCATCAATATTATTCAAAGTCTAAGCTCTTTTAGAAAGGAAGAATGGTAAAAACAGAAAGCATGTGCTAGGCACTACTACCAGTCTCTTTATCTATATGAAATTATTCCCCCATGCATTTCACCTGCTACAAACCAATCACCTTCATATTCCAAATTTCACAGAATCCCACACATCTTGAGCTGGAGGAGACCTTAATGATCATTTAGTCCAACTCTTTGATTTTTTTTGAATGAGAAAATTCTGAGTGAAAATTATTTGCCCAAGTTAGTGACAGGACAAGATTGGTAACACATGTCTCTGGATTCTCAAGCCACTGGTCTTTTAAACTGCCTTTCTTTTATCAATTGACTTGGTCCTATTAAACAGTACAAACAGTACTTGGCATCAGATGTGTGTGTGTGTGTGTGTGTGTGTGTGTGTGTGTAGCATCACTAGATTCAATTCTCTCTCTCTCTCTCTATGTGTGTGTGTATATATATATATATATATTTTATAAATCCATTATTGATGTGTTATGCCTTGTCACTTGGTTTGGTGTGCGAGAAAACTCTTCTGATATGCCTTTAACTGAAGAGGATCATAATGTCATGTGACTGAAAGACGGAAGGAGCCTTAGGGAGTAAGACTCCCTCTTCTCATCACCTGCATCATTTAACAGATAAAACTGAGGCCCAGAAGTAAATCTACTTGCTCAGAGTCATGCTGACAGTGACTGAGCTAGGATCCGCCAGGAGCTCTGATTTCAAATTCACATTGTTTCTTGGGGAAAAAATACATAATCAAAATGCTTTGTTTGCCGGGCTTGCATGTAGTAGGGGATTTCTTAAAAGATTTCAAGTTTAACCATTAAGTAACTAAAACATAAAAGTTAAAAAGAATGAAAGGAGGAAGCTCAGAGGAGGCTGTTAGCAGCAATGAAGTTTCTATTGTATAGTTCTGGAAATTTCTGTGATACCAAGGGAATTACTTATAGATAGTGAAGTGGTTCAGGTCAGAGCTCTTGTCATCATGAAAACTAACAACAATAGAAATCTCTTTGGCTCAGACCTCTGTGAGAGGATGTCTGAGGCAAGGTGGTACATCATGAATGACATAAAAAACAGGCTGTTTTCTAATTGGCTTGGAATTTAATCATATCACTTTCTTTAAGAACACAATACAGTTCCTCATTAACCAAACCTAACATAACATTTTAAAATCTCTACACTACTCATACAGAAGCTAAATTAGAGGGTGATGATTACTTTATAAGAGGATTCTTCATGTAAATAGTTGACAGTAGGATACCTTCAAATTGTAATTTCCTATTAGACATTAAAATCTATTTAGATTTACAAAAATCCAATCTATACACACCTTTGCAGGTGTTCATCTCTTGTATAAATTGGAAAATATGGTGATTGGTTGCAGTACTATCCTAAGTACATAGGATACCTATGGGTATACAATAGGTTACCTCAGAAAAGTAGCTGTGCAGGCATAGGAAGATGTTGCCTTTGCCTTCATGACTCCAGATAAGTGGTATATTTCACTTTTATTTCTTGAAATGATGGGGACAAGAAGGTGACATAGTTATCCAAAAGAGCTCAAAGAATATTAAGGATATTATAAGTAATCCTGGAATTTAAAAAAACCTCCATCTCAAATTGCCACATCCCCTATTCCACTTTCTCTCTAATAAAAAGTGCTCCCAGAAATATAAATGTATAGTCATTCTTGTTGCAAACCCCTTTACATACATTATCCCTTGATTCTCACAATAATCCTGTTAAGTAAATAATAATCTTACTCTCATCTCTTCTAGGTAGGAACTAAAGCTGAGACAAATTACTAAGAGTAAAGAAGATCTGTACCATGTCAGATCTATTTAAATGCCAACTCTAGACTTAGATGTTCCTCTTTGGACTGACTCTAATTAGACTGAATACTGATCCTAAAGTAACATATATATCCTGGCTTCCTTTCCCAGATCCAGGCAGCTGTACCACCCTTCTCTGGGTTCCAGGATATCCTAAGGACTCTCTGAGTACCTCTTTTTTTCCTACTTTTGGTGGCTCAAAACAGTTGTATTCTCTTTTCTTTATAGGATCCAGTAGCTAGTACCCAGTTTGGTGGAATCATTTTAAATAAATTAGTTTTCACAAAGGTATATTTACTTTAAAGCAAGAATGAAGTATAAATGCTCATACCAGCTTCTCATGGCATGTTCATTCTTATACCAACTTGGACTCTAGGATGAATATGCTCAAAACTTAACTCACTTCCTTCATAGCGTTAGTCCCACATGTTCAGAGACATCAGAATAACTTCATGAGTCTTCATCTCAGCTTCTGCTGGCTTGGGGCTAAAACATGGGTGGAGAACCTGCAGGCTTGAGGCCACATGTGGCCTTCTCAGTCCTTGAGAATAGCCTTTTGACTGAGGCCAAGTTTTACAAAACAAAGCCTTTCATTAAGGGGATTTGTTATGTGGAGTTTGGATTTAGGCAAAGGGCTGCACTTGAGGATTTAGAGGTCCACATATGGCCTTGAGGCCACAGGTTTGCCACCCCTAGTCTAGATCATTCCAAAGGTTCCTCATTCCATTGTTCCTCAGGGGTGTTGCGACTCTACTGGATGGAAAAAAATCTGTAGTTCCAGGATGCCAAGGTGTCTTCTGACCTTTTAAACTTTGACACAAAGTCAGAAGCTCCATTCTCTTAACCAAATACACACACACACACACACACACACACACACACACACACACATATATGTGTGTGTGTGTGTGTGTGTGTGTGTGTGTGTGTGTGTGTGTTTACAGGTAAAATGGCTCTCATTCATCCCTTCCTCACCCAGAGAATACTGCCCTGGGAGAAACTTTGGAATAGAGGAGCCAAAAGTGAGGCTTCAATAGCCTTTAACTCAGGAGGCTAGGGAAATGGCTCTTCTTGTGGTGGCAGAAGGAGAGTAGTGCAGAAAGAGAGGTGTCCCAGCAGATCCCACCTCAGCAGACCAGTGGGAGTTCCTGAGCCCTAGTGCAGTGGAATCATCAGGCATCAACACCAGGACCCCAGACCTGCCTTTGCACAGCCAGAGGAAGTGGTAGGCACCACTGTGGACAAGTGCTGAGATGACCCATGTTTTAGCACAGCCCTAAGGGAAGAGGAGACTTCCAGTAGCCAGACCATCCCTCCCCCACACCTCACGCAAGGAGCTTCAGTGTAACCTAGAGGAAATCTGAAAGACATCCACCTGGCCTCCACCTTCACACATCAGCCAGCTCCAGCTCTGCACCAGGTAAGTGGCACTATTATATAGCCTCTATCTGACAAAACCAGAGGCCACAGCAAACAAAACGAGTAACCAGGCCCACTGGTCCCAACACAAAAAGCTTGGGACAGAGCCCCCTGGGCCCCAGATGTGGAGTTCCACTTTAAAAGCCAGGAAAAAGACAACAAACATGAAGAAGTAATTCAGAAAACCAAGGACAATTGATTCTTATTATAGACGGGGAAGATCAAAATACAGATTAAGAAGAGGACAGCATTGACACTACACCCACGTCTGAAACCTCAAAAGGGAATGTGAACTAGTGTGAAGCCCCAAAAAGCATTCCAGCAAGAGCTCAAGGAGGATTGTAAAAATAATCTTAGAGAGGTAAAGAAAAAAAATCACTGATAAGGACAAATCTTTAAAAAGTAAAATTGGTGAAATGGTTAAGGAGGTTCAGAATCTAATTGGAGAAAATGCTCCTTGAAAAGTAAAATTAACCAAATGGAAAAGGAGGTACAGAAGCTAAATGAAGAAAACAATTTGTTAAAAATTAGAATCAGCAAGTAGAAGCTAATGAATCTATGAAGCATTGAGAATCAGTCAAATAATATCTAAAGAATCAAAAAAAAAGGAGACAACATAAAATATTTTATTGGAAAAACAACTGAACTGGAAAATAGATTCAGAAGAGATAATCTAAGAATCATTGGTCTCCCAGGAAGCCATGATGAAAAAAAGAGCCTGACAGTATCTTCCAAGAAATCACAAGGAAAACTGTCACAAGGGCCTAGAAATAGAGGGCAAAATGGTGATCAAAATAATCCACTAATCACCCCCTGAAAGAGATCCCAAATTGAAAACTCGAAGCAATGTTGTAGCCAAATTCCAGAATTATCAGATTGAGGATAAAATATTGTAAGCAGCCAGAAAGAAACAATTCAAATATCATGGAACTACAGTAAGGATCATGCAGGACCTTGCAGCTTCTACATTAAAAGACAGGAGGAATTGGAATATGAAATTCTGAAAGGCAAAGGAGCTTGGATTGCAAGCAAGCATCAACTACCCAGCAAAATTGAGCATAATCTTTCAGGCAAGGAGATGGATCTTCAATGAAAAAAGGGAATTCCATACCTTGCTGATGAAAAGGCCAGAGCTCAATGGAAAGTTTGACCTTCAAATACAAAATTAAAGAGAGATATAAAAAGGTAAACATGGTGGGGGGACCTTGTTATTCAATCAGTGCAAGATGTTTACATTTTTAAATAGGATCTTTTTTTTATATATGTCAATCTTGAGAATGGTACAATTATTACGACAATTAAAAAGGACATACATAGACTGAGGGTGTCAGTATAAAATAACTGATATGATGATAAAAAACATAATTAAGGGGTATCAAGGGATTGTTCTTGGAGAAGACATAAGGAGGAGGTAGAAAAAGGTAAAGTACATCACATGAAAAGGCACAAAACATATTATACTACAGGAAAAGAAGGGAGGGAGAAGAGCAGTGTTTGAGCTTTAATCTCATTGGATTTGATTCAAGGAGGGAACAACATACTCTGATAAGTATAGAAATCAAACTTGTCCTAAAGGCAGTAGGAGGGGAAAGGGGAAATAAAAGGGAGGGGCAAAAGTAGCAAGGGGAAAGGGGTAAGATATGGGAGGGGTGTCAATAGAGAGGGAAAATTGAGGAAGGTGTTGGTCAAAGGCAAAACTCTTTTGAGGAGTTGGAGAAGGAAGAAATAAAAGAATAACTGGAGGGAAATAAGATGGAGAAAAAGACACAGATGGTAATCATAACTGTGAATGTGAATGGGATAAACTCACTCATGAAATGGAGACAGATAGCAGAATGGATTAAAAATCATAATCCTACAATGTATTGTTTACAAGAAACACATAGGAAACAGGGGGATACACACAGGGTAAAGGCAAAAGGCTGGCATAAAATATATTATGTATAAGCTGAAGTAAAAAAAAAATCAGGCATAGCAATCTTAATCTCAAAGGAAAAGCAAAGATAGATCTACTTAAAAGAGACAAGGAAGGACACTATATCCTGCTAAAAGGCATCATAGAAAATGAAGTAATATCATTACTTAACATATGTGCATCAAGTTCTATAGCATACAGATTCTTAGAGAAGTTAACAGAATTACAGGAAGAAATAGATCACAAAAATATACTAGTTGGGGACCTTGACCTCCCCCTTCTGAACTTGATAAATCAAACCTCAAAATAAACAAGAAAGAAGTTAAGGAGGTAAACAGAATTTTTAGAAAAGGTAGATATGATAGACCGCTGGAGAAAACTGAATGGGGATAGAAAGGAATAGACCTTTTTCTGAGTGATACATGGCACATACACAAAAATTTACCATGTACTAGGGCACAAAAATCTCACATTCCAGTGCAGAAAGACAGAAATAGTCAATGCATCCTTCTCAGATCATGATATAATAAAAATTATTTGTAATACAGGACCATGGAAAGAAAAACTAAAAATTAATTGAAAATTAAATAACCTAATCCTAAAGAATGAGTCAGAGAAAGAACAAATCATAGAAACAATTAATAATTTCATTCAAGAGAATGACAATAATGAGACAACATACCAAAACTTATGGGATGCAGCAAAAGCAGTTCTTATCTCTAAATGCTTACATGAATAAAATAGAGAAAAAGGAGATCAGTGAATTGGGCATTCAACTGAAAAAGCTAGAAAAAGAACAAATTGAAATTACATACCAAATTAGAAATACTGAAAACTAGAGAAGAGATTAATAAAATTGAAATCCAGAAAGCTATTGAACTAATTAATCAAACTAATAGCTGGTTTTATTAAAAAGCTAACAAAATTGATAAAAATTTGGTCAATTTGATTAAAAAAAAGAAGGAAGAAAACCAAATGACCAGTATCAAAAATTAAAAGGTAAATTCACCTCCAAATGAAGAGGAAATTAAAAAATAATTAGGAATTATTTTGCTCAATTTTATGCCCATAAATTTGACAAACTTTGGGATATGGATGAATATCTACAAAAATATAAATTGCCCAGGTTAACAGAAGGGGAAATAAAATACCTAAATAACCCCATCTCAGAAAAAGAAATTGAGCAAGCCATCAATGAACTCCCTAGGAAAAAATCTCCAGAGCCAGATGGATTTACAAGTGAATTATGTAAACATTTAAAGAATAACTAAATCCTACACTTTATAGATTATTTGGGAAAATAAGTGAAGAAAGAGCCCTACCAAATTATTTTTTATGACAGAAATATGTTACTAATACCTAAACCAGGAAGAGTTAAAACAGAGAAAGAAAATTATAGACAAATTTTTGTAATGAATATTGATGCAAAAAAATTAAATAAAATTTTAGCAAAAAGATTACAGTAACTTATCATGAAAATAATACACTATGATCAAATAGGATTTATTGCACCAATGCAAGGCTGGATTAGTATTAGGAAAACTATCAACATAATTTATCACATCAATAATGAAAATAGCAGAAACCATATGATTATCTCAATAGATGCAGAAAAACTTGTGAAAAAAATGCAACACCCATTCCTATCAAAAATACTAGAAAACATACGAATACATGGAGTCTTCCTTAAAATCTAAGTAACATCTACCTAAAATCATCAGCAATCATTTTATGTAATGGGGATAAACTAGATGAATTTCCAATAAGATCAGGAGGTGAAATAAAGATGTACATTATCATTCCTATTATTCACCATCAAATGTACAAACCAGAAAATGAAATAGTAAACAATACAGGAATTTTCTTTCTCTTTCCTGAAGGAAGCAGAAACATCCAAACTATCTCTCATAAGCAGGATCATGTTTTACCTGGGTAGATATTCATCAGGCTGTATTTTATATTTCAGCAGCAACAACCATTAGAGGAAGAGAAATTGCAAGTCTTTTACAAGAAAAGATGCATATCTTCAAAATCACTTGGCTCTTTACTAAAGCTTTCAAAGTTAATATTCATAACAATGGTATAAAATAAGAAATAATGCAGCTTGACACTAGAGACAAACTGATTCCACAGCTATACTGATGAGGCTGATGCATGTTATCTTCTTTATTTATAGAAAATAACGTGAACATAGCATTATGAGTCACTTTCACACTTTCTCGTTATTCTTTTCTTCTCAACTCAGCCCACATCTATATGATATGGCATGAAAAATAACATGCCAGTAGGATCTCTAGTCATTTCAGTAGTGATACTATCTTTTTTTTGGCAAGGAAAGGAAGATAGGAATGAGGGAATGAGAAAGCCTCAAGGGTTAAGTTTGCTTTTGTTCAAACTGAAATGAATTATCAAGTTTCTTTGAGAATAGTTATCCAATGCTAAAAAAAAATAAACAATGGCTTTATTTTTTATTCCTAGATAAACTAATGACATGGCTAATACCTTGACTCAAAGAGAATATTTCTCCTTTAGATGCTCAAAGAATTTCAATAAATAATATATATATATATATATGTATATGCACACACACACACACACATATATATATATGTACACACATATGTATACACATATATATGTATGTATGTATATTTTGTCTGAACCTGTGGTTTCATGGGTATAGATTCCTACCAGTGAGGAAATTCTTTCGACCAAAATAGATGAACAACTATTTGAAAGCAAAATTATTTAGAGATTCATCTGGAACACTAAGAGGTTAGTTGATTATCCCTTGAAACCAGATATTCCTAAATTCCAGGCCACTTTCCAGTAGTTTAATTATTATGGCTACACGAATTATAAATGTATGTATGTATAAATATATATATGTATATATATACACACATACTGCATACACAAACATATATACACATACATACATATGCACACCAACATATATACTTACATATATGTATATATGTGTGCATGTGTATGTACATATGTATTATACATACTCTACTACTGACCCTCCTGAGCTCTTGTCCTATGTCACCAACTATCCATTGGACATTTGGAATTGGGTATTCTATAGGCATCTCAAACTCAGCTTGTCTAAAATAACAGAGCTCATTTTTTTCTCTCTCTCTCTGTAGTTCACAAATGTTCTAAACTCTTCTTATGGGCCAAAACCCATTTGCTCTTTTGGCCCTACAGATTTGCAACTTCAGTGTCATCTTTGGCTCTCTTATTCACTTTTCATATCCAATCAGTTGTCAAATCTTCTCATTTCTTCCACTACAGCATCTCTTATATCCTACATTTTCTATACATCATTTATACTGCCTTCTGTCTGTCATACAGCCAAGACTCTAGTTCAGGCCCATATCGCCACTTGCCTGGATTATTACATCCACCTTCTAGTTGTTCTTCATGCTTCAAGTACTACCTATGTCCCTCCACTCCTCCACTCTTTTCATCCCGTTCCAATACATATTCCACACAGTTGCTAAGGTGATTTTCCTAAAGCATATGTATGTCCTACCCCACGTCATCAATGAACTCCACTGACTCCCTATTACTCATAGGATCAAACATCAACTTTTCTTTTTGGCATTATAAGCTCTCCAAAACTTGGCTTTTTCAGTATTTTTCATTATTTTAATGAATCAATTCTCTCCTTATACTCAACAATCTGACCATGCTGACCAATTTGCTGTCCCTCACACAGAACACTGCAAATAACATCTTCATCCCTTTGTAGTGGCTCTTCCCCACACCTCTGATGTGCTCCCTCATCAACTCCAACCCTTAGAATTCAATATTTCCTTTAAGACTCAGCTAAACGAGCACTTTATGCAGGAGTCCTTTCCTAGTATGGTCACCTGCTAGAGCTTCCCTTCTAAGGATGACTTTTATCTTATCTCCATTTAATTTGGATTAACCAATTGATGTAGATCTTCTATCTGCCATTCAAATGTATGATTCTAGAGAACTGAGGCTCTTTTTGCTTTTTTAATTGTATCTCTAGCACTTAAAACAGTGTTTAGAAAAGAGTTAGTGTTTATTAAATGCTTGTGGAATATTGGCTTGGTACATCCTGACTCAGCAATGTTGGGAATGAAAAAGGAACGGAGGAGTCTTTATAGAGGGAATTCTTCACTATTGGCTCCCTATATCAATGAAATCATGGGTCTACTTAAGTATATGCATGCACACATATACATGAATTTATGTGTAAATATATACATGCACATATACATATAGGTGCATATAAAGACAGAGAGCACCATAGTTTAGCAAGTTTACTGTATTTAACAATCCTATTCCACTGGGCCTTATATTATTTCTGAGACTGAATTACTTTAGTTTCTAGGCTGATGTGTGCAGCCCAATCATGAAAGGCTCATTTCTTTCTTTCTTTCTTTCTTTCTTTCTTTCTTTCTTTCTTTCTTTCTTTCTTTCTTTCTTTCTTTCTTTCTGTCTCTCTCTCTCTCTCTCTCTCTCTCTCTCTCTCTCTCTCTCTCTCTCTCTCTCAATATCTTACATGATCCTACAAGAAATGCCATTGTTTGACTGGATAGGAATCTACAAATGAGACAGAATAAAAGGAAAATTAAGAATGGATGATCATAGAATACAGAAGAAGAAATTTAGGGATTAGGAGTAGAACAGCAGCGTGATGTTCATACAACGACACAGGAGGAAACTGGCAGCTGGCAGAAGTAAGAGAAGAGTAGAGAAGAGTTGGGAAGATAAGCAGGAGTGGGGAACCTGCAGTTTCAAGCCACATGTGGCCTTCTGGGTCCTTTGGGGTGGCCTTTTGAATGACTCCTGGTTTTACAGAACAAATCCTTTTATTAAAGGGATTTGTTCTACGAAGTTTTGATTCAGTGGAAGGGCCACACTTGAGGACCTAGAGGTCCACATGTGGTCTCAAGGCCACAGATTCCTTAACCCTGTGAGATTTATATAGTTCTAGGAAATGTGCTAAGCACTTTAAAATATAATTATTTTATATGATCTTCAAAACAACACTGGGAGACAAAGACTATTATTATCCCCATTTTATAGGAATATAAATTCCTATTTGGAATTATATTGGAATATAGGAATTATAGGAATATGTATTCCTATAGGAATATAAATTTCAAATTGTCAAGGAAACTGAATCAAACAAGCTAAGTAACTTGCCCAGGGTCACATATCTAGTAACTATCTCAGCCTGGATTTGAACTCAGGTCTTCCTGACTCTAGGTCCAGGATTCTATCCAGATTTGAAATGGTTTCCTAGAATACCCAACAAAAGCATATCTTGGGGGTTCTTCCCTCCTTTCATGATCAGCCACCAAGGGTCAGCCTAGTCACTCAAGAAAGTCAGTTCCAGAAAGGAAGGTAGGGCCCACTAGTATGGGGCTCTTAAATGAGCAAAATATACTGAACTACAGCATTCTCTGTCAAAACATTCCAACTGTCATTCTTTACCCCTGAAGGGTTATAGATCACATTTAAATAGGTGGCCAGGACTGTGGAGGACCACATATATGCTAGGCCCTAAGGAAGAAGTGGCAGTTTAAAAGAAAAAAGACAGAGACTATCACTCTTTGCAGATAGTATACTTAGAAAACCCTAGAGAATAAACCAAAATTCATTGGAGCAATTAACCACTTTAACAAAATTACAGGATGTAAAAGAAACCCACATAAAACATCAGTATGTCTTTGTATTACCAACAAAACCCAACAGCATGAAATAAAAAGACAAATTCCATTTAAAATAACTGCAGACAATATAAAATATTGAATTTACTTGTCAAGACAAACCCAGGAACTATGTGAAAACAACTACAAAATACTTTTCACACAAATAAAGACATTTAAATATAGTTTACCTATCAGATTTATGGAAAAGAAAAAAATTCATGACCCAACAAGAGATAGAGAGCATTACAAAATGCAAAATGGATAATTTTGATTATGTTAAATTGAAATGTTTTTGCACAAAAAAAGCCAATGCAACAAAGATTAGGAGGGAAGCAGAAAATTGGGAGAAAATCTTTACAACTAGTGTCTCTGATAAAGGCCTCATTTCCAAAACATACAAGGAACTGAGCCAAATATATAGGAATACAAGTCATTCCCCAGTTGAGAAATGGTCAAAGGATATGAACAGGGAGTTTTCAGAGGAAGAAATTAAAGATATCTCTAGGCATATGAAAAAAATGCTCTGGATCACTACTGATTAGAGAAATGCAAATCAAAACAACTCTTAGATATCATATCTCTCCTGTCAGATTGGCTAAAATAACAAAACAAGAAAATGATAAATGCTGGAGAGGATGTGGGAAAATTGGAACGTTGTTACATTGCTGCAGGAGTTATGAACTGATCCAGCCATTTTGGAGAGCAATTTGGAACTATGCCCAAAGGGCTATAAAAATGTTCATACCCTTTGACCCAGCAATACCACTTCTAGGGTTGTATCCCAAAGAAATCACACAAGTGGGAAAAGGACCCATATGTACAAAAATATTTATAGCGGCTCTTTTTGTGGTAGCTGAGAACTGGAAATCAAGGGGATGCCCATCAATTGGGGAATGACTGAACAAGCTGTGGTATATGAAGGTAATGGAATACTATTGTGCTATAAGAAATGGGGATGATACAGACTTCATAACAATCTGGAAAAACCTACACGACATAATGCTGAGTGAGCAGAGCAGAGCCAGGAGAACATTATACACAACCACAGATATATGGATTCCGTGAGGACTAACCCTGACAGACTTTGCTCATCTCAGCAACACAAGGTACAAAGACAACTCCAAAGGACTCATGATGGAGAATGCTATCTACATCCAGAGAAAGAACTATGAAGTATGAATGCAGATTGAGGCACACTTCATGCTTGCCTTATTCTCCCCTTTTTTTCCTCTCTTTTGTTTTTGGGTTGTGTTTTTTTATTGGCTCTGTTTCCTCTTTCTCATGATTCATTCCATTGGTCATAATTCTTCTCCACAACTTGACTAGTGTGTAAATTAATTCAATGCAAAGTTATATGTGGAAGTTATATGGGATTCCATGCCATCTTGGGGAGGGAGGAAGAGAGGGAGGGAAGAAAATCTGGAACTCAAAATTATGTAGAACCGTGTGTTGTAAACCAAAAATAAAAAAAAAGAAAAAAAGACATTTAAATAATTGAAGAAATATTAACTGCTTTTGAGTAGGCTGTCATTATAATAAAAATGAAAACTCTACCTAAATTAATTTAACTGAGTGCTATACCAATCAAACAATCAATAAATTATTTCATGGATCTAGAAAAATAATAAGAAAGTTTATCTGGAAGAACCAAAGTTCAAAAATATCAAGGGAATCAATGAAAAAATGTGAAGCAAGATGGCCTAGCAATATCTGATTTCAAACTGTATTGTAAAGGGGTACTCATCAAAATAATCTGGTACTGGTCAAGAAATAAAGTGGTATATTAGTGGAATAGATTAGGCACAGTAAATATTGATATTAATCTAGTGTTTGAAAAACCAAAAGATTCAAGCTTTGGGGCAATAACTCATCATTTGAAAAAAAAATTGCTTGGAAAACTGAAAAGTAATTTGGCAGAAACTAGGCATATGCCAACATCTCACACCACATATCAAGATGTCAAAATGAGTACATAATTTAAATATTATGGGTGCTATAAAAATAAGTTAGAGGAGCCTGAAAAAAAATTTATCATCAAATATGTGGATAATGGAAGAGTTTGTGAACAAATAAAATAGGGGAATCACAGGAAGTAAAATAGATAATTTTGGTTGCATGAAATTAAAGAAAAAAAATAATCAATTAAACAATTTAACAAAATTGTTTTGCAGAAACAATATTAATGTAGACAAAAGTAGAAGGAAAGTAGGAGGTGGAGGAGAACTTTTGACAAGTCTGATAGGGATCATATCTACATATAGAGAGAGCTGAGCCGAATTTATAAGACCAATTCCCCAATTGATAAATCACCAAGGTGTATGACCCGGTAATTTTCGGAAAATGAAATTAAAGCTATCGATAGCCAAATAAGAAACAACAATTCTAAATCACTATTCACTAGACAAATTCAAATTAAAACAACTATGAGGTGCTGCCTCATACCTATCAGATGGACTGATGTGATAGAAGACGATAAATCCTGGAGGCTGTATGGAAAAATAGGTGTGCTAATGCATTGGTGGTGGAGTTGTGAACTTATCCAACAATTCTGAAAGAATAATTTGAAATTATGCTCAAAGGATTATAAAACTGTCCACACTCTTTGACCCAGAATTATCACTACTAGGTCTATATCCCAAAGAGACAAAAAAATGGAAAAGAACTTATATGTACAGAAATATTTATAGCAAATCTTTTTGTGTGGCAAAATAAATAGAAATTGAGGGGATGCCTATCAATTGGTGAATTGCTAAACTAATTGTGGCACTTGATTGTGATGGAATACTATTTTGCTATAAGAAATGAAAGCAGGATGGTTTCATAAAAAGCAGGGAAGTCTATATATGAATTGATGCAAAGCAAACTGAGCAGAAACAGAACATTGTTCACAGTAATAGCAATATTATAACAATGATCAAATGTAGAAAACAAACAAACCAAAAACTTAGCTACTGTGATCAGCACAATTTCTAAGGACTCTTAATGAAAAGTGTCATCCACCTCAAGAGAGAAAACTGATGAACTCAGAGTGTATATTAAAGTACATATTTCTTTATACTTTCTTGCTTTTTATTTTTTTCTTTTGCAACATGGTGTGTTGGCAATCAAAATGGGCTCTTAGCATTCGGTTCAACCAAGTGCCCTTGAAGAGTTTAGCTTTTGTTTCCTTGATTAGACTGGGAGTGCTTGGTGACCTTCTTGCCTCAGGGGAGGGCCTAGTTTACACATGAGTTTGAATGACATGTTTGGGACATCAGAGGCTTTTAGACTACTTGGGTTTAAGGGGACTCTTTGTGATGATTTTAGGTCACATGGGTGAGTCACATGTGTAAGTCACCCTTCACCCTGAAAAAGATATAAGCCAGAGGTTGGCTTTCTCTTTTTTGGAGCTCTTACCCACAGCCATGGTGGCACGTGTGACTCTGGGACAGCTCTTGTACTCAGGTCCTTCTGACTCCAGGGCCAATGCTCTACTCACTGCACCACCTATGAGCTCCAGGGCTGAACTTAGATGTTGGTAACTATGAATTGTGTTTGGTCTGTCTGTTGATGTTTGTAATTTGTTTGTATTTGCTCTGAAGTTCAGGGTGCTGGCTTTTTCCCCTGACCTAAGTGAACGATGTCTGTATGCTGGATTAAAGTAAAATTGTTTAACCCTTTAACATTGCTTTCCTTAGTAAAGCAGATCAAAAGAACCTGGGCTTTTACTGCATTCTGGTATCATGCTCATTGTTGGGCTTGTATTGGTCTTTCACCCCCACAACAGCTGCTAGCTGGATTGTCGAAACACATGGCTAATATGGAAATATGTTTTACATAACTCCACATTTATAATCGACATCATATTGCTTGCTTTATTAATGGGGGAGAATTTGGACTTCTAAATAAAAAAATTAAGCGAAAAATGAAGAAAGAAAGTAAAAGAAAGAAGGAAGGCAGGGGAAAGAAAGAAAGAAAGAAAGAAAGAAAGAAAGAAAGAAA
This sequence comes from Trichosurus vulpecula, assembly GCF_011100635.1. Classification (NCBI taxonomy): domain Eukaryota; kingdom Metazoa; phylum Chordata; class Mammalia; order Diprotodontia; family Phalangeridae; genus Trichosurus; species Trichosurus vulpecula. Next base: position 462,988,029 of record NC_050574.1, on the reverse strand, counting down.
GAAAGAAAGAAAGAAAGAAAGAAAGAAGGAAAGAAAGAAAGGAAGGAAGGAATAAAGGAAGGAAGGAAGGAAGGAAGGAAAGAAGGAAGGAAAGAAGAAAGGAAGGAAGGAAGGAAGGAAGGAAGGGAGGGAGGGAGGAAGGGAGGAAGAAGAGAGGAAGGAAGGGAGGAAGAAGAGAGGAAGGAGGAAAGGAAGAAAGGAAGGAAGGAAGGAAGGAAGGAAAAAAAGAAAGAAGCATAATGGAGTTTGGGAGATGTTTGTATTTTTATTATTGTTTATCTTCAAAGTAAATTTCCCTTTTTAGAAAGCAATTTTTGTTGAGGTTAAATGAAGCTGGGTCACTCACTTATGCTTAACAGTTGGTGGGGATTTGAGATTATGGAAATAGAGAAGAAATACTCCAAACTTCAGAGTAACCCTAGAGGCTCGTGGTGAAGATATAGCTGGTCTTTCTTTGGGTAAATGAGTCCAAAGTATTATTACTACAGAAGTACTTTCAAGGACACACCTAAAAAAATCAGCACAGTGATTGATCAGGTGACTAAAAAGGTGACTAAAAAGTGCAAATGAATGAGCATTTGAAGAAAAGATTCTCCTCAATGAATCAGAGTACAAGTGAGTCAAAATTCCCTGTGAAAGATGAAAGTATCAGAGTGAGTTTTTCAAGTCCCTTTGAAATGAAAAAGAATGAACTCTGAAAAAGATAAGAAATGTACCAGAAAAAAGTAAAAAAAAAAAGTGAAAATGTCAAAGAAATAAAGACAGATTAGGGGTTTGGCTACCCAATAATCAATTCTGTCAATACATAATACACTCCAAAAGATGGGGAAAATATACTAATAGATTACGTTAAAGTCAATCTCATATCTATCATCTCCTCCTATTAGACTGTGTTTTTGAGAGCAGATATTTTCACACTTTTCTTTTTGTGTCCTAGCACTTAGTACAGTGTTTTGTATGTAGTAAAATCTTAATTTTTCATTCATTCATTTCATTCTTTCACACATTTATTAATTGAAAGAAAATTAAAGAATTACAATAAAATGATGAAATCAAAAGAAAATAATGAAATTAATTATCAAAGTTTGAAAGGAAAAAATGAGAACTTCTAAAAACATGAATAATGAGCATAAAGATAAGATCTGTAAAGATAAATTGTCATAAAATTTCAAGAAAAACATAAAAAAACACCCAGGAATTTCCTATTTCAAGATATTTTGGGGGTTAAAAGGCAACACATTTTGGAAACAGATGGCTAAATACAAATTGAGAGAATCCACGTAACACCATCAGAAAACTCAAGTTTAACTCCAAAAGAAAATCATAGTCAAATGTCAGAACTACAACAAAGGAAAAAAAAATTCCCTGCCAAAGGGACCTGCCAGCAGTGTTGTTTTTTTTTTTTTGTTTTATAACTCAATTGCTTTTTTCTTAGTAATAAACACACACTCACACAAACAGACACATACACATGCATATATTTTTTTATACATACACATATTTATAAAGAAATTAATTCAGTTAATTGCAAGATGGTAAATATGAGGTCCATTTTAGAATATAGTTTGGGAACAAGTGTTCTTTTTCACTCCTATCTCATTCATGAGGTCATTGATTCATTCATTTATAAGCGACTCAAAAATTTTGAACCAATTGGAAAATAGGTCTTTGGGTTGGTAGTTACTAAGTTTCTCTTGTTTACTTTTATTCAGCATTAAGATGGTATGCAATGGCCCCTGACCCATGCCTTTAGGAGTGCTTGGATGGCACAGTGGAAAGAGTGCCAGACCTGGAGTCAGGAAGATGTATCTTCTTGAGTTCAAATCTGGTTTCAGACACTTATAAGCTTTATGACCCTGAACAAGTCACTCAACCCTCTTTTCATCAGTTACATCATCTGTAAAGTGAGCTGGAAAAGGAAATGGCTGAAATTTGCCCAAAAAATCCCAAATGGGGTCATGAAGAGTCAGAATTAACTGAAAAACAACTGAAAAGTAGCTTTCCCACATTTAGATACCTGGTATATCAGTCTATAAGCTTTCAGAATTGTATCATGGTCAGTTGGCATGAATTTCCTGTATTTTCACTTGATTCAATACAGCTGTTTTTGTTTGTTTGTTTTGTTTTGCATATGTTTTCTCAGTGAGATTTGAACCTCCTCTATAAATATCTCAGAGACTTTGATGTTACACCTAAACCCCCAGGTCCACTAGCCTTATTAGGAAAAAAAAAAACAAAAACAAAAGCAAAAAAACAATGTTGAGATGATTTTTTTCAAATCCTATCCAAGTGTCTTCTCATTATACTTATTCTTATCTTTGATTAACCCTTGGGTAATTTTTCTCAAGTAAAATATCTTACTACATTTTCTTCAAATGTTTTCATTTTCCCTCCATTTCTTCTGTTTCCTTTGATTGTACTGCTCATTCTGATCTGTCATACTTCTTTATAAGATCTTATACCTATTTATATTCTACAAACATGTTTCCTTTACTATGTCGCTCTGTCTCTGCCTCTGTCTCTGCCTCTGTCTCTGTCTCTCTCTGTTTCTCTGTTTCTCTCTCTCTCTCTGTCTCTCTCTCTGTCTCTCTCTCTCTCTCTCTCTCTCTCACACACACACACACACACACATAAATAAAGCTAATATTTGTGTGTGTTCTTTTGGTCTCTTAGTTGTGATGATCAATTTGCATTGCTTAAAACTTTAAAAGCAATAATATGGTCAAGGAAAATGTCATTTGTTTTGCCCATTTAAAAATTTTTAGCACAATAACTTGATTAGCCATTGTCAATAAATATTCATTAAATGCCTACTGTGTGTCAGGCACTTTGCTAAGTACTAGAGAAACAAAGAAAGGAAAAAGAGCCTCAACCTGGAAATCTAATGGGTGAGGTATGAATAAATAAGATGTTTAAATTGTTTTAAATAAATGTCATAACATTTTTTCCCAAAGTATGATTCTTGCTGGTTTTTACCTGTCATGATACTAGCTCTGACAAGTAGGTGGTCTGAGTATACACACAAACAATTGATACAAGATTAGCACCCAGTACAGAATGAGTCTTTTCTAGTCTATTATAATGTAGTCCATTTCATTCGTTGAGTTGTCATTTGGTGCTCAACACATTCAGTATCCCTATTAATTTATGTTTTTTTAAAGTAAGTATTGATGATGATATAAGTCACTAAGCTGCTATGTAACTGAAAATATAGAGACTACATCAACCATATAGATTTTAGATATATACATCTTTTCATATATATATTTAAATATATTCATTGTATACATGTAACTTTATTTTAAAATTGCCTTATTGAATTTATATATGTATGTGCATATGTACATATATAATATAAGTGTGTATGTGTATGTATATCCTTATGAAATAGATATAAACATTTCATAAAGTGAAATTTTAATTTCCAAGGTAATTGATTTTTCAACTTGCATATCGATAGACTGCTCATTAACTAGAATAAAATTTCACTTGCTTGTTGTGATTAGATTTTAACTAAGATATAATATTATAATAATATAACTAAGATATAATTCTAACTTCTTTGAAATGCATAAAGAATGATTAGCCTTTTGAAAGTTACTGCTTAATATTATTTCAGGGAAGGAGAAGTTCTTAATAATATATGGACTGACATTGCTAATAAACAGGCTCAGAATCAGCCTGAAAGAGCAAGAGTTTTATTGGAGGAATCAGATGATATCACCTAAAGCATACTTGAAGGGAACATAACTCCTTTGGGCGTGATAAATGCTTTACTTACCATTCACAACATACTTCATCAATCCTAATGAATCACAACTTGGGAATCTCTTCAAAATTGGCTCACTGCCTACAAGTCTGTTATGTTTTCTGGTAATAGTTCCCGTTCATGTTATTTAAGAATGAATGATCTATGATGAAGGCGACATGTCCAATTACAGAACATTTTAAGCAAGCTGAAGCTCAGGTCTCTGTCTTGAAAAGCCAATTATTTCATTGTAAGCAATTAAGAAAATAACAGGTGGGAAACAGGGGGAGAGAGAGAGAGAGAGAGAGAGAGAGAGAGAGGCTACCTTTGGGATCATTATTATTTTTTCCGAGCATGGTATTTTTTATTTTACTTCCTTTATCTCTTTTGTATTTTCAGTAGTAAAGGGCAGCATTTCAAAGATGTCAGTGTCCTCTGTAGCTTGCCAGAGCATTTGTGTTAGTGGACTTAAGACATTCTGATAACTCAGAAGTTTTGAAAACCTATTCTTTTCCAAGAATGCCCTGATAGGAGGCAGGCAGGTAGCTCTGGATTTGACAAAGAAAACAGTCATATCACTCAGATGAGTACGGATGGTATTTCAAACTTTTCCCAGTTTGCATTTTTCCATTCTCATGCTACCATTTCACAGATCAAATTGAAACTGTTTGCTCTGACCTTCAAAGGTTTATTCTACTCAGCCTCACACTTTTCTTTTTCCTCCTGATATTCATGCAACTGTCCTCTTTGCTCTTTATCAAATCAGCTACAAAGAGGAAAGTGAGTTCAAGGACAATCTGACCAGTACATGAATAATATTGAAAGATTTGGCTCACACAACTACACTAGAATGCAGCCTTCATTTAAAATACTAAGACAAGTCAAACCACTGACACCTAAATAGATTATGGATGGACAAATAGATAGATAGATAAAAAAGGTAGATACATATACATGACACATTAGCAGAATAGGAATAGAAATAGATATCCATAAGGAATTATGGATGCACCCACACATATACACACATATATCCATATAAATGATAGAAGTTTATATCTCTATAGCTATATATATATATATATATATATATATATATATATATATATATATATATATACATTAGTCTGTATTTCTGTAACTCCACACTTCCTTATGGCTATCTTTTTTTGTCTGATTTGCTAGCTATCTACATACATGCCAAAAGAAACAATTATGCTAATAGCATAATAGGTCAGATGTAGAAATTAATAGTTTGGCTTGTCCAAAGTGAGGTTGAGATAGATTCAGAATCATGCAGTGATTATCACTGAACTTTGCAAGAGTTTACTTGAAGCTTAAATTACTGACACCCTGACTTATTGCCTGTAAATCACTTGTTTCCATTTAAATTTTAGGGAATCTACAAGGTATATTTTTGTGAATTGCCAAAAGCAGCTTTAGAACTTGTCTTTTTATTCATTTGAAGAATAATTCTGCTTCAATAATTTATACTCAATAAATGAGATAGCTATAATTATGGTAAAATCTTATCAATTTGACACCAGCTCATCTAAAATTGCTTTCCATGAACACAGCTGAAGCACAACTTGTTACAAATGAAAGTTGCAATCAGTCTGGTTATTTGGCAACCCACAAACACCCAGACAAAGGCAATTTGACTCAAGTGAACTGCTTTTGAAACTGTCAGGCAAATCATTTGAATTGTGTTGCCACAAGGTACAAAATTACTGTGCCTTTGGCCACTAGATGTGAACTGGAAATATCTGGTCAAATTGATCAGATGAGAAAACTAAACCACATTAACCTGGTATTCTGTAAATCTTCCTTTGGGCTAGATATCCCCAAATTCATAGTTAATTTGGTCAAATTAGTTCCACCAATTCCATGTGATTACTTCACTTTGTTCATAGACAGAGAGGCTTGATGCAAACGCAAGAAACAGGAAAACATTCTGGTGGAACTACAATACTGCCCTGTGAATGGCAATGGAGGGCAGAAGGCACTTGGGTAGAGGAGGGAGTGGGTGGATAGAGGAAAGGATATGCATATTCAAGAAAAATAAATATGAGAACTTTTTGATTGCTATATTTTCCAGGCTCCTAGCCATCTGCATTACATAATAATAATATTTTGCTAAATGTGGAATGTAAGACAAGGATCAAGATTAATCACATCTTTTATGAGATTCACTTGCTATGTTGATACTATTAGAAATAATAGGAATAAGAAAGAAAAAATATCCTCAGTGCTTCCTGAATATATTTAACTTCTTTCATCTCCAAAATGCATTCCTTTATACTAAAAAATGATAAAGAATCAAAAAAGATTTCAGATTAAGAAATCCACAAAGATGGGGAAAATCAAAAATTATCAACCGTGCATCTTCTAAAAAGGTAGAGGATCTTTTAACATAGTATTTGTTAACATTTTTTATCAGCAACATAGGAAATCTGAAATCCACAATGGATTAGAAAATCTCTCTCTAACTCATTAAAATCTATACAAGGACTTTAACTTTAAACAATTTAAAAATTATTCTTTAGCAGGTTTTCCATTGTTGTTCCTTATCCATCCTTCCCATTGATTAAATATATAAGAACAATTTCATGAAGATTTCAGAGAATAGAATCTTTAACTGTGACATTTCCATAATGATGTAATTCTTTAATGTTCACCAAGTCTGCATTCAGGACATTTTAGAATACCTGTATTCATAATCTCATCTGAATCTGAAAGCTATTAATACTAATCCCCATTAGAAATACAAGGAAAATGACACTGAAAATTAAATGATTAACCCATCCTACATACAAATGAGAAAACTGAGTAAAAGAAATTAAGTGTTCTTCCCATGGCCACATGGAATTTTAACATCAAAGACAGGATTTGAACAGAGGTCTTGTTGTTGACTCCAAGTCCAGACATTAATCACTGTGACAGACTACCTCTCAATATGGGATTATTCCTTAAAAGGGATTTCTTCTATCTCTTGCTTTGAACCGTCCCTCACATCATCAACATTGGAGCGTTAGAATCTAGTATAGAGGTTCAGGCCTAAACTGAGGAGATAAGAGATGTAAGGAATTCAAGGAAAATTCTTCATTGTTGTGTAATGTGCATATAAAAATGTCAGTTTAAAGTAACAAATCATATGCCTGAGTATGTAAGCATGTTTGTGTGTGTTTAAATGTATTTATCATACTTGTGCAAAAAAAAGTTAGTAATGCTGTACAATAGGACGAAAGTATTACTTATAAAAGTTCCTAAATCAGAATGTGTGCATTGTGCCTATTCTGTTTTCAATTTCTCCCTGTTCCTCTTCTTAATTAGGTTAAGTAGTTAAAAAGCCAATTTTTGAAAGTCATTTTTTAGTATTCTAATCTTAGTTAATTCAAAACAAATAAGAATCAAGTCACTTTCAATCCAGCATGCTAGCTGACATCTTCCTTGGTTCTCAGAGCAGAAAGTCTTTTTTATGGTTTTCCTGGAGAAAAAAAGTCCATGTATAACAGCCCAAAAGTAACCCTTCATTATTGTTGCTATATATTATTATTATTCTTTTGTTTTCAACAACTTGAAATAAACTTTCTTTTGAGGTAGAACGTAGCAGTCCCCTTTTGAAAACAGTCGTTCCTCTCTGGTATTCTGCTTACCACAGATCACCTTTTCTGAATATTTGAATGTCACTTTATACCAGAAGCTCCATGTCTTTTTCCAGGTACATCTAATTTGGACCTCTTAAGCTATCTCCAGGTATATGATGCAAAAACTGAACTCCTTAAGGAAGAGCTCTGAAGAGAGGCCGCTTTGGGCAATGGTTAAGTAACTAGCTGCTGTGTGTGGAACATTGTTGAAGGCCTGAATATGCTGACCTACTCATTGTGTGATCACATAGATTACATAAACTCTCATGGCTCTGGCAAGCTTTTAATCAATAAGTTGCAAAAATAAAAGGCACAGAAGGAGGTGGATGATATGATTTGGTAGAGCAAGGATTCTTAACCTGAAGTCCACGTAAATTTAATGGTGAGTGAACTTAGATGGGAAAAAATGCATTTTAATTTCAGTACAATTGCTTCCTTTGTGCTCCTATGTGTTTATTTCATGCATTTTAAAACATTATTCTGTGAAGGGATCCATAGGTTTTACCAGACTGCTCAAGGGGTCTATAACAAAGAAAAAGATAAGGAACCCTGAGTCAGGGAAATTTCCTTATTGGCAGCTCCCTATGTCAATATGATCACAATCTCGAACAGGAAATAATTTGACACAAAAAATCTCTTTTCACATGCACAGCTTTCTTCACAGTAATATTTCACAAAGAGTGAGACTACAGCTTGAGTTACTTGAATCTGTAGTTTTGACTAAAACATACTATGCTTAAGTTATAGCTTTTTTAGCCCACATTATCAAATGAAAATATTTACTAAACTTTTACTTGCTCCTAGTCCTGTATAACATACCGTGAGAGTTCAAATCTGACCTCATACATTTACTAGCTTGGTGAGTCACTCTGTACCTCAGTTTCTACCTAGGCAAAATGGGGATAATAATAGTACATGAGGAAAAAAAACTGAGGAGATATTCATAAAGTATTTTTCACAGCTTGAGGTGCTATATAAACATTAGTTATTATCAAGTAGAGGCAATGAAACCTGTCTTCTGAAATCATGCATACTAGTTGGGAAGATGGGATTAACACGTTGAAAAAAATAGTGACTAACATAAGAGAGTCAATAATGAAGTTCTACTGAAAAGATTATGAGTGCTTGCAATGGTAACTAAGGTGGGACTTTCTTACTGTTTTAGAGTGATAAATTAATTAAGTCTCTTTGATTGAGCCTTCCTAGGTGCAAAGCCAGAGGCCCAAACCCCTATCTACTAGGTGCTAAGCCTATGTGAGTGTGAAGCCCTCAGGGTCCTAAGGGGAGTTGCTAAGACCAGAGCCAAGAGTAGGAGCCTAAATTCTTATCACTCAGATGATGTTTGATGATGTCTAAAGACTGTATAAAAAGAGAGAACAGAGCTATTTGCTTGAGGCTGTCACTCTTGGAAGAGTGTTGGCGTAGGACACTGGGCAGCCTCTGTAAGAGCCTCCTGGTTCATTAACCCAGATGTTTTCTTGGTAACTATGAATTATATTTGGCCCGTTTATAAAGTATGTTTGTCATTTGTTTGTATTTGCTCTGAAGTTCAGGTTGATTGCTTTTTCCCCTTAACTAAGTGAATGATATTTGATGTTAGATTGAAATAAGATTGTTATCCCCCTAATGCTACTTTCCTTAGTAAAGGAGATCAAAAGAATGAGTGCTGGCACTGTTCTTCTTGTTGGGCTTGTGTTGGTCTTTCACCCCCACAGCAGCTGCTAGCCGAATTGTTGCAACACTGCTGAAGAAGTAGAGAGATAGGGAAGATCAAGGTCATTAATATCTCCCTGGTTTTTGACAGGACTGGGGAGACATGCAAATGAATATTGAGCACATTCAGCCCCTCAAAGAGAAAAATGTATTGAGTATGAAAAGGCTAAATAGCATTGCTAAAGATGACTTGAGCAAAAGAAATTTTATAAATGACATGATATGCGGGGCACATTGTCAGAAAAGGAAGTCATAGTGTGAGGGAGAAGCAGATGAAAAGTTTAAATACTGAACTATTAACCACAATATTTTAAATGATCTAGAAGAAGGGCTTCATAACACTGGCTAGAACACCATGGGAGATTTATGGGAGGGCATGGAGAAAGGGCAGTGTGGTACGATGGAAGGAGAAGGCAGAGTCTCTGAGTTTCAATTTTGCCATATGATAATTATTACCTATGTGACAGGCAATTTAACTAAGCATCTCTGGCACTGCGTTTTTTCATTTATAAAAAGAGGCAGTTGGGCTAGGTGGTCTCTGAGTTACTTTGTGCTTCTACATTTATAATACTAATAACTAGGTGGCACTGTTACTTAAAGAGAGGTCTTAGAGTCAAGAAGATATGAGTTTGAATCCTTTTTCGGACTCTCACTAGTTTAGTGATCCCGGAAAAATCCCTTAACTTCTCTATACTTCAGATTCTTCATCTGTAAAATGATAATTATGATAACCTACTTTACAGCTGTGTTGGTAAGCAAAATGGGCTCCTTAGCACTTAGTTCAACAAGTGCCCTTGAAGAGTTTGACTTTTGTTCCCTTTGAATAATTCACTGAGCCTTACTAGGTGCTAAGCCCCAGGCCCAAACCCCTATTAGGTGTAAAACCTTGGTGGGTATGGATTGGCAACTAAGGTGGGGCCCATGGTGGGGCTAACTCCAGGGAGGGCCTAGTTTACATGTCTGGGAGAGCAGAGGCTTTTAGACCAGGTGGGTTTAAGTCCACCTCTTTGTGACGATTCTAGGTCACCTGGGTGAGTCGCATGTGTGACTCATCCCAGACGCTGAAAAAGATATAAAACCCAGGGGTTGGCTGTCTGTTTGTTGGAGCTCTTTGGCGCAACAGTGGTGGTGTGAGTGACTCTGGGCCAGCCCTTGTTCTGAGCTCCTGGGCTGAACCTAGATGTTGGTAGCTATGAATCTGTATTGGGTCTGTCTGTTGATGTTCGTACTTTGTATTTTGTTCTGAAGTTTAGGGTGCTGGCTTTTTCCCCTGAACTAAGTGAATGCTGTCTGTATGCTGGATTAAAGTAAACTTGTCAGCCCCTTCACCTTGCTTTCCTTAGTTAAGCAGATCAAAAGAACCTGTGCTGTTGGCAGTTTTCTGGGTGCTGACTGTGGGTGGATCTTACACCCCCGCAGAAGCTGCTAGCTGGATTTTTGAAACAACGGCATTGTTGTATGGATCAAAGCATCAAATGAGTTGACTTAGAAAAAACCTCTGCAAACCTTAAAATATGGAATAAATGACCTTGTTGTACTTGAATCATTTTTCAGTCATGTCTGACTCTTTGAGACCCCATTTGGGATAAATGCTAGCTTTTGGTATTATTCTTGTTGTGATTAATATTATATTAAAAATTAACAGAATGAGAAGGGACAAATGGACCTTTGGAGGTAGGACAACTTGATGAAATCATGATTCCATTGGAGTAAGAAGTAGTTTGTTACAATCCAAGTGAATCTAGTTAATTTGATTACTGGTAGATACATACAGTTATATAGACGTTTTAGTCTTATCTGATATAAGCAAGTCATTTCTTATTAGGCCAGTTTGTTTTTCTGAAAAATGAGGTGTTTGATTTACTAGAGAAATCTCTAAATTCTCTCTGAACTTTATCTTCTATGATTCAATGTTTTATAGTCACAAATTTGTTCAGAAAATGGTATTCATAAAATTTCCAAAACACTCGTCCTTAAAAATCTTTGAAAAAGTCCATACTATTATTACTGTGTTTGTAAAAAGTCCTTCAACCACAGCATCTTTGGAGATAGACTTGTTTCAAAGAATAGTATTTATATATATGATAGTATAAAGGAAAACTGTGGGATATATCCATTTTATCTAAGACATACAGCTGTGATATCAATTTAGTTGTGAATTTCATTAAGCCCTGTGAATTTCTGATCAGTTATGGATTTTGTCCCACTGAGTTCTTGACACCACCCTAATATGAGAAATGGTTTTTCAAAAGGAGAAAATTCTTTGATTGGAATTATTATTTGATTTTTTAAAAATTGTCTTTTGTGGTATGTCATGATAAAACTCTAAAAATTAGTAAAAAGCAATGTGTTTTTTTTTCTGATCAAGTTTTTTTTTTACATCAGCCATCTTATAAAGTTTATTTAAGTTCATATTTAAATTCAAACATATATCAGTAGTAATCATATATGTGTGTGTGCATGCGTGCATGCATGCATGCATGTGTGTGTGTATGTGTGTGCATGGCATGCATTTCCTTATCTGGAATTTTGATATATTGTAACTAAATGAAGAAAATAAAGGAAAACAGTACATATACACCATTTGAAAGGGGATGTTTATAATTGAAATTATTTCTATGCAAACTGAGTCTACAATACAGAAATATCAACTTTCTTCCCTGAAAGTATCTTGGAACCAACTAAAAACAAAAGATAAAATAAATATTAAAAAGCTTATTTCAAATAGTGTGTCCAGACACCATAAATACACTTAACGTTGGAACACTGAGACTTTGTTCCATTTTGCTAATATTCCTGAAGTGATGCTTCTATATACATTGGTGTTCTTGGGGTAGTGTGCCAATTTCCTAATTCGCTTGATCCTGACCTAATTCCCCTCCACCCACCACCACCTTGCCACACTCATATGCATACCTATGTTATGTCATATCACTCTTAGACTGTCTCTCCTACAACTCACCTTCCACTAACCCCATGTTGTTGCAGTGTCCTATGCTCTCTGGTCCCATTCCTCTCACACCCATACTTCTATCAATTCAAATGTATTTGCCACAGGTGCCAAAATTCCAAATTTGTAGGTCAGCCTGACATTTTAGACTCTAGTTCAGTGTCATTCCCTGTAAGAGCTTATTGTCCTAAGTCACTGAATTGAGTCAGTTCACAGCAGTCTTTCATCTCCCTCCCTCCCCCCCCTCTCTCTTTCTCTCTCTCTCTCTCTCTGTGTCTGTGTCTTTCTCCCCTCCCTCCCCTCATTTATTTATTGATTTATTATTTATTTATTTGCCTATTTAGCCATTTCTATATCCATTCATTCATTCTATCATTTATCTATTTAGTTGTGCATTTACCTATATATTTGTGTGTGTTAAACTGATTTGTAATTTATTCTTAGTTGCCAATCAAAAATATTGTTAAAACAATACAGCATGTTATTTAGACATTTTCCCCACCTTAAGAACACAACAAAAAACAAACAGAAAAGCACCTAAGTGTTTATCTACTCCAGCCATCATCACAGTTCCACTCCACATTGCCAGATTCTATTGTTGACTATGTGTATGTAAATATATTGTTTGAGGAATTTAGGGGCAGGAATCTTATCTGAGCTTTCATGATTACCCCACCCCTCACCACCCTCAAGCAAATAGACTAAAAGGATGTACACACTACGAAGGCTGACTTAAATAGGTTGCTCAATACAAATGGCCAACAGAACCTGCTTATTCCTCTCTGTGTCCCTCTAGTTTAAACAACACATATCAGCCTTCTTCAATTACTTATGCAGAAAAATCTTTCCCACTAACCTGATTAACTAATCTTGAATTCTCCTGACCTTTCTTTGCTTCCACCCTTCTTTCCTTTCTTTCATCCTTACTTCCTTCTTTCCTTCCTCCTTCTCTTCTTTCTTTCCTTCCTTTTTTCCTTTCTTTCTTCCTTCCTCCCTTCCTTCCTTCCTTAGCTGGTGAAACTGGTCATCGGGTGGTTAGAGTTGCTTTCAGGATGGGGGGCAGAGCGAAGATGGTGGCTGAAAAGCAGGGACTTGCGTGAGCTCCCCACCAGGTCCCTCCAAAAAACTATAAAAATTGGCTCTGAAAAAATTCTGGAACTGCAGAACCCACAAAATAGCAGAGGGAAGCAGGGATCTAGCCCAGGACAGCCTGGATGGTCGCTGGATGAAGTCTATTGTGCACGGAGCAGAGGGGAGTGGAGCTCAGCATGGGCAGCGACAGGACCAACCAGACCAGCAGCACGCTGGAACAGGCCCTAGCTCCCTGAATCAATGAGCTGTGGCAGTTACCAGACTTCTTAACCCACAAACACCAAAGGCAACAGACAAGGTTAGTGGGAAAAGCTGTGGGGGACAGAGTTCGAGATTCGGCCACTGCCCCAGGGGCAGTGGGGGAGGTGTAGCTACAGAACTACAACTGCACTTACTTCTGGCCCCAGGCCCACGTGGTAGGAGGAATTAAGTGGCGGATCAGAGCAGGAGTGTAGAGGCTGCTTAACAATTGCATCAGGTGGTCCTTGAGGAAGGAGGAGTGCCAGTGTGGCAGAGCTGGCTGTATAGAAATAGCTCTGAAATCAACAGCACATCCCCTCAAGCTTGGAACAAAGTATTCTTTGCTCTACAAGCAGTCATATCCCGATGAAATACTCAAGGGTCAAGTAAGTTGGCTGGGGACATGGCTAGGCAGCAAAAATGCACTCAGATTCAGTCTCAGAATTTGGAATCTTTCTTTGGTGACAAAGAAGACCAAAACATACAGCCTAAAGAAGTCAACAAAGTCAAAGAGCCTGCACCAAAAGCCTCCAAGAAAAACATGAACTGGTCTCAGGCTATGGAAGAGCTCAAAAAGGATTTGGAAAAGCAAGTTAGAGAAGTAGAGGAAAAATTGGGAAGAGAAATGAGAAGGATGTGAGAAAACCATGAAAAAGCAATGACTTGCTAAAGGAGACCCAAAAAATGCTGAAAAAAATATTGAAGAAAACAACATTTTAAAAAATAGATTGACTCAAATGGCAAAAAGCTCCAAAAAGCCAATTAGGAGAAGAATGCCTTGAAAGGAAGAATTGGCCAAATGGAAAAGGAGGTCCAAAAGACCACTGAAGAAAATACTACCTTAAAAATTAAATTGGAGCAAGTGGAAGCTAGTGACTTTATGAGAAATTAAGATATTATAAAACAGAACCAAAGGAATGAAAAAGTGGAAGACAATGTGAAATATGTCATTGGAAAAACCACTGACCTAGAAAATAGATCCAGAAGAGATAATTTAAAAATTATTGGACTACCTGAAAACCATGATCAAAAAAAGAACCTAGATATCGCCTTTCAAGAAATTATCAAGGAGAGCTGCCCTGATATTCTAGAGCCAGAGGGTAAAATAGAAACTGAAAGAATCCACAGATTGCCTCCTCAAATAGATCCCAAAAAGGAAACTCTTAGGAACATTGTTGCCAAATTCCAGAGTTCCCAGGACAAGGAGAAAATACTGAAAGCAGCCAGAAAGAAACAATTTGAGTATTGTGGAGAAACACTTGGGATAACACAGGATCTAGCAGCTTCCACATTAAGGGAGCTAAGGGGTTGGAATACAATATTCTGGAGGTCAATGGAGCTAGGATTAAAACCAAGAATTGCCTACCCAGCAAAAGTGAGTATCATGCTCCAAGACAAAATATGGATTTTCAATAAAATAGAGAACTTTCAAGCTTTCTCAGTGAAAAAACCAGAGGTGAATAGAAAATTTGACTTTCAAACACAAGATTCAAGAGAAGCATGAAAAAGTAAACAAGAAAGAGAAATCATAAGGGACTTACTAAATTTGAACTGTTTTGTTTATGTTCCTACATGGAAAGATGATCTGTATGATTCATGAGACCTCAATATCGTAGTAGCTGAAAGGAATATGCATATATGTATATATATATATATATATATATATATATATATATATATATATATATGTGTGTGTGTGTGTGTGTGTGTGTGTGTGTGTGTGTGTGTGTGTGTGTGTATACATATATATATACATATGTGTGTCTATATATGTATATATGTAGGTGTGTATATATATATATATATATGTGTATGTATGTATACACACACACACAGAGGGCACACTGTGAGTTGAATATGAAGGGATGATATCTAAAAAAATGGAATCAAATTAAGGGATAAGAGAGGAATATATTGAGAGAAGGAGAAGGGGAGAGATAGAATGGGGTAAATTATCTCACATAAAAGTGGCAAGAAAAATCTGTTCTCTAGGAGGGGAAGAGGGGGCAGGTGAGGAGGAATGGGTGAATCTTGCTCTCATTGGATTTGACCTGGGGAGGGAATACCATACACACTCAATTGGGTATCTTGCCCCACAGGAGAGAAGGAGGAAGAAGATAAAAGGGGGTGGGACAGTGGAGGGGAGGGTAGATGGGGGGAGGAGGTGGTCAAAGGCAAACACTTTCGAAAAGGGACAGGGTCAAGGGAGAAGATTCAATGAGGGGGGATGGGTTAGGAAGGAGCAAGGCATAGTTAATCTTTCACAACATGAGTATACTGGAAGGGTTTTACATAATGATACGCATGTGGCCTATGTTGAGTTGCTTGCCTTCTTAGGGAGGGTGGGCAGGGAGGGAAGAGGGGACAGAATTTGGAGCTTGGAGTTTTAAAGCAGACATTCAAAAACAACAACAAAGAAAAAAGTTTTTGCATGCAACTAGGAAATAAGACACACAGAAAATGGGGCATAGAAATTTATCTTGCCCTATAAGAAAGGAAGGTAAAAGGGGGTGGGAGGGGAGTGTGGTGACAGATGGGAGGGCTGACTGGGGAATGGCGCAACCAGAATATATGCCATCTTGGAGTGGGCTGGAGGGTAGAAATGGAGAGAGAATTTGTAATTCAAACTCTTGTGAAAATCAATGCTGAAAACTAAATATATTAACTAAAATAAAAAAAAAAAGAATTCAGATGTCATGGTCACTGAATTGGAAAAATGAAAGATAGTGAAGGGAAGATTTTTATTTCATCATATGATCTCCAGGCACTCCAGAGCCTTGAAGGATATGTCAAATTATTCTACAGATAAAGTATACAGGAAGAGGATGTATAAAGAGATAAGGATGATTTGTGATTTCCATGTAATAGGGAATACCTGGTGAAGAAACCCTTTTACAATTGCAGGTGGGTGCCTTCTTTGCAAACAATAATCTTAGAGAGTTTTTAAGAGCTCTGAGACTTAATCAGATTGCCTAAGGTCACATGGTCATTATGTGTCAGAGGCAAAATTTCAATCTAATTCTTCTTGCCTTTGAGACCAGCTCTATTCACTATGTCTTGATGTCTCTCTTGTGGATACGTGCACAGATACATGCATACATATATACATACATATATGCACATATATTTTCTACATATATGTGTGTGTGCATATGATCATTTAATAAGCATAATGAAAAGAGCAAGAGACTAGACTCAAACTCAGAAGGCCTCATTTTAAGTCCCAGGTTCCCTGGTATTCCAGTTTCTTCATCTATAAAATATGGATAAAAATATTGTCACTATCTATTTTACAGTGAGCAAAGTGTTAATAAGCTTTAAGCACCATGCAAATATTAATTGTAGTTAGTTTTATTGTTCTTTATATAGTTAGATACAAAGCACCATGTGACATCTCAATATTCTACTTGAAAATTATGTCATCATGTAGAAGTAGCTTTGCCCTGACAGCATAATTAATATTCGGCAGGATAAAAAACATTTTTATCCAAAGTCATTGACTAGTATACAGACTACAGTATGTGTGGCAGCATATGTGACATAGGATAAAAATAATCTTTTGCATTAATATGCTAAACATCTATTGGATACCAAATTGAACTGAGGAATTCAGGAACCGATTGAATTTGTGTTTAAGGACTCAAAAATGATGTTCTTCCAATAAAGCATTTTGTGCTGCCCCCCCTCCACCAAAAAAAGAGTTGCTTTCAAGACTAGCCCAGCTCTGCTGGGGTAGCTATGAAGAAACCCAAGGATGTAAATTTACCTCAATCACAAACATTTATTAGATTCTTGTGATGTACACAATTTACCATAAAGAACTGAGAGTGGTAACTCTTGTTTTATCAGACAAACATGTTTTGGACACAGTGATTACTTTCAGTGAAAAAGGCAAGTCTGTAAAAGAGGTAGGACAAACAAACAAAAACATTCTGGCATGGATTAAAACCTCAGGGAAAACATGGTGCAATGAAAAAAAATGAATGTATATTTCTACAGCCAGAATGATTATAAATATGCAAAAGATCCCTGAACAGTCATGGAAATAGCTTTTGTTTTTTGGCTTCTGTCAGAAACAACTAGATTTTTTTCTGGCATTGGATTGCTATTTGGCCATTCAGTCCCATAACCAAACAATGGGAGTGATAGTCACATGATTGACATTAAAAATATCCACCATGCTCTCTTTGTTTGGCAGCCTCCCTCTTCATCTTTGGTTAACCCTGAAGGTGATGGGCAGAAGGGGCTGTCAGAATAATTAGTTGCACAGAATAGAATGCATTGACTTCACTTCCTAGTCACAGTTTTGTGAATTGCTGTTGAATTAGACTGAATTGCTTCCTCTGTGCAGGAAAATGTTCTATATACTGGTGGATATATGAAGGAGGGCAGGGACTATAACTTTGTGTCTGCAGTGGCCAGCTTGGTACCAGACACATAGTGGATGCTTAATAAGTGGTTGTTGATTTATTGATTGATTGGACAGCAGGAATCCTAAACTCATGGAGATTACTACACTGTATGCACTACTAGGATGACTATACAAATCTGTATAAAACAAAAAATAGCTGGAACTGTACAGTTTTTAGGAGTATTTAAATTTTTTGAAGGCCTGTGATGCTTCTGAAATTGAGAGAGTAGAACCAGAGATAGAAAAAGTGATTCTTATAAGCAGAGATTAAATCAGTGGTAAGAAAGGACAAAGAGGAGGCATGGAAGATAGAAGAAAGAATGCCCTCTTGTTCATAAAGTATAGTTTAAGTTCTCTCTGCCCTGTGAGTTAAAAGCTTAATGGGCTAAGAGGTGGGGACAAGATCCTAGAAAGAAATATTGGTAGTTAATAAAATGAAAACTGTTTGGGAGGTAAAGAAAACTGAAGAAATTACTTAAATATAGACATCATTGCTTGAAAGGAGATAGAGGGTGCAATAGAGAAAGCATAGACTTGGAGTCAGAAGACCTAGGTTCAAATCTTAGGTCTGACACTTTGATGAATGGCTATCACAAGACTCTTCTCTGAGCCTCAGTTTCCTAATTCATAAAATGAGGGAGATTAATAGTTGTGCCAGGTAATTTACAGGGACATTTTAAAGATGAATAAAATCTTTGGTGGTTCCCTGTTGTTTAACAAATAAAATTCTAGCTTCTTTGCTGGTACTCAAAATCTCCCACCATAGAACTTGTTATGCTTTTCAGAATTCATGCCATATAATCCCCCTTCCCATTCTCCACGTTTCAGTCAAACTGCATTATTTGCTCTCCCCTTAAAAGACTGCATTTGCACACCTTCCCTTCTTACCATTATTCATACTACATACTTTATTGGAATAACTTTTCTCCTATTCCAGTTATTACATTCTTAGCTCAACTCAAAGGCCCCCCTCCATGAAATTTTTATTACAGCTCCCTTCCACCTTTAAAACTTAGACAAAGCAACACTTAACTTAAACATAATTACTGTTTATTTACAATCCTTCTTTCTATTTCCTTGGAGCAAAACAGGCAATTTTTATTCACTCCACAAACAAAACCTTGATATACATACACATGGCATATATAGGTGTGTGGTGTGGTGTGGTGTGTGTGTGTGTGTGTTAAAGAGAGAGAGAGAGAGAGAGAGAGAGAGAGAGAGAGAGAGAGAGAGAGAGAGAGGAGCTGACCTGCAAGGGGGTGGTGGCTTTTCATTTTCTGCCATATGGAAAAGCACAAATTGACTGAGTTACTATCTTTCTCCTTGACAAGTTAATTAAGTCTCATAATCAGTCACAGTCATTGAACAGCATAGTTGCTGGAATGAGAATTACTAGGATTCTAGGACTGGACAGATAAGACACATTTGTAGAAGCAAATCTCTTTCAAGAGCACATAAACATTCAGAAAATGCTGAAAAGGAGAGGCTAGGTTTGGAAGAGAAAAAGAGTGATCTTGGTAATTATCTTTTTAGTTACCTGTACTGTAATGAAATATATTTTAGAAAATTAAAAAAAAACACTAATGGAAAGGATAATGAATTATAAAATAATTTCTTTATGGAATGCACAGGGTTTTTTTGGTTTCATTTTCTCCATTTTCTCCTCTTTTTATAAAGTTGATCATTGGTAATTATTAACAGTGAAATTTCTTATTAAAACATATTCACTTCAATGGAGATTGATCTCTTAACCATCCTACTTCTGCCAAAGATCGAATGTGGAAGAAAATTTGCTCAGCTCTAGAAAATGTAAAATTCAGAATCTCATTCTCTTAAGAAGCTTTTTGGTTTAATAGGGAGCTAGCCTAAGTTAGGATGACTTTGGTTCAAGTATTACTTTCACCATGAAATGATTGTGAGACCCTGCACAAGTACCTTAACAAAAATTGGTAGATTTTCTACTATTGACATGAAGTCTCTTTTCAGATCTCCCTAGCTGTTAGTGTCCTCATCTAACTTGTATGTATGAATGTATGTATATATAAAACTATACACACATATGTATATATTTATCTTATATACACATGCATGTGTATCTATATATGTTGTTTGTATGTGTGTATTTCCCTGCCCATTGAAATCATTAGACTATTAACTTCTTCTGAATTGATATTGTTTCATTCTTTGTCTTTTTATCCATAGTATCATTGAATAATTGATCAGTCTGTGTTTGTAGAGGATATTTCCTCACTAAGAATTCCTTACATTTATTAAATCAGAAGTCACCCTAAAATCAAACAAACAGCAAATGCGGAAAAATCATTCTTATTGCTAACAAAAATATTTTAAAAGATTAATTTTAGTGAAACTGTATCAAGTGCCTACTATATATCATTCATTATGCTACATTTTGGGAATATGAAGGTGAGGAAAAAGAAAAAAAATCCTTTCCCTTAAAGAGTTTATGCAATATTGAGGGATATAGTATGTTAAAAGATGTGTAAATATAAAATGATTTTAGGAAGGCAAAACCATTAATAATCAAAGATCAAAGTAGAGTTCATTTAAGTTTTGAATATATTTAAGGATTCTAAAATATGTAAACAACATAGGAGCACATCTCAATCATGATAGACAGTCTTTGCAAAGTCACAGAGTTATATGACAGTTTTCCAGTTCAAAGAACATTGAGAGACCTAGTGGTTTAGTGGTATATGCTTCTGGACTTTCAGTTCTGGAGACTTAAATTCAAATCCCACTTCAAAAACTTACTAGCTTCACATCTATGGGGAAACCACAGCCTCTCTAGGTCTCAGTTTCTTAATGCATTAAAAAATGAGGGAGTGGGACTAGATGGCTTCATAGTTGAGGTACAATGAACAAGTCCTGGAAATTAATGAGATGTGAGGGAGACAGAGGTATGTTAGAAAGTATGGTGATGTCATGGACAAAAAAATAGGGAAGTTTGGAGGAAGAAAATTTTGGGGAAAATATAATGAGTTCTGCATATGTTATGTTGAGCACTAGAATAGTAGGACATTTACAATTAGTTGTATCCAGGGATACCTTCAATATATAGGAATAATTTTTGAGAGATTAGTGCTAGATATAGTGATCTAAATGATATTAAAATTTTGAGATACATATATCTCAAAGGTCAATATCATTTAAAATTTTAACTTTTATCTTTATAATTCAATTTAATTAAAAAATATTAAGTGCCTATTATGTACCAGACACTGTTAGCACTGTTAGCTAGCTGTTGTCCTTCACAATCAAAGAGGACCAAGATGATATCACTGTGTTGGTATCAAGGTCTGAAGTGTCAAACTGTGGCTACTCAGACCAATATGAGCTTAAATGACTCTACCATAGGTCAGACACAAATAGTCCATATGAGAATTTGGGGTGGAGTTGTCTAAGCACTGGGGATATAAACAAGAAAAAGACAGATAGTCCTTGCCTTCGAAGAGGTTACAACCTAATGGGTAAAGACAACATGTTTTAGAAACATAGTTTTAATTTTAAAAGCCATTAAATAGGATTAGTGTTTAATTATGTTTTATTAGTACCCCAAGAACTCGATACTATCATGAGCTCATGAGCTTATTGCTCTATGATAAACACACACACACACACACACACACACAAACACACACACACACATACACACTCCCTCTTACCAACACAACCATGACAATTTTAGTTAGGGAATTTGTACATGAAACAGAAGGCAGGAAAAATCTCAGAATCTCAAATTTCAGATATATTATCCTAGACCAGGAGCTTCCAATAAAAGGATTGGTTCTGCGAAGTTTGGATTCAGTCAAAGGGCTGCACTTGAGGACTTAGAGGGCCATATGTGGCCTCGAGTCCACAGGATTACCACCCCTGTCCTAGACAAAATATGATCTCACTACTTTTCAGAACTCTCTCCTGGCAGGGGTCCAGCAAGATAAAGACAATTAACATGCAGATCTCATTGCTACCCCTGGCCACAATCACAGTCTCTGTGCCTATTCTTCTAAGCAGATACACACACACACACACACACATGCACACACCACACACACACACACACACACACACACACACACAGGTGTGTGACTTTCAAGTTCCGCTTGCACTGGACTTCAATCTCAAATCTTACATGATTACACACTATCCAACTCATTTTCATGACAGTTACTGCTGTCCTCTATACAGGTTCCCAAGCATACTGCCAGAACTCCTAACTACTAATTATGAAGGAATACTTTATGGTTCTTTAACATATTTAATCAAGCTGAAATCACTAAAAAAAATAAACTATTGCATCTTGACTCTGGTTACTAGGGAACAGGAATTCATAACATAATAACATCTTTCAAGCTTAAAATTTGAGGTGTGGATTTCCTATCATCATCATCCTCCACCTCTTCCTCCTCCTCTTCCTTATTAACATTAAAACAACCACCACCCAGGTACAGCTGCTGTTGCTTCTGGCCCCAGGCCCACCTGGTGGGAGGAATTAAGTGGTGGATCAGAGCAGGAGTGCACAGCCTGCTGAAAATTTAAGCCCAGCCCGGGTTGGGGGTTCTTGGGGAAGGAGTAGTGCAGTGTGACAGAGCTGGCACCTTCCCCCCAAACGTGGAACATAGAACTCTTTAGTCTGCAAGCAGTCATGATCCCACTCAAGGGTCAAGTTAGTTGGTTGGGAATATGGCCAGGCAGCGAAAACGCACCCAGATTCAGTCTCAGACTTTGCATTCTTTCTTTGCTGACAAAGAAGACCAAAACATACAGACAGAAGAAGTTAACAAAGGCAAAGAGCCTACAACAGAAACCTCCAAGAAAAACATGAACTGGTCCCAGGCCATGAAAGAACTCAAACAGGATTCGGAAAAGCAAGTTAGAGAAGTAGAGGAAAAATTGGGAAGAGAAATGAGAAGGATGTGACAAAACCATGAAAAACAGGTCAATGACTTGCTGAAGGAGACCCAAAAAAATACTGAAAAATACACTGAAGAAAACAACACCTTAAAAAATAGACTAACTCAAATGGCAAAAGAGCTCCAAAAAGCCAATGAGAAGAAGAATGCCTTGAAAGGAAGAATTAGCCAAATGGAAAAGGAGGTCCAAAAGACCACTGAAGAAAATACTATTTTAAAAATTAGATTGGAGCAAGTGGAAGCTAGTGACTTTAGGAGAAATCAAGATATTATAAAACAGAACAAAAGGAATGAAAAAATGGAAGACAATGTCAAATATCTCATTGGAAAAACCACTGACCTGGAAAATAGATCCAGGAGAGATAATTTAAAAATTATTGGACTACCTGAAAGCCATGATCACAAAAAGAGCCTAGATATCATCTTTCAAGAAATTATCAAGGAGAACTGCCCTGATATTCTAGAGCCACAGGGCAAAATAGAAACTGAAAGAATCCATCGATCACCTCCTCAAATAGATCCCAAGAAGAAATCTCCTAGGAATATTGTCACCAAATTTCAGAGCTCCCAGATCAAGGAGAAAATACTGCAAGCAGTCAGAAAGAAACAATTTGAGTATTGTGGAAACCCAATCAGAATAACCCAAGATCTGGCAGCTTCTACATTAAGAGATCAAAGGGCTTGGAATACGATATTCCAGAGGTCAATGGATTATATTCCAGAGGTCTAGGATTAAAACCTAGAATCACCTACCCAGCAAAACTGAGTATCATGCTCCAAGGCAAAATATGGATTTTCAGTAAAATAGAGGACTTTCAAGCTTTCTCAGTGAAAAAACCAGAGGTGAATAGAAAATTTGACTTTCAAACACAAGATTCAAGAGAAGCATGAAAAGGTAATCAAGAAACAGAAATTGCAAGGGACTTACTAAAGTTGAACTGTTTTGTTTACATTCCTACATGGAAAGATGACATGTATGGTTCATGAGATCTTAGTATTAGGGTAGCTGAAAGGAATATGCATGTATGTATGTTTATTTATATATATATATATAAGTGAATGTGTATGTATATATCTATGTGTATATATATATATATATATATATATATATATATATATATATATATATACAAGAGAGAGAGAGCAGACACAGGGTGAGTTGAAGATGAAGGGAAGATATCTAAAAGAAATAAAATCAAATTAAGGGATGAAAGAGGAACATACTGAGAGAGGGAGATAGGGAGAGATAGATTGGGGTGGATTATCTCGCATAAAGGTGGCAAGAGGAAGCAGTTCTGTGGGAGGAGGGGAGAGGGCAGGTGAGGGGGGAATGAGTGAACCTTGCTCTCATCAGATTTGGCCTGAGGAGGGAATACCATACATACCCAATTGGGTATCTTACCCTACAGGAAAGAAGAGGGAGGAAGACAAAAAAAGGGGGGGATGATGGAGGGGAGGGCAGATGGTGGTGGAGGTAATCAAAAACAAACACTTTGGAAAGCGGACAGGGTCAAGGGAGAAAATTCAATAAAGGGGGATGGGTTGGGAAGGACCAAAATATAGTTAGTCTTTCACAACATGAGTATTGTGGAAGGGTTATACATAATGATGCACATGTAGCTTATGTTGAATTGCTTCACTTCTTAGGGAGGGTGGGTGAGAAGGGAAGAGGGGAGAGAATTTGGAACTCAAAGTTTTGAAAACAGATGTTCAAAAACAACAACAAAAACGTTTTTTCATGCAACTAAAAAATAAGATACACAGGCAATGGGGCGTAGAAATTTATCTTGCCCTACAAGAAAGGAAGAGAAAAGGGGATGGGAGGGGAGTGGGGTGATAGAGGGGAGGGCTGACTGGGGAACAGGGCAACCAGAATATATGCCATCTTGGAGTGGGGGGGGAGGGTAGAAATGGGGAGAAAATTTGTAATTCAAACTCTTGTGAAAATCAATGCTGAAAACTAAACATGTTAAATAAATAAATTTAAATTAAAAAAAAAAACCACCACTACCACAACAACAGCCATGGTTCTTAACTATTTCAAGCAAATAAAATAATTTAGTCCTGGATCTGAGTATCACATATAATCTAGATGTATTTATGGCCATTTCCATTTGGAAAAATGATGGAAAAGGTTTTGTTTTCAGCTACAAGCAACACATCAGAGAGAAGGAAACAGTGAATCTCCTCGTTACCTTTGTCTTGTCTCAGGAAGACTCTAGCAAAATAATTTCTCTGGGAAAAAAAGATGTTTGTTTTTTTTACTGGCCTGCCTGTATTTTTCAGATACCAAATAGTGGCTAAACAAGCCATAAACTAATTCACCTATTTGTGTTTTACAGATAGTGTAGGCATTTCCAAAAATCTAGTTTAGATCTAGAAGGAAACTTCTAGGCCATGTGGTCTAACCCCTGTTATGGGGTGAGTTAGAGCTGAGCCCTGCCCACCTCTGACCTCCACTCCCAGGGCCTGCTGAGGTAAACTCAGGGCTCTGAGATACGGGTGGAGCCAGGAGGAGGGGTCTCGCCTTTGTTGCCTCCGTAGCAGCAATTCCAGGTCTTTGCCCAGACCTGCTTGACCATACGGCACTTCTGGCTCTCTGTCTGAGCTTGCCAGAGCACATGGAACTTCCGGTTCTTTGCCTGGACTGCCTGTTCAAAGGGAACTTTGGGTTAGCAGGAAGAGAAGGGGAGGAGAGTAGGCGGAACCAGGGAGGCCCTAATGTCTATGTAACCAAAGATATAAAAATGCTGCTTGCTGAAACACTAAACGGAGTTACTCACCACCTTTGGCTCCTGCCCCATTCATTGTCTGGGAGATCAGGCCCTTTGCTAGGCAAAGGCCTGGGTGTGGGGGATAACAGACCCCCCAAGTTGGCTGTTGAGGCAGAGGACCTCAACAAACCCCTTCATTTTAAACATGAAGAAAGAAGTATGAAGTAATTCTTCCAGGGCCATATACATAATGGCAATTCAAGGATTCAAACCAAGATTTCTGGTTCCAGATCTGGTTGTCTGTCCACTATATAATTCAATAGAACCACTTTCATGGAGAACAAATAGCCATATATGTGCCTGGCTGCTAAAAATTGATTCCTTTAGGTTTTGGTAAAATACAAAATTTAGGATCTTCCTCTGTTATTTTTTATTTATTTTGCATAGATTTAGTCTAAAATTGTATAATATATATATATATATATATATATATATATATATATATATATATAGAGAGAGAGAGAGAGAGAGAGAGAGAGAGATATAAAGAGATTCTATTATAATGTAAACTATCTAAAGGATGGACCTTTTTTTGTCTTTGTATGCTCAGTAGTTGGCACATAATAAACAATAAATTCCTGTTGAGTAATTGACTGAATGATTATAGCCATTATTATTTTCTAGTTTCTTTTTGTTGGAACACTGAGTTCAGCCTCCATGATGGATATCGTAGGCACATGTTGTTTTCAGTGGGTCATGATTTTGATCATTCTGAACTATATTTCCCAAGAGCCTCGCTATAAGGAATTGCCATGTATTTACCATCTTCTACCCTCTTTGATAGGCAGTGGCCCATAATTTAACTAGATCCATTTGCAATAGCTCATTTACCAAACAACATTCAAAGAAAAAAATTAGACTAAAAATTTGAGTAACAGTTTTCTGACTTCCTTATGAAGAGATGTAGTTCCATGGTTAGGTGTAGCCAGAATGGACTTTGTTTTCTTTGAATGACTCAGCTCGCCTAGTTGAGCTTCCCTGGACGCTGGGGCTTGCTCTTCCAGGGCAGGACCAGAGCTTCCTGTGTGATGAGTCGTGGCGCTGGCTGAGGGGAGGTGTGTTAACGTGGTCTACGCTGGGGGAGGGGCCAAGTCAAGAACCAATCGGCCCTGGTCATTCAGGCGGCGCTTGATGATGTCAAAAACTCTATAAGAGGGGAGAGGACAGCTTGAAGATCCTCCTTTCCTTTTCCAGTTGGAGCCAGAGACGCCTACAGCTGAAGCTGAGCTGCCGGTAGCAGAGCTGACTAGAGGCTAGTGGGTAATCTTCTTACCGTAGAGGGGAAGCATGTATATGATTTTGCCTTATACCATCTCGCTTCTCTGTGGCCTTCTGATTACCCTTGTAAGGCAGACTTATTGGGCCTGGAAGCTTTTGATGAAAATATCAAAATGGGGACTCTGGTTTGTGGGCTTGTTATTGTGGAGTGTAAATACATGCTTTAGTTCTCCTGCCTTCTGCCTAGAGAATTCCTTATATCCTGCAGTTCTGGACCTTTTAGGCACATATGAGATTCTCTTTGAAATCATAAATTCTGCCTTCCTAATATACATATTGAATTTACTAAGATCTTACTGAATTACATATGTATCTGCTGAGCAGGATATTGTTGACTTTTTCTTGTTAATCTATTCTGTCAGTTTCATTCTATTTTTTGAGGAGTTTAGACCATTTGCCTTTAGAATTACAATTAAGTTGGTCCTTTCTATCATTCTTTTGGAGGAGTATAAAGTATTCTTTAATCTTACTGTTTCCTTTTTTAGTCTCTACCAAATTCATTCCTTGTATTAATAATTAGATAGGATGTTTTAAATTGGGTTTGATTTTCTTCAAATATAGCAGCTTTTATTCTGTCTCTTCTCCTTCTCCTCAACTTTTTATCTTTTCCTTTTGTTAGTATAATATGACCTTCTAAAATGATTTATTCAATAAAATGATCGAATTTCAAACTTGGGAAGGACTTTAGGAGCCCTCTGGTCCAACCCTATGTTACTCTGAGGAATCTCACAATTCTGGTTATTTTAAATACTTAAGTACTGAGATTTTGTTTTTCCCTTAGAGCCTTGCTTTCAAAAAATTCTTTGAAGTGAATGTCTTTCAGAATTTTTAATAAGCATGTTGGCTTCTAAAATATATATATTTCTTTTCTTAAAATTATATACTGGATGTTGCTGAATAGATAATTTTGGTTTTATATCATAAGCTTATCAATTGTATAGATAGTTACTATCTCCATAGTCTGTAGGTTCACTGGTAATCTCAGAACATCTGAACTGCTCAGTTCTCTCAATTGAATGATAGAATTTCTGGCTAGTACAGAGGAAGAAATCAAATGGGGATACTCACCTGTAGGTTTGGTTTACATATGTCCAAAGAAATGAATTGGTTAATGTTGTTGACTAATGGAGCTTGATATTTAGACATTATGGTGGCATAACAATAAAGACATCCCCAGGTATGTTTAATTAGCTGCAAATTGCTTAACTGCCTTTCAGAAACCACCTCATGCCATTCTTCATGGGGAATTGTAGAAATTAATTTAAAAACAAAGTATAGTTAAATATATTTATTTCCTTAAAAATAAATATTTTATTCCCATTTTGGCAATTATTCCTTACCTTCCTTTGTGATTCTATAAATTATTCCCGAATAAGTGCAAGCTTGTATTATATTTCCTTAACGTTGTTGTAGTTTTAATTATTATATATTTAGGACTATTATTTCTCATTTTTTCCTTATTAATATGTGATTTTTTTTCTTAGATTTGCTTAACTTGTTTTTGACCATTTATAGAATATTTCCTTTCAAGGTTTCTTTTAATATGGTGTTCATTCTTTTTGTAAATTTTTCTTATTGCATTGTAATACCAGTAACACTATATACTGCATCCTACAGATTTAGAATTTGGGTCTGCCTATATTCAGTAGTTTTGCTCATTCCTTGATGCATTTTGCCCTATATTTTTAGCTTCTCTGAATTGTGTTCAGTTCCATTTTCTATTATAATAATTGATAGTTTCTAAAGATTTTTTGTAGTTTTCTATTGTATGTTCCATACGCATTATTATTCTCTGCTATTTTAGGATTTCTTTCAGGTTTCTTTTTTCCTTTCTTCAAGCTGACCTTTGATCTTGTTGACCAATTGTCACTTAATTTCTTTGAATGCATAATTCATTCACATGGAAATATAGCTAAGGATATTTGGGCTCACTCTCATGCTCTCTCTCTCTCTCTCTCTCTCTCTCTGTCTCTCTCTGTCTCTCTGTCTCTCTGTCTCTCTCTCTCTCTCTCTCTCTCTCTCTCTCTCCTTTCCATTTTTTAAGATATTTTAGCTAATCCTATTGCTTTACAGGGTTTTTAATCACATAAGTGTTCTGCCATGCTAAGCTTATATAAAAATTTGGGTACTTTAAATTTCATTTGTTGGTCTAAATTTTAGCCATTTTCCTTATCCGTTGCATTTCCTCCTTCCTTCCCCCCAGACTTCTTCAAAGGGTCTGACTTAATGTGATGTTTTCACTTTTATATTTCAGCTCAGTGTCTAGCTAATAATTATTGACTTGGTTTGGTTCAATGATTATTTTATTCTTCAAAAATGTTATTGATTTAATGAACAAAAGCACTGTTCTGAATATGATCAAAACCAGTCAAAAAGGTCTGAATGTTGAAGTATAAATGATTGGTAACTTGGGAAGACATCGTGACCTTATCTTGTTATTATGTATTTGAAAAGAGATGAAAGTGAGACATCTATTCAAGATTTTTGGAGACCAAATTTCAGAGATTAGAACAAGGAAATGTAAGACTATATTCTTAAAAATGTTAAAGAGGAATGTGTGCATTTTGATGACACCAACACTAATATTTCCAATGATAAAGAAAATAGGGAATTTTCAAAAATAAAAAGACCATTTTGTGTTCACAGAGAGCTCATTGATGAGCATGTTAAAAAGACATTATAGGAATTAAAAGCAAAGAAAAGTAATTGAGGATTAACACACAAATGTGACACAGTGCTGGAAGAATAGTTGTAGGCACACTAACTATTAGAAGGAGCTGAGAGGAGTAACAAATCCCAAATAAAATAAAAAGAGTTTTCATAAATTTCCTGTTTGATACCTCCGTCCCCCACCAAGAAAGTATTAGATCTGTTCAGAATAGTTCAGAATAGATAAATGATAATAATGGGTGGTCGAAAAAAAGTAAAAATAGTTAATCATTACATTGTTTCTACTATCTCCCCCAAAGAGAATAATATTCAGATTAGGAAACTATTATAAAAAATTATTTCAAAGGAAGAATGCTCAATCAAGCAAAAAAAAGTAATCATGCATCATCTCATTGCCCTTGGTGAATTTAAGTCAGTGGCTTAGGCAAATTAATTTATAGGCTTCTTAAAAAGCTAGCAGAAATGATTATTGAATTATTATCTCATAATATTCACATACCCATCGATTGGAAAGATTACATGAGATCTTAGAAGCCAGCTACTCTGATACCTGAATAGTTTCCTTCTGTGATAGTGGAGTCAAAATCACGGGAAGGAAATCTCAGCAGGCCACATACTGAGTTGGAAAAATAATTTAAAGCATCTGTTTCATTAGGGATTTTTTGTGCTTATTGAGTTAAGTATTTCCTGATTTCATTTTAAGTTGGTTAGGGCAACACTCGAGAATTTTGTGAGCTGCAAATTTAACATCTCTGCTCTTTGATATCTTTTTTCTTTTTTTTGACTGGAAAACTTTTTATTGGAGGTAGAGTGGGCTAGCTGGACACAGTTTAGATGATTCTAATTTTGTTGACAACATCTAAAGCATCATAGTCTGGAGCAAGTTGAACATAGGCCTTCTTCTCTCCATCAGGCCGGACGACTATGTTGACCTTGGCCACATCGATGTCATACAGCTTCTTTATTACAGGCTTAATCTGATGCTTTTTGGCCTTCTCGATTGATATTCCCTCAGGAATTTGAACCCATGGGATGGTATCTATCCTGTTACTGAATTAGAGTTGAAACTACAGTGAAACAATCAGAGTTTGATATTGAGAAGTCAAGCAATCATCATCATCAGTATCATCTAGCACTTATATAGCACTTCATGGGTTACAAAGGGTTTTGCAAATGTCTCATTTAATCCTCGCAATAATTCTGGGAGATAGGTGTTACTTTATCCCCATTATGCAAATTGGGAAACCAAGGTAAACAGAATTTAAGCAACTTGACCAATACCACATAGCTAATAAGTGTCTAATATCACATTTGAAGTAAGATCTTCCTGACTTCCGATCCAATACTCTATCTACTCTGTGGCCTACCTGCCTCATCATAGCTAATAGATACTACATTAATACATACAACCAACATATATAGTACTTAAATATTTGAAAAGTTCTCTCTTTATACATAGTGTCTCAGTAGTTCCTAAAGGGTTGTCACTTTCTTCCCCTTTGGGTAGTCAGAAACAATTTGGCTACTATCATTAGACATAAAAGTAGTCTGTCAACTAATAACACTATTCCTGTTTCCTAATCTGCTTTTATGTATGGATACAATTTCTTCCTTCTTGTATCTACAGAATATTATAGCTTAATCAACAGCATTTTCTCCATTTCCTAGTTATAAGCAACATATATTTTTAAAAATCCTTTATATATGTATATCACCACTTATATATTCTCTGAAGACCAAAACTTCAGCAAAAATTTTACAGCAGTTTTTCATTTCTGCATTTGAGGTACCTCTCCCAAAGATTCTGCTCTATATTATAGCACCTTTCACCTTATCTAGCTTCTGCAATGAATTAAGCAGAGCAAAAGAGCCATTTAAGATGTGAAAGCCATTATCAACATGGAACTTTTTTTAATCATGGTTCCTGGAAATCCAATACCAATGGCAAAGCACAGACATGTGCTATAGAAAGAGTACAATATATTAGCTAGACATTTTCACCTACAATTACCCATAGAGAGGAGTGGTGAGGGCATATATGCCAGGAAGGATGCGCATGATGAAAGACAGGCTTCAAAACAATTACAAAGTCATCGAGTAAAAAAATGATCAGAGAACCATTCTATAGAGTAGAGATGTGCTAGAAGAGCAGACTGAGGAGGAAGCATGGTACCCTTCATGCCCCTCTCACCCTCACACATCGACACATATACATGAAAACATATTGACAGCCTTGGAGGAGAAAGACCAGTTGTTTTGCCTTAACTGTGGTTCTCCTCCAATGCCCCTTTGATTTTTGGAGGTGACTCTGTATGGCTGAAATGTCATACATCAAGTCTAAACCCATTGATGGATTATATGTTTATGTTTGAACAACCACTTAGTTGAGTTTAGGGGATGATGAATCATATTGGCCCCCATAAGTCTCCAAAGACCATCTACTAAGTTGTGAAGAAGTTTCAATATGTGTTGGTGAATGGAATATGAATATTAACAAAATAATAAGTGTTTGAAACATAGAAACCTAAAATAAAATCTTCTAAAAACTGATCAACCAGGCCAAATATGCTCATGTCTAGGCTAAGAATCATTAAGGAGGCCTTATTTTATTTTGTTCCCCAATGAATGAATGAACTAGCAAATCCAGTGATTGGTAATTTGGGTTCCAAGTAGGATATAAGAAGTCTCTTTGAATTCTTAGATAATCTACAATAGAAGTAGACTACTTGATGTGAGTTTGTGGGTGAGGTTGGAGTTGTTCCTTTAGAGTAGAGCTGATGTCACTCTACTCAGAAGTTTGAAAAGTCTTCTGCTACTTCTAGCACTCACAACACTGGTTTCCTAGTGAAAACATCTGATGAATCACTATGCTTCTGAGAAGCAAAGATCAACTCTTTCCATTTCTAGAGCCAAAGATTGATTTTCTGGAAAGTTTCAAATATTGCTGTAGCAACAATATGCTAGCAGCTATTTTAGGGGTGTAAGACCCACCAACAACCAGCATACAGAAAGCTGCCAACACAGGTTCTTTGATCTGCTTTTCTAAGGAAAGCAATTTTAAGGGGTTAACAATCTCAGTTTAATCAAACATACAAATATTATTCACAGTTCAGGGGGGAAAGATCAGCACCCTGAACTTCAGGGCAAATACAAAGAGAAATTACAAACATCAACAGACAGACCTTGTCAGATTCAAATCGCAACACATAGTTACCAGAGAAGAACCAACAT
The DNA here is from genome assembly GCF_011100635.1 of Trichosurus vulpecula. NCBI lineage: Eukaryota > Metazoa > Chordata > Mammalia > Diprotodontia > Phalangeridae > Trichosurus > Trichosurus vulpecula. The sequence goes on along the minus strand of NC_050574.1, from coordinate 462,955,344 downwards.
CTGGATTGCAAAGCTAGGGGACAGTTAGAGCTTGCCCAGAGTCTCAATACTCCTTCCATGAGTGTGCCACAAAAGTCAAATGCCAACCTCTCCTCAATTATATCCTGTTCATAGCCTTGAGAGCTCTGACCTCACCCAGGCTGGGTTTGGCAAAGTTCCCCATCCCCAGTATCACATCATATATACATCAATGACTCCCAATTGTCTCAGTGCTGAGAAACACTCCAAGACAAAAAGATCCCACTTTATCTGCTGCATTCAAACAAAGGCTGGAATCATTAAAGGCACTTAAGAGAACAACATAAAGTCCCACCTTAATTACTATTACAATTGCTCGGATTCAAGCCATTTCTATGGAAGTAGTTTCTATTAATTGCTTAAGGGCTGAATTTTGGGCCCTCAGTTTTGTCATGTAAAGGTGGAAAGCATGTAAGTCAGAAAGAAATTCTTCCACTATCCACTATCAGAGACAGGTGGAAGCCTAATGCTGGTTTTCTTGTATTACAGAAAAATCCATTAAGAAAAATCTGTGAACCACGGAGAACTCTATGCATTGAATCAATTTAAAAAATTTCTAAGATATGCAGCTTATCTAATACTTTTGGATTTTTAGGATGCATTATTTAATTGGTATGGGCATTTCTTTTTTCAATGGGATACACAATCTCTTAATGGTTTAGTAGTAATAGTGCCTTTGCACTATTCCACTGGCTACCTATATGACCATGGACATTCAAAGCACTATACCTTAATATAGGGTTGAAGGATACAATCTCTCTGGCCTCAGCTTCTTCATTTGTAACAAACATGTAGTATTAGATGACAACTAAGGTCCTATCCAGATCTAAATCTGACAGCCTTGGATGTAGAATATACTTCATGAGATGCTATACTGGAAGATAAATTGATACGCTAATGGTGAGCCCTCTGATGATAAGCCTTGGTAGACTGATCTGCTTTCATTGCATCCTATTGTGTCTTTAAATCTACCCTGAAGCTATATATTCGTAAAGGCTTGTACTCCCTCTATTAGAATTTAAACTCAATGAAATTAGGAACTACCTCATTTTTTATTTGTATCCTTCAACCATGTATTAAGGCATAGTGCTTTGAATATAGTGCTTAATAAAAACATTTTCATTCATTCATTCACTAGATGCTGTATTGAATATCTGAATAGCAATTCTAGTTAGTCTGAAATCTGCCTGCTCATCATTTCTTATGGAACAATAGTATTCCATCATATTGATATACCACCACTTGTTCAGCCATTCCCCAGTCGATGGACATCCTCTCAATTTCTAATTCTTGGCCACCACAAAAAGAGCTACTATAAATATTTTTGTAAAGGTGAGTCCTTTCTCCTTTTTAATGATGGTTGGATTAGTTCACAACTACACCAACAATGCATTAGTGTTCCAATTTTCCCACGTCTTCTCCAACATTTATAATTTTCCTGTTTTGTCATGTTAGCCAATCTGACATAATTTCTGAGGATTAAAAAGATGACTTCAATTCCAGGTTGTCAACTTAATACTACTCATATCCCCAGTGGGGATGGGGATTATGGTGGGGAGAGTCACAATATGAGGACATTGTTCCAATTTGAGGTGCCCAGGCCCAAGGTGAAAGTGGACAACTTCTCTCCTAGATACTTTAGCAAGGGGTAAAGGGACAATTAAAAGTCTGAGGTTCTAGTCATATCCATTGTAGTTTTGGAATTTTAGCATGAATAATATGCATTGTAAATCCTCAGACTTTTGACAACAGTTCTCTTTTTACATTTGTGATTTTGGGAAAAATGAATCCGGATCATTCAGGTACTCTTATGTCCCCTACCAATACTTAACTGAGCTCTGAGTGGGAGATGATTCTTGTGAAGACTCCACAGAGAGACAAAATACAAAAATTACTTCTTTTTTGTTTCTGGAATAAGCAGGGGCAGTGAGAAGATGGAATGGACTCAGGGTTTGACCTTGTAGGAACCTAACTCTCAGGAATGCAGGGCCTGGGGCAAGAAGTGCCTCTCCCTCTCTCCCTTGGTACTAGTCAAAGAGTGGTTACCAAATAAGGACAAAAGAACCCCATACTGATTGTTTGTTCCCTACTCCTGGAAGCCCCGCCCCCCTTTTCCTCATTCCTCCTCTTTACCTTGTGTGATTTAGATTGGCTGTGTTTGATTTCTTGGTTCTTTGCCTAGCTTTTTGCACCCAGATTGTAAGCCCGCCTCCCAGCCAATGGAGAGGAGGGATAGTGGTGGTATTGAATAGGATAATAGGATATATGTTGGTGCTTTGCCTTTGTGATCCGTCTCCTTCCACTAGTCTGCATTAGTGGAGGTGATGCCCAAATCTCATGAGATTTGTAAAATAAAATTAATTCCTTTTCTGTCCCTACCTGAGAAGCCTCTGTGAATTATTGGGGTACTTGGGTGTTCTCACCACCCCACACAGCTCTCAATCAGCATCAGGCCAGTCAGCATCATACGGCAGTCAATTAAATCAATCATGGTCTAACCTGATGCTAAGACTACAGCGTTTCTGTAGATATGTTAACTCTTGCCTTCACTGTGCACGACAACTATATCAGAAGTCATACCAGACTAGGTACAAGAATGTATTACACTCATAGGATCAGATATCGAGAGCCAGAAGGAGACTTACAGATTGCCAAGTCCAATCCTCTCATTTTATTGATGAGAAAGAGGAAGCTCTGAGCAGTTAAATGTCTTGCCAAAGGTCATGGAGGCAATGCTTTCTGACTTCAAATTTGGTATTTTCTCCCAATGTCTATTTGGAATGCTCCGAGTTCAGTGCATACCTATTGAGAATTTATATGAGGACATGAGCAAAATCTTCACAATGTGAGAAGATGTGGATGAATTTTGATCCCCATTGATGAAGGTAGCACTCCTATTACAAAGATCACAGATCTATTGAAACTTTGGAATATATAGCTGAAAGGATGTTTATAGACAATCAGTCAAATAATGACAAGAAAAGACTAAAAATTCCTATTTAAAAATATTTATTTTAAGTTTTCAACACTCACTTTTATAAGATTTAGAACTCTAACTTCCGCATCCCTCCTCTCAATACCCCACCCCCCACCAAGATGGCATACAATCTGATATAGGCTACGCATGTACAATCATATTAAACATATTTCCACATTAGTCATTTTGTGAAAGAAGAATCAGAACACAAAGGAAAAAAAAACACATGAAAGAAAAAAGGAGAAAATAGCATGCTTCGATCTACATTCAAACACCATAGTTCTTTTTCTGGATGTGGGTAGCATTTTCCATCATGGGTCTTTTGGAATAATTGTCTTAAATCATTGCATTACTCAAAAGAGCAGCACAAAGCCAGTCATTGCATGATGCTGGTGTTACTGTGTACAATGTTCTCCTGATTTTGCTCACTTCACTCAGCATTAGTTCATTTAAGTCTTTGCAGGTTTTTTCTGAAGTCTGCCTGTTCACCACGTCTTATGTAATAACAGTATTCCATTATATTTATATACCACAACTTGTTCAGCCATTCCCCAGTTGATGGACTTCACCTCAATTTCTAATTCTTGGCCACCACAAAAAGAGTTACTATAAATATTTTTGTAAAGGCGGGTCCTTTTTCCTTTTTAATGATCTCTTTGGGCCTATTAGTGGTATTGCTGGATCAAAGGCTATCGTAGTTTTGTAGCCCTTTGGGAATAGTTCCAAATTACTCTCCAGAATGGTTGGATCAGTTTACAACTACACCAACAATGTGTTAATATTCCAAATTTTCCACATCTTCTCCAACATTTATAATTTTACCGTTTTGTCATGTTAGCCAATCTGATAAATGTGATGTGGTACCTGAGAGTTGTTTTAATTTGCATTTCTTTAATCAATAGTGATTTAGAGCATTTTTCCATCTGCCTATAGATAACTTTAATTTCTTTATCTGAAAACTGCCTGTTCATATCCTTTGACTGTTTATCAATTGGGGAATGACTTACATATATATGACTCTTATAGATTTGACTCAGTTCTCTATATATTTTAGAAATGAGGCCTTTATCAGAGACACAGGCTGTAATTTTTTTCCTAGCTTTCTGTTTCTCTTCTAATCTTGGTTGCTTTGGCTTTGTTTGTGCAAAAGCTCTTTAATTTAATATAATCAAAATTATCCATTTTGCATTTAATAATGCTCTCTATCATTTGTTTGGTCATAAATCTTCCCTTCTGTCTAAATCTGACAAGTAAACTACTCCTTGTTCTCCTGATTTGCTTATAGTCTCACCCATTGTGCCTAAATCATGTACCCATTTTGAGCTTATCTTAGTGTACAGTGTAAGATATTGGTCTATGCCTAGTTTCTGCCATACTGTTTTCCAGTTTTCCAGCAGTTTTTGTCAAACAATGAATTCCTATCCCAAAAGCTTAAGTCTTTGGATTTAACCAGTAGATTGCTATAGTCCTTGAACATTGCATCGTATATACCTAACCTATTCCACACATCCACCCCTCAGTTTCTTAGCAAGTACCAAATAGTTTTGATGATTCTTGCTTTATAATATAGTTTTAAATCTGGTTCAGCTAGGTAACCTTCTGTAATGTCAATTAAGTTGCGTGTCTTTGATTGAGTCTTACTAGGTGCTAAACCCCAGGCCCAAACCCCTATCTACTAGGTGCTAAGCCTATGTGGGCGTGAAGCCCTCAGGGTCCTAAGGGGAGCCTTAGTAGACAATAGTAGGAGCTTGAGGTCTGGAGGTTAGATGACATTTGACCAGAGAAAGAGTGTATAAAAAGAAAGAACAGAGCTATTTGCTTGGGGGTCTCATTCTTGGAGGTATGTTGATGTGGAGACTCTGGGCAGCTGTAGTTAAGAGCCCTCCAGCTTGTAAACCCGGATGTTGGGACTTTGTTAAACCCTGGCAATACATAGGCATTGAGATTTGAATCAGTCAAGGTCTGTCTGTTGATGTTTGTAACTCATTTGTATTTGCTCTGAAGCTCAGGGTGCTGACTTTTTCCCCCGAATTAAGTGAATGATATTTCTATGTTGGATTGAAATAATACTGTTAACCCCTTAATGTTACTTTTCTTAGTATAGCAGATCAAAAGAATCTGTGCTGGCAGCATTCTTGTGGTTGGGCTTGTGTTGTTTTTCACCCCCACAGCAGCTGCTAGCCAAATTATTGCAACACCTTCCCTTGCATTTCTTTTCATTAATTCCCTTGATATTCAGTTTATTCTTCCAGATGAATTCTCTTATTTTTTCTAGCTCTATACAATGATTTTTTGGAAATGTGATTGGTATGACACAGCATATGTAAATTCATTTAGGCAAAATTGTCATTTTATTATATTAGCTCAGAATATACATGAGCAACCAATATTTTTGCAATTATTTTTATCTGACTTTATTTGTGTGAGAAGAGTTCTGTAATTGTTTTCATATAATTACTGGATTTGTCTTTGCAGGTAGACTCCCAAATATTTTATATTGTCTATAGTTACTTTAAGTTGAATTTCTCTATCTCTTGCTGTTGAGCTTTATTGGTAATGTATAGAAATGTCAATGATTTGTGTGTGTTTATTTTATATCTTGCAACTTTACTTAAGTTGTTAATTATTTCAAGTAGCTTTTCAGTTTATCCTCTAGGATTCTCTAAGTGTACAATCATATCATCTACAATGAGTGATAGCTTTGTTTCTTCATTGCCTATTATAATTCCTTCAATTTCCTTTTTTTCTCTTATACCTAAAACTATCATTTCTAGTATAATATTCAATAACCATAATAATGATAAACATCCTTGTTTGAAGCCTAATTTTATTGAGAATGCTTCTACCTTATCCCCATTACGTATAATGCTTGCTGATGATTTTAGTTAAATGCTACTTATCATTTTAAGCAAAACTCCATTGATTCCTATGCTCTCAAGTGTTTTAAATTGAAGTGCTGTTGCATTTTGTCAAAAGCTTTTCCTGCACCTATAGAGTTAATTTTGTTATTGATATGATCAATTATGCTGATAGTTTTCCTAATATTGAATCAGCCCTGCATTCCTGGTATAAATTCACCTGTTCAAAATGTATTATCCTCATGATAAATTGCTGTAATCTCTTTGCTAATATTTTATTTATAATTTTTGCATCTTTATTCATTAGGGAAACTGGTTTATAATTGTCTTTCTCTGTATTGGGTCTTTCTGGTTAAGGAAAAAGCACCACATTAGTGTCACAAAAAGAATTTGGTAGGACTCCTTCTTTGTATATTTTCCCAAATGTTATATATAATATTGGAATTAATTATTCTATAAATTTTGTAGAATCCACCTGTGAATCCATCTGGCCATGGAGATGTTTTTCTTGGGGAGTTGATTGATGGTTTATTCAATGTATTTTTCTGAAATGGGGATATTTAAGTATTTTAATTTCTCTTCTGCTAATGTTGGTAATTTATATTTTGTAAATATTCATCCATTTCCCTAAGATAGTCAAACTTATGGGCATACAATTGGGCAAAATAGCTCATAATTATTTTTTATTTCCATGTCATTGGTTGTAAACTCACCCTTTTCACTTTTGATACTGGTAATTTAATTTTCTTCTTTCTTTTGATATCTATTTTGTTGTTCAGTTCATAAAACAAGTTCTTAGTTTTATTTATTAGTTCAGTGCTTTTCTGAACTTCAATTTTATTAATCTCTCCTTAGATTTTCAGAATTACTAATTTGGAATTTTGTTGGGAATTTTATATTTGTTCTTTTTCTAGCTTTTTTAGATGCATGCCCAATTCATTGATCTCCTCTTTCTCCATTTTGTTCAAGTAGGCATTGAGAGATATAAAATTTCCCCTAAGAAGGGCTTTGGCTACATCTCACATGTTTTGGGATGTTGTCTCATTATTGTCATTCTCTTGGATGAAATTATTGTTTTTGCAATTTGTAGTTGAGCCTGGTCATTGTTTCGGAATGGATTATCTAGTTTCCAATTAATCTTTAGTCTATCTTTCCATGGCCCTTTATTACATATAATTTTTATTGCTTCATGATTCGAAAAGGATGCATTTCATATTTCTACCTTTCTGCACTGAATTGTGAGGTTTTTTATAACTTACATGGTCAATTTTTGTGTCGGTGCCATATGCCACTGAGAAAACAACTTATATTCCTTTCTATTCCCATTCAATTTTCTCTAGAGTTCTACCATATCTAACTTTTCTAAAATTCTTTTCACCTCCTTAACTTCTTGCTTGTTTATTTTGTGGTTAATTTATCTAGTTCTGAGGGGGACTTGAGGTTAACCCCTGCCATAGTTTTGTTGTCTATTTCTTCTTGTAACTCATTCAACTGGTCCTCCATGAATTTGGATGCTAAACCACTTGGTGCATATATGTTGAGTATTGATATTACTTCATTGTCTATGGTATCTTTTAGCAGGATATAGGTTCCTTCCTTATCTCTTTTACTTAGATCTATTTTTGTTTTTGTTTTTGAAATCAGGATTGCTGAGGCAGAGCCAAGATGGCCACATGAAAACAGCATCATACCGGAGCTCTCTCACAAGGTCAGTCAGATTCCAATAAAGAAGTGAATTTGAGCAGATTTGAGAGAGTTAGAAACCATGAGCCGTCTGAGTGGGGCAAATTTCTGAGCCAGGAGAGTCTGAAAGGCTGAAGGCACGAATCTGTAGGCTTGGAGAGTGCTCGGTGTGTGGAGCTGCTCCAGACCAAAGCGGAAGTGGCCGGCTGGGAAACCCACGTGGGAGACAGGCTGGGAGAAAGCTGGGGACCTGAAACCAGCAGAGACCCCCAGGCCCCCCAACACAGGATGGCAGTCTGTGGAAGCCACGAGAGGCAGTGCAATGCCACCAGCTGTGAAACACCTACTCCTGAGGCTTGCAGCCCAAAGGTATGAAACGTTTCTTGAACTTCTGGGAGACATAATGACCAGATAAACGACTCTAATCCCTCCCCTCTCCACCCAGAGAATTCCTCGGAAAAAAAAGAACCCTGGAACAGAGGAGAAAGAAGTGGGGCTTCAGTGGTCAAACAGTAGAAGTTCATTAGCCCCAGAGGGACAGAGCCAGGAGGGGTGAACACCAGGAGCACTGACGTAATTTTGCTCCCCCAGGGGAAGTGCCAGACATCAGCTCAAACAACAAATAGCCGAGACCATTGCTGAAGAGCAACAGTGCTGGAGAGCACCCCTAGGGAAAGAGACATCAGGGAGCCAGACCCCTCCCCCACACCTCAGGAAACTGAAGGCTAGAATTCTAGACTCACAATCCCCAGAATAAGAAAACTGGGACAGAGAGCCCTGAGCCCAAAAGGTAGAAATTTGTGGTGAAGCCAGGAAAAGGCAAACCAACATGAAGAAGAACACAAAAAAAAAAAAAAACACCAAGGAACATCAGTTCTTTTTATGGAGACAGGCAGGATCAAAATACCAATATGGAAGAGAACAGCAACAACACTATAGACACATCTGATACCTCAAAAGGTAATGTGAACTGGTCTTCAGCCCAAAAAGCACTGCTGGAAGAGCTAAAGGAGGATTTTAAAAACCAAATTAGGGAGCTAAAAGAAAATATGGAAAAAAAAAGATTGGTGTAATGGCTACGGAGATTCAGAATCTAGAGAGAGAAAATGACACACTGAGAGGCAAAATCAACCAATTGGAAAAGGAGACTCAAAAGCAAAATGAAAACCCTAACTCATTAAAAATTAGAGTTGAGCAAGTGGAAGCTAATGAATCTATGAGGCACCAAGAAGTAGTAAAACAAAATGCAAAGAATGAAAAAATAGAAAAAATGTGAAATATCTGATTGGGACAACAACTGACCTGGAAAATAGATCCAGGAGAGACAATTTAAGAGTTATTGGTCTACAAGAAATCCACGATGAAATAAAGAGCCTTGACAGTATCTTCAAAGAAATTATCAAACACAACTGCCCAGTGGTCCTAGAACCAGAGGGCAAATAGTCATTGAAAGAATTCACCGATCACCCCCTGAAAGAGATCCCAAACTGAAAACCCCAAGAAATATTATAGCCAAATTTCAGAACTACAAAGTCAAGGAGAAAATATTTCAAGCAGCCAAAAAGAAGCAATTCAAATATTGTGGTACTAAAGTCAGGATCACGCAGGATCTCTCAGCTTCCACATTAAAAGACAGGAGAAATTGGAACATGAAATTCCAAAGGGCAAAGGAGCTGGGACTACAACCAAGGATCAACTACCCAGCAAAACTAAGCATAATTTTTCAGACAAGAAGATGGATGTTCAATGAAATAATGGAATTCCAGACCTTCCTGATGAAAAGGCCAGAACTCAATGGAAAATTTGATCTCCAAATACAAAACTCAAGAGAGACATAAAAAGGTAAACAGGGGGGAAAAACCCCCACAAACATTATCAATCAATAAGGGCAAATTATTTGCATCTTTGTATAGGATTATATCATCTTATGTATGTTTTATACATAGACATATGTCAGTCTTGAGAATGGTACAGCTACTATGATGATTGAAAAGGATACACATAGATTGTGAATGCCTGTATAATATAATTGATATAAGGCTAAAAACATAAGTAAGAGATGTAAAGGGAGGGCTATGAGAGAAGAGGCAAGGAGGTAGTAGAAAAGGGTAAATTATACCAAAAGAAGAAGCACAAAACATATTATAGTAGAGGGAAAGAAGGGAGGGAGAAGAGCAGTATTTGAGCTTTACTGTCACCTGATCTGGTTCAAGAAGGGAACAACATACCCTGATAAGTATAGAAACCCAACTTGTCCTACGGGAAGTAGGAGGGGAAGGTGGGAAAAAAAAGGGAGGCAGGTGGTCAGAAGGGAGAGGAGAAGTAACAAGTGGGAAACAATAAGATAAAGGAGGGGAATAAAGAGGGAGGGTAAACTGAGCAAGGCGGCAGTCAAAAACAAAACTTTGTTGAGGAGGGGAAGGAAAAAGGGAGAAATAAAAGTATGAACGGGGGAAATAGGAAGGAGAAAAAGACACAGATAGAAATCATAACTGTGAACGTAAATGGGAGGAACTCTCCCATAAAACGGAAGCAGATAGCAGAATGGATTAAAAACCATAATCCTACAATATGCTGTTTACAAGAAACACATACGAAACAGGGGGATACACACAGGGTAAAGGTAAAAGGCTGGAGTAAAATATGTTGCACCTCAGCTAAAGTAGAAAAAGCAGGTGTAGCAATCCTAATCTCAGACAAAGCAAAAGTAAAGATACATGTAATGAAAAGAGATAAGGAAGGACATTACATCCTGCTAAAAGGCACCATAAACAAAGAAGCAATATCATTGTTTAACATATATGCACCAAGGGGTATGGCATGCAGATTCTTAGAGGAGAGGTTAAGGGAGGCACGGGAAGAAATAGACAGCAAAAGTATAATATTGGGAGACCTCAACCTCCCCTTTTCTGAATTTGACAAATCTAACCTCAAAACAAATAAGAAAGAAGTTAAGGAGGTAAACAGAATTTTAGAAAAGGCAGATATGATAGACCTCTGGAGAAAACTGAATGGGGATAAAAAGAAATATACTTTCTTCTCAGCGGTACATGGCACATACTCAAAAATTGACCATGTACTAGGGCATAAAAACCTCACAATCCAGTGCAGAAAGGCAGAAGTAGTCAAAGCACACTTTTTAGATCATGATGCAATAAGAACTATTTGTAACAAAGAACCATGGAAAACTAAGCTAAAAATTAATTGGTAACTAAATAATCTAATTCTAAAGAATGAGTGGGCCAAAGAACAAATCAGAGAAACAATTAATCACTTCATTCAAGAGAATGACGATAATGAAACCACATACCAAAACTTATGGGATGCAGCAAAAGCAGTTCTTAGGGGAAGTTTTATATCCCTAAATGCTTACATGAATAAAATAGGTAAAAAGAGTTCAGTGATCTGGACATACAGCTGAAAAAGCTAGAAAAAGAGCAAATTGAAAATCCCCAATTAAATACCAAATTAGAAATACTGAAAATCAAAGGAGAGATTAAGAAAATTAAAACCAAGAAAACTATTGAATTAATAAATAAAACAAAGAGCTGGTTTTATGAAAAAAACCAATACAATTGATAAACCTTTGATCAATTTGTTAAAAAAAAAGAAAGTAGAATATCAAATTACCAGTATCAAAATTGAAAAAGGTAAGTTCACCTCTAAGAGGAGGAAATCAAAACAATAATTAGGAATTATTTTGCCCAATTGTATGCCCATAAATTTGACAACCTTAGAGATATGGATGAATATCTACAAAAACATATACTGCCCAGGTTAACAGAAAAGGAAGTAAAATGTCTAAATAACCCCATCTCAGAAAAAGAAATTGAGCATGCCATTAATGAACTCCCTAGGAAAAAATCTCCAGGGATAGATGGTTTTACATGTGAAATCTATCAAACATTTAAAAAACAACTAATTCCTCTACTTTGTAGACTATTTGGGAAAATAAGTGAAGAAAGAGTCCTACCAAATACTTTTTATGACACAAATATGGTACTAATACCCAAACCAGGTAGAGTCAAAACAGAAAGAAAATTATAGACCAATTTCCCTAATGAATATTGATGCAAAAATTTTAACTAAAATGTTAGCAAAAATATTGCAGCAACTTATCACAAGAATAATACACTATGACCAGGCAGGATTTATTCCAGGAATGGAAGGCTGGTTCAATATTAGGAAAACTATTAGCATAATTGACCATATCAACAACAAAACTAGCAGAAACCATATGATCATCTCAATAGACACAGAAAATGCCTTTGACAAAATACAACACCCATTCCTATTAAAAACACTAGAAAGCATAGGAATAAATGGAACCTTCCTTAAAATTATAAATAGCATCTACCTAAAGCATCAACAAGCATTATTTGTAATGGGGATAAGCTAGATGCATTCCCAATAAGATCAGGGGTGAAACAAGGATCTCCATTATCTCCACTGCAATTCAATTTGATACTAGAAACATTAGCTGTAGCAATAAGAGAAGAAAAAGAAATTGAAGGAATTAGAATAGGAAAAGAAGAAACTCAATTATCACTTTTTGCTGATGATATATGATTTATCTAGAGAATCCTAGAGAATCAAGTAAAAAACTACTTGAAAGAATAAACAACTTTAGCAAAGTTGCAGGATATAAAATAAACCCACATAAATCCTCAGCATTCCTATACATTACTAACAAAGCCCAACAGCAAGACACAGAAAGAGAAATTCCATTCAAAGTTACTGTAGACACTAAAAATATTTGGGAGTCTATCTGCCAAGGCAAACCCAGGGCCTATATGAACATAACTATGAAACACTTTTCATGCGAATAAAGTCAGATCTAAATAAATGGAAAAATATCAGTTGCTCATGGTTAGGCCAAGCTAATATAATAAAAATGACAATTTTACCTAAATTAATCTATCTTTTCAGTGCCATACCAATTGAAGTACCAAAAATTATTTTACTGAGCTGGACAAAATAATAACAAAATTCATCTGGAAAAACAAGAGGTCTAGAATATCTAGGGTATTAATGAAAAGAAACGCTAGAGAAGGTGGCTTAGCCATACCAGATATTAAACTGTAATATAGAGCAACAGTCATCAAAACTACCTGGTACTGGCTAAGAAACATAGATGTGGATCAGTGGAATGGGATAGGAACACAAGATGGAGAAGTCAACAACTATAGCAATCTACTCTTTGATAAACCCAAAGAATCCAGCATCTGGATTAAGAATTTACTATTTCACAAAATCTGCTGGAAAAATTGGAAAATGGTAAGGCAGAAACTGGGCATAGACCAATAACTTACACCATATACCAAAATAAAGTCAAAATGGGTTCATGATTTAGGAGTAAAGGCTGATACTATAAGCAATTTGGGAGAGCAAGGAATAGTTTACTTATCAGATTTATGGAAAAGAAAAGAATTCATGACCCAACAAAAGATAGAGAGCATTACAAAATGCAAAATGGATAATTTTGATTATGTTAAATTGGAATGTTTTTGTACAAAGAAAGCCAATGCAACAAAAATTAGGATGGAAGCAGAAAATTGGGAGAAAATCTTTACAAATAGTATTTCTGATAAAGGCCTCATTTCTAAAATATACAGGGAACTGAGCCAAATATATAGGAATACAAGCCATTCCCCAATTGAGAAATGGCCAAAGGATATGAACAGGCAGTTTTCAGAGGAAGAAATTGAAGATATCTATAGGCATATGAAAAAATGCTCTAAATCACTACTGATTAGAGAAATGCAAATCAAAACAACTCTTAGATACCACATGTCTCCTGTCAGATTGGCTGAAATAACAAAACAGGCCAATGATAAATGCTGGAGAGGATGTGGACAAATTGGAACATTGTTACATTGCTGGTGGAGTTATGAGTTGATCCAGCCATTTTGGAGAGCAATTTGGAACTACGCCTAAAGGGCTATAAAAATGTTCATACCCTTTGACCCAGCAATACCGCTTCTAGGGTTGTATCCCAAATAAATAACACAAGGAGGAAAAAGGACCCACATGTACAAAAACATTTATAGTGGCTCTTTTTGTGGTAGCTAAGTATTGGAAATCAAAGGGATGCCCATCAATTGGGGAATGGCTGAACAAGCTGTGGTATATGAAGGTAATGGAATACTATTGTGCCATAATAAATGGGGATAATACGGACTTCATAACAACCTGGAAAAACCTACATGACATAATGCTGAGTGAGCGGAGCAGAGCCAGGAGAACATTATACACAACCACAGACACAGGGATTCTGTGAGGACCAACCCTGATGGACTTCGCTCTTCTCAGCAACACAAGGTGCAAAGACAACTCCAAAGGACTCATGATGGAGAATGCTATCTACATCCAGAGAAAGAACTATGAAGTATGAATGCAGATTGAGACACACTTAATGCTCGCCTTTTTCTCCCCCTTTTTTTTCTTCTATTTTTGTTTTTGGGTTGTTGTGTTTTTTTTTTTTTTTGGTTCTGTTTCTTCTTTCTCATGATTCATTCCATTGGTCATAATTCTCCACAACTTGACTAGTATATAAATTAATTCAATGTGAAGTTATACGTGGTAGTTATATGACATTCCATGCCGTCTTGGGGAGGGAGGGGAGTGGGAGGGGAGAAAATCTGGAATTCAAAATTATGTAGAACCGTGTGTTGTAAACTAAAAATAAAAATTACAAAAAATAAAAAATAAAAAAAATATAAGTAGGTGCATACTGAGTAGTCTGCATCATACAGACGGAACGCAGATTGATTGAAAATTCTGTGCGATATGTTTCATCCATAATACTGCTTAAAAACGCCAAAGAAAACTAACATCCTTGAGATTATTTGTTAGTGATAGAATTAAAAAATACTATATGCATTCCAAAAAAAGGAAAGAAATCAGGATTGCTCCCCCAGTTTTTTTTTGTTTGTTTGTTTTTACTTCATCTGAAGCATACTATATTTTGCTCCAGCCTTTTACCTTTACTCTGTGTGTATCTCTCCATTTCACATGTGCTTCTTGTAAACAACATATTGTGGGACAATGGCTTTTAATCCACTCTACTATCCATTTCCATTTTATGGAAATGTTCATCCCATTCACATTCACAGATATGATTGCTAACTGTATCTTTGTCTCCACCCTATTCTCTCTGCCTCCTTTTATGTTTTTCTGTCTCTTTTCTCCCTTTCCTTCCACACTAGTATTTTGCTTCTGACCGCCATCTCCCTCAATCTGCCCTGTCTTTTCTTTCCCCTTTAGCCTACTACTTCTTCCCTCCATTTTAAGTTCCCATCTATCTACTCCCCTCCCTTTTCATTACCGTTTTCCCTCCTACGTCCTGTAGAGCAAGATAGATTTCTATACCCAATTCAGGGCATATTATTCCCTTTTGGAGCCAAATCTAAAGAGAATAAGGTTCAAAAAATGCTTGCCTCCCTCCTTTCTTTCCCCCTATTGTAATAACTCTTTGTGCCTCTTCACATGTTGTAATTTGCCCTTTTCTTCCTCCTCCTTTACTCTTCTCCCAGTATAATCCTTTTTTATCCCTCAATTAATTACTTTTTTTATCATTACATCACAGTCAACTTATACCCACATCTTCTGTCTATATATACCCCTTCTAAATATCATAGTAAAGATAGAGCTCTAAATAGTTACAAGTGTTATCTTCTCATGTAGGAATATAAACAATTGAACTTTATTGAATAATATGTTTTTTTCTTCCTTTCCTGTTCACCTCTGCATTCTTCTCTAGTATCTTTTATTTGAATATCAAATTTTCTATTCAGCTCTGGTTTATTCATCAGGAAAGTTTGGAAGTCCCTTATTTCATTGAATGCCCATCTGTACTCCCCTGAAAGATTATACCCCGTTTTGTTGGGTACTTGATGCTTGGTTTCAATCCAAGTTCTTTCGCCTTATAAAATATCACATTCCAAGCCCTCTGATCCTTTAATGTAGAAGCTGTCAGGTCCTGCATAATCCTGACTGTGCTTCTGTATTATTTAACTTGTTTATGGCTGTTTGCAATATTTTTTCCTTGACCTGATAATTCAGGAATTTGGTTACAATATGCCTTGGAGTTTTCATTTTGCAATCTCTTTCAGGAGGTGATCAGGAGAATCTTTTAATGACAATTTTATCCTCTGGTTCTAGGCTATCAGGGCAATTTTCCTTGATAATTCTTGAAAGATGCTGTTAAAGCTGTTTTCTTTTTTTTATCATGACTTTCAGGTAGGCCAACAATTTTTAAATTTTCTCTCCCGGCTCTATTTTCCAGGTCAGTTGCTTTTCTAATGAGATATTTTACATTTTTCTATTTTTTTTCATTCTTTTGATTTTGTTTTACTGATTCTTTATGTCTGATAGAGTCATTAGCTTCCATTGGCTCAATTCTAATTTTTAAGGAATTGTTTTCTTCAGTCATTTTTTGTCCTCCCCCCCCAAAGATGTTGACTCTCTTTGCATACCACTCATTTCTTTTTTTTTTTTCAATTTTTCTTGTCCCTCTCTTATTTGTCTTTTGAAATCCTTCTGGAGCTCTTCCAACAAGTCTTTTTGGGCTGAAGACCAATTCATATTCCCCTTTGTGGTTTCAGATATAAGTATATTAACAATGTTGTCCTCTTCTGAGTTTCTGTTTTGATCTTCCCTGTGACCATAGTAATTCTCAATGGTCAGTGTTTGATTTTGTTTCTTGTTTATCTTGTTTGCCTATTCCCTGGCCTTTGAACTTGAGCCAATCCTGCTGGAGCAAAGAGGGCAGTGTATCAAGTTTCATATGCTGGAAAGCAAAGACATTTTCACTGGCATTTTGTGTTGTGTTTGTTCCTGGCAGCTGAGGGCTGTAGGGGTCTGACAGCTTACTTGGTGCTGAACTGGAGTCTTAGTGGTGGTGTCTGGCAGGTACTGAGGTCAGGTGTTCTTTTTCTGTGTTTTTCTGATACTGTACTGAAACATGTGGAGGTCTTGCAGCTGGAAGATGCCTGACCACCCAGAGCTGCACCAGGGAATATGGTAGTTCTCTGAGCTGCAGTCTGCTAGTTTCCCTGGCTATGCTAAAGTACATCCAGGTCCTGGTTTTGGTTTTTATCTGCTCCATAACCCTAAGGCTGAGGATGTCTTGCTGGTTTGTTGAGGTGGGGCTTGCTGGGATGCTTCTTGCCCTGGCATACATGGCTCCTTTATTCAAATGATAAAGACCTTTTTTGCTCTTCCTCCAAGTCTCCTGGATGAGCTGACTGCTCCAACCTGCCTTTCAACTGGCTCTGTTATTCCAGGATTTTTCCTGGGGTACTGTTTTCTGGGTTTTATTTCCCCAGAGGTCAGTAAGGGAGAGTAACAGTGATTTACTGCTTACTCTACCATCTTGGCTCCTGAAAGTCCTAAAACTCCCTATTTAAGGATCCTATGGTCAAACTATCTTGTTCATTCAATACATTGATTTCCTTTGAATCTTACAACCAGCCATTTTTCAGATATATCATCTTGCTTAACTGGTCGGACCCTAACTGGAGTAATGTGTTTCTAGAATGGGGTTTCCAGAAATCCCAATTTAGAAAAAGCATCAATTAGTTTGAAGTTATATAAAGAAAGCAAAAGGTGAAGTAGAGCCTTGACTGAAAGTCATATGAGGATAGGCCAAAATAATTAAATACATTTAGTCTGAAAAAGATTCATAGAAGCCATTGTATTTGTCTTCAAGTATTTTAAGACTATTCTGAAGAAGAAGGATTGGATGTTGCTATCTGTCTATAGGGAAAGGAGTTGAAATTTCAAAGGGGTACTTTTAAGATTGATGCCTGGAAAATCTTTCTATCAGAGTTATCTGAAAGTAGATTGGGTTGTTTAAGGTTTATTGGGAGGTCTTTGAACAGAAGCTGGATGACCTCTTGTCATGGATATTTGAATGTTGTGTAGTCTGAATAGATCATCACAAAGGTATCTTCTAATTTTCAGATTGTGGGATTCTTTGAATGTAAACATATTTAATAAAGGTATATTGATTGATCCTTGTATTCACAAAATGAGTTGTGAATTCATTTATTAAACTGCAAATTTATAATTCATTCTGTTTTTTTCCTTAGGCTTGTGCACACAATTATATCTAAGTCCTCATCATCCAATATTCTGCTGGGAAGTTTGCTTGCCCCAAGTTTATTTCTACTTTAATCCATCCTCTCTTTTGCCATCAAAGTGATTTTCCTAAAATGAAGGTCCAACCATGTAACTCCTTTACTCGTTATGCTGCAGACGTTTTCTATCATCTCCAGAATCGAATAGAAAATTATCTGTTTGGCATTTTCTCTGGCTGCGTCCCTATGTCTTAAATTTTCTCCCTCATCAAATCTACCTGCTGACTTCTCTGATTTTCTTTACATCCCAACTAAAATTCCATTGGGGTAGCTAGGTGTCATGGTGGATAGAGTGGAGGGTGTAGAGTTGGGATTACTCATCTTCCTGATTCTAAATCTGGCCTCAGACATTTATAAGCACTGTGACCCCCCAGTTAAGACATTTGACCCTGTTTGACTCAGTTACTCATCTGTTAAATGAGCTGGAGAAGGAAATAGCAAAGCACTCCAGTGTTTTTGCCAAGAAAAACCCAAATGGAGTCATGAAAAGTTAGACACAACTGAAACATCTGGAAAACAACAAAAAGTCCATCTTTTATACAAAGCCATTCCCAAATCCTCCTAATTCTAGTGTTATCCCTCTCTATTATTTCCTATTTATATTGTACTTAGTTTGCTTTATACATAGATAGACAGATTGATTTTTTTACATGTTGTCTCCCCCTAAACTCTGTGAGAGCAGAGGCAGTCTTTTGCCTCCTTAGGCATCACCAGCACTTAGAACAGCACTTGGAACGTAGTAAGAACTTAATGAATGTTTATTGTTTGATTTATACTTTTGTATGAATTCTATTCATTTTGTTCTTCCTTCTCTCACTTCTGTATTCTCAGTTTCTTTGCCTTTCATACATTTATCCTTGCTATGAAAACATTTTTTATTCAGAATACTTTTTTCCATTGGTTTTTATGAAGATTTATTGATTATCTTGCCTATTAACCATTTATTGAGTACTGATTGCATATTATGTTTTGTAAAGTCCCTGTCTCCTTTCCCATGGAAGCTATTTAAATTATCCCCTCTCCAACTCTGTCTGTTCCCTCTGCCAACTCTTTATTGTTTATAGGCAGCCAAGCTCCCAGGACAGCTTCCATTTGCTTCCTGAAGGATCCAGAGAGCCCTTAGATTTCATTGTATCTTGGCAAAGAACTTATGCCCGGTCCATAGATGTCATCAGGGAACAGCCTGACACACATAATAAGAACCCGGAGGATAGACTGACAATCTAGGTACTGAGTTTATGACTGTTTCTGGAGGATTTCAATAGGGCCTTTGTGTTGAAAACTAAATGATTATCTGCTACATTGTTTGAACAGAGATGTATTTACCTTACAGTAGATTTCCTTTCTTAACATTCTTCTGAGACAAAATTGTATTCAAACTTCTCAGACACATTCATATTCCTGTTCTCCTCTGCCCACTCTACAAATTAAGAATGTGAACTCTGTATGTAATATTTAAAGAGTGGTGTTGTGCAGCTGGGGAAAGGGGGCCTTATAATCTATTGGTTAGGATTTCTGAAACTCAACCTTCTGGCTCATTGTCAAATGTTACAGTACTAAGGTTCTATCTTATAGCCTAGTGCACATGACATATATGTTGTATGTCTTATATTTGATCCAAAGCTGAGGGCAATCAAAATATCAAACAAATGATGATGTCTTCTAATAAGCAGTTTCAACGTCATAGTTATTCACAAGCATGGGAGAAGTAACTCAGAAGAAAGGAGAAGAAAGAAATCAAGGAAAGCAAATGCTGACCTGCTTTCCTGAAGGAGATGTGTGTATATATGTATATATATATATATATATATATATATATATATATATATATATACATATATATATATATATGTATATATATGTGTGTGTGTGTGTGTGTATGTATATGTATATGTATATATATATACACACACATACATACACACAGATTTGCAAATATTCATGTGTGGTTTTTGTTTGCTTGCTGTTAAATATCAAACTTTAACAAATTGGTCAAGTGTTTTAAAATTTTGTATGCACAAACGGAGTTTGAATTCCACTACCCTTGTATTAAAACCATGTATCTAAGTTCCTATAGATCATTGATGAGGAAAACTTCATAACTTTAGAAGTTAACTTGAAGATAAAGCTTTTTTATTGGAATGTCCAGACTATATATCTCATTGAGAGGACTGTAGAGGACATTTTTTCAGAGCCTGGTTTCCATAACCCTTTATTATTCATTGAAATTCCTATATACTCATTGAGTGATTCTGGGGTTTGGAAAACAAACAGGGTTACTAAGAGTCATTCCTCCACATTTTGGTAGGTCTTTCTTTTCCAAGTCTGATCCACATGGGGCCTTTCAAACCTATATTACTATCATAAGGGCTTGTGCCCTTGTACAGAAAGAAACTCTGGGTTGCTAGAGAGGCTACCTTCTTTCTCTTAGACTTACACTTTTAAAATATTGCTAAGTAGTAGCAGAAGGAAAAGTATGGGTCCTTCTTTTCTTCCTTCCTTCCTTCCTTCCTTCCTTCCTTCCTTCCTTCCTTCCTTCCTTCCTTCCTTCCTTCCTTCTTTCCTCCGTTCCTTCCTTCCTTCTTTCTTTTCTTTTTTCTTTCTTTCTTTCTTTCTTTCTTTCTTTCTTTCTTTCTTTCTTTCTTTCTTTCTTTCTTTCTTTCTTTCTTTTTTGTACTCTGGTAAGGTCCCTTACTGTTGTTCCAGCTCTAGACCTTATGTTACATCCTCACTTTGGGTATGACAATTTGCCAGAAGGCTGGAGTTCAACAGTTCTCACCACTGGGTTCTGCTTTCCCCAACTGCAATCCTTTGGGCTAAGAAGTTAGTCCATTGTCTCTATTCAAGTGTGTCTAAGAACTTTGAGCCAAGGAACTTGAGGTCTTAGGGACTCAGTATGGAAGAATTGTCTGCTTCCTCATGAAGGAATAGGATGGGGCATTTGACTCCATCTTCTTCTAAGACTTCACAATTAACTGCCACTGCTTCTTACTACTATGTGGCCTCATTTGGCATTGACAAAGAGCATGCACCCAAGTTAGGTGTGTGGAGAGTGATGCACTGCTGTATAACTCTGCCAAATTGATAGAGAAAGTTACTTACAGGTAGTCAGGTTGTCTTGAAGGCAATTCTCTCTCTATGAAGAGGATTTGGCCTCTTGTAAATAGCTCTTGAATGGCATTGTACATAGGATCAATACAGATACTACTCTGGGAGTTAGTTTGGTCAGTATCTAGGGTCCAACTGATTAAAAATCATGAGTCTACTTATTAAAGGGACCCAAAAGCAATATTATCCAACCTCCTCATTTTACAAGTGAGGAAACTAAAGCCAAGACAGTTTTAATAACTTGTCAAAAATCACACATGGAATAACTGGTAATTTTGGGGGGGACAGTAATTAAATTTCTCTTTATTTTTAGTAAAAATCTATTTTCCATCCATCTCTCTTCTGCTCTCCACTGGTAAAGAAAGAAAAACAAAACTATTATAAGAAACAGTCAATTAAAATGATGCCTGAATTATCTATACATACATATATATGTAATCTGAACATGAAATCCATTTTCAGTAAAGGGGGTAGCATGCTTTATGCTTCACTATGAGTCCTCAGAAATCTTGGTTATTCATTTCGTTGATTAGAGTTAGTAATTTTTCTCCTTATACTGCTTACTTAATTCTGCATCAGTTCATACAAGCATTTGAAACCATCTTCATAATTTCTAGCAGCAAAATTACTATTCATTTTAATGTTTTACCAAAATTTTCAGCCATTTGGCTATTGATGATCACCACCTTAGTTTTTAGTTCCTTATCAAAACAAAAAAGGAGCTGCTATAAATATTTTTGTAAATTATTTTTCACTTTCTTTGATTATTTCGGGGTATGGAGCTTATAGTGGTATGGCTAGGTAAAAGGATTTTCACAATTTAGTAAACTTTGGGATGGTATTTGTGAAATATTTTCCAGTATGGCAGGACTTATTCCTCACTCAACCAATAGTGCATTAATGAACCTATTTTCCCACAGCATTTACTATTTTCCTTTTCAGTATAGGTAGATTAAACTGATAGACATGTATATATTGATATTGATAAATTTATATATGTATATATACACACATACATACATATACATAGGTATACATATATCTGTTCATGAATGAGCACATCATCTTTACATGGGGGCTAAAATAATCTTCACTTCATTTTTCCAGTTTCAATACATATGTTGCTGATGAGAACAACTAGAATGCAAATTTGAGCCCCAGGTCTCTGACTCCAAATAAAATGAACCATTGTCATTATTCTATGCTGATTGTTTAAAGATCTTGACCCCCTTTATGTTAGGCAGTTTCATTGGATCTACATCAAGAAAATTTCTCAGTAACAGAACATCTACAATTTATATTTTGTCACTAAAAATTACTGTCATATTAGAAGTGCCATCCTTCTGGGGAAAGAATCAAATAGATCTGTCAAAATCTATATCTGGAGAAGGAAGACCAAGGATGGGGATACTCCTTTTTAAAGGTCTACTGAATAAGAGGTTCTTCCTACTCCTAATGTGCTTCATTATCTCAAAGCACAAACATTTTGACAGATTCATACATGGTCCTGAAGTCTCTAAGAGTTTCCAAGGGATCTTTGATGAATGGATAGATGGATATTTGTAATGGAGCCAGATCCTAGAGTGGAAGGCAATTGTTAACTTCTCACTGTATTTGCACATCATAAATCAAAAAAGGGCTACAAATAAGGGCTTTACTTACTGTTTTGTTTATTATCTAGACTTAAGAAAATGATGGAGAAAATGTTAATAATGCAGATTAAGTTGGCTGTCATTGTTACTCTTTGTTTTTGGAGAGTACCAATGACATCCTGGATGTGTTGAATCACACAGAGCTTCACAAAGTCATCAGCCTCACTCTCTCATCCAGAGTGATGCACCTCATTGCCTTTTCTTGAAGTTTAATGGCAAGACAAAAATCAAGATGACTGGCATTGGCTCAAGATGTAATGTATGATCTTGGTGACTTTGATGTCTGACCAAGCAGCACTCCATAGTTCCTACTTCAGCTGCCTTCATAGTCCTTGGAAAAATTTATTCTCATCTGTCAAGTCTTCATATGATTGGAGCAGACATCCCCCTAACTCAGTGATAGGTTTAAACCTGTTTTTACTATCAACCTGGTTTGGCCCATCGGTTGAGATAGTTTTACAAGGATGTGGCCACTGCACATGCTACAACTTTTTGGAGCCACAGGTGAGAATTGAGGGCCTTGTGACCACCAAAGGTAGATGAGCAATCTTGACAAAGGTTTGGCAAGCTCTCATACCAGCGGTGTTAGCTCTCCATGAACAACCTATACACCCCAGGTCAAAATAAAAAGTGTATCATAAATATTCTTTTCAGGAGAGTTGGTTGTTAAGCCTTTACAAACATACCCTGACTATATATATATATGTATGTATGCATGTATATACACATCCCCACACACATTCCTGGGAGTGCAACTTCCAATTCTACCTCTGCTGTACATGATATAGAATTTAAAATATTTAGTCCTTACTGGATAATGTTCTGTCTGGTTCTAGGGCAATGAGGTGCTTTCTTATTATTTCCTTTCTTATCTTGTGTATCAAGTCAAATAGCCTTTTTCTGTCCCTTATTATCCAAAGATCATTCTCCTAGGCAGAAAAAAGGGATCATTGAGAGCTGGAATGGACCTTAAAGTCAAGCTAGTCCAACCCCATTTTATTGATGAGAAAACTGAAGTACAGGACATTAGAATGACCTCCTTAATGCCAGTCATCTTCAATTATTTGTAGCCTCTGTTGACTTATGATGTGCAAATATAGTGAAAAGTTAACAACTGGCTCTCACTGTAGGATCTGGCTCCATTACAAATATCCATCTAAGGTACCATTCATCAGAGATACCTTGGAAACTCTTAGATACTTTAGGGCCATGTATGAATCACTGTTAAAATGTGTGTGCTTTGAGATAATGAAGAACATTAGGAGTAGGAAGAGCCTCTTATTCAGTAGACCTTTAAAAAGGAGTATCCCCATCCTTGTTCTTCCTTCTTCAGATGCAGATTATGACAGAACTATTTGATTCTTTTCCCAGAAGGATGGCACTTCTAATATGATAGCCATTTTTAGCAATAAAATATAAATTATGGATGCTCTGTTACTGAGAAATTTTCTTAATTGCTTCCATCTATAGGCTTGCCATGAAAGCATGGCCCATCAATGGTATAGCTCATCTCTTCAAGATTCCTCTTCTGTAAAGCAGGAAATATACAAAGGTAATTTTTTAAGATATTGATTAACTTAGTAGAAATTTAAAAGGAAATTACAATAGAAAGTTTATATTATATTTATAAATTCCATTTCCATTCCAAGTCACATAATGATCTTGGTGAATAACAATACTGTAATTTATTAATAAGAGATTTAAGCTAGTTTCTAAGACCAATAAGAAGGAGGAATAAGCCTGTTTTCAGTATAACTGCCACATACCCACTACTTCAATCAACAAGTAATTAATCAAATATGTAATATTTAAAATAATATCAAGAGGTAAAGTTGGAAAAATTTCCATTCATTTTAAAAAACCTTCTGAAAAAGCAACTTAAAGCTGTATTAAGAATTCATTCCCTAGATGGCGGCTGGAAAGCAGGGACTTGCTTAAGCCCTCCCCAAGGTCCTTCCAAACACTGCTAAAAAATTGCTCTGAACAAATTCTAGAGCTGCAGAACCCACAAAATAGCAGAGGGAAGCAGGGCTCCAGCCCAGGAAAGCCTGGATGTTAACTGGAAAGAGTTTATCTCACAGAGCTGGGAGCAGGGCAGAGCAGAGCCCAGCATGAGCAACACCAAGACCAACTAGACTGGGAGCCAGGTGGAACAGGCCATAGGGCCCTAAATCATTGAGCTGTGGCAGTTACTAGACTTCTCAAGCCAAAAATGCCAAACACAAAAGAGCAGATTAGTGGGAAAAACTTCTGGGACAGAGTGAAAGGAGTTCACAGTTGGCTACTCCCCCAGGGTGGCGGAGGTGTTGCAGCTCTGAGGCTGGTTCCAGAGCTACAGCGGCAGTTACTTCAGGCCCAGGGCCCACCTGATGGGAGGAATTAAGGGGCAAATTAGAGGGGGAGTGTAAAGCCTGCTTTGCCCTGCCTTGATCTGGGCCATAACCCTGCTTGGTGATTCCTAGGGGAGAAGGAGCACTGGTGGACAGAGCTTGATGTGTAGAAATAGCTCTGAAAAAAGGAGCATAGCCCCTCAAGCTTGGAACAAAGTGCTGTCTAATCTACAAGCAATCATTAGTTGACAAAAAGCTCAAAGGTTGGCTGGAAACATGAACAGGCAGCAAAAATAGACTCAGATTCAGACTCAGACTTTGGAATCTTAATTTGGTGACAAAGAAGACTAAAACATACAGCCAGAAGAAGTCAACAAAGTCAAAGAGCCTAAATCAAAAGCCTTCAAGAAAAACATGAATTGGTCACAGGCCACGGAAGAGCTCAAAAAGGATTTGGAAAAGCAAATAAGAGAAGTAGAGGAAAAATTGGGAAGAGAAATGAGAGTGATGTGAGAAAACAATGAAAAACAAGTCAATGACTTGCTAAAGGAGACCCAAAAAATACTGAAGAAAATAACACCTTAAAAAATAGATTAACTCAAATGGCAAAAGAGCTCCAAAAAGCCAATGAGGAGAAGAATGCCTTGAAAGGCAGAATTAGCCAAATGGAAAAGGAGGTCCAAAAGACCACTGAAGAAAATACCACCTTAAAAATTAGATTGGACCAAGTGGAAGCTAGTGACTTTAGGAGAAATCAAGGTCTTATGAAACAGAACCAAAGGAATGAAAAAATGGAAGACAATGTCAAATATCTCATTGGAAAAAACATTGAGCTGGAAAATAGATCCAGGAGAGATAATTTAAAAATTGTTGGACTACCTGAAAGCTATGATCAAAAAAGAGCCTGGATATCATTTTTCAAGAAATTATCAAGGAAAACTGCCCTGATATTCTAGAGCTAGAGGGTAAAATAGAAATTGAAAGAATACAGCGATCGCCTCCTAAAAAGGATCCCAAAAAGAAAACTCCTAGGAATATTGTCACCAAATTGCAGAGCTCCCAGATCAAGATGAAAATCCTGCAAGCATCCAGAAAGAAATAATTTGAGTATTGTGGAAACAAAATCAGGATAACACAAGAACTAGCAGCTTCTATGTTAAGAGATTGAAGGGCTTGGAATATGATATTCCAGAAGTCAGTGGAGGTAGGATTAAAACCAAGAATCACCTACCCAGTGAAACTGAGAATAATGCTCCAAGGTGAAATATGGATTTTCAAAAAAACAGAGGACTTTCAAGCTTTCTCAGTGAAAAGACCAGAACTGAATAGAAAATTTGACTTTCAAGCACAAGAATCAAGAAAAGCATGTAAAGGTAAAGAAAGAGAAATTATAATTGACTTACTAAAGTTAAACAGTTTTGTTTACATTCCTACCAGGAAAGATGATGTGTGTAATTCATGAGACCTCAGTGTTAGGGTAGGTGAAGGGAATATACATGTACATATATATATATATATATATATATATATATATATATATATATATATATATATATGCAGAGAGAGAGAGAGAGTGGGGCACAGAGTGAGTTGAATATGAAGGGATGATATCTAAAAAAATAAAATCAAATTAAGGGATGACAGAGAAATATATTGAGAGAGGCAGAAAGGGAGAGATAGAATGGGGTAAATTATCTCATAAAAGTGGCAAGAAAAATCAGTTTGGTGAAAGGGAAGAGGGGGCAGGTGAGGGGGAATGAGTGAATCTTGCTCTCATTGGATTTGACCTGAGGAGGGAATACTATACACACTCAATTGGGTACTTACCCCACAGGAAAGAAGAGGGAGGAAGATAAAAAAGTGGGGAATGATGGAGGGGAGGGCAGATGGGGGTGGAGGTAATCAAAAACAAACACTTTTGAAAAGGGACAGGGTCAAGGGAGAAAATTGAATAAAGGTGGACAGGATAGGAGGAAGCAAAATATAGTTAGTCTTTCACAATATGAGTATTGTGGAAGGGTTTTTCATAATTATACACATGTGGCCTATGTTGAATTGCTTGCCTTCTTAGGGAAGGTGGGTGGGGAGAGAAGAAGGGAGTGAATTTGGAACTCAAAGTTTTAAAAGCAGATGTTCAAAAAAAAATCTTGCTTTTGCATGCAACTAGGAAATAAGATATACAGGCAATGGGGCATATAAATCTATCTTGCCCTACAAGAAAGTAAAGGAAAAGGGGATGGGGGAAATTGGGGTGACAGAAAGGAGGGCTTACTGGGGAATGGAGCAGTCAGAATGTATGCCATCTTGGAGTGGGGGGAGGGTAGAAATGAGGAGAAAATTTGTAACTCAAAATCTTGTGGAAATCAATGCTGAAAACAAAAAATAATAACTAAATAATAAAATATTAACAAAAAAGTATTCATGCCCTTATGTCTGTTCCACACTGCACGGGACCATAGAGACCTTAGTTTTTTTTGCATTAATGGTGGTAACTTCTATCTTTCTCCACAATGCTAAGCACACATTTTGAACCCTCATGCCTACCTTTCAATGTAGGGGAAAAGGTAACTGTCACATAGCTCAGAAATGAAGCTGGGGTGACCTAAAGTTTAATGAATGAGTGAATCCCAGGGCAGAACTGATCTGAGTAAAGGTTGCAGAAACCCTCTATTATCATCTGGAGTCCAGAAATGGGGAACCTGAAGCATTGAGGCTACATGTGACCCTCTTACTCCTCAAGTGTGGCCCTTTGACAGAATCTAAACTTCAGAAAAAAAATCCCCTTATTAAAAGGATTTGTTCTGTAAAACTTGGACTCAGTCAAAAGGCTCCACCCAAGGACCTAGAAGGCCACATATGTCCTCGAGGCTGCAAGTTCCCCATCTCTGATCTATACCCTAAGACTCCTCTGACTTCAGCTTTGATCAGGGATTTGCTTTCCCAGACTCATGAAATTTCCATGCCTAAACACATTTTATTTCTCAATCAGGAATTATTAGTGAAATAAATATTACTCTTTTTCTGAGTTATAGGGTACTGTAGACTATTCTTTCTGTGACCACAATTTCCTATTCACTCAAAACCATCCATATCAATTCTATCTGTCTTACTTGCTATTTCATTCAAACCTGAGATCTCACTCCATTGTTGAATTTGGGAACAATTATTTTTCTTGTTTTTAATTAGATCTCTTTATATTATATGAATAATATAATAATTGCTATAATATAGATAATTATATGCACGAGCCCATGTTCTATCCAGGAGTTATAATTCAGTCTTGATACATGACTAACCTCCTTTTCTAGTAGTATATCTCTAGCATCTTTATGATACTTTGTGTGAGTAGTTCTTCATTAGTGATCTTATCATGTTAGCTTACCTTTCATGTTCCTCTTGTTTTTTAGATGAGCGACAATTTTAATTCTTTGGAGACTACGATATTTCATAAGTTGTCCTCCTATGGCATGATTAGAAGAATGGCGATGTTAGGCCTCATATCTAAAATATACAAGGAACTGAGTCAAATTTGTAGGAATACAAGTCATTCCCCAATTGAGAAATGGTCAAAGGATATGAACAGGCAGTTTTCAGAGGAAGAAATTAAAGATATCTATAGTCATATGAAAAAATGTTCTAAATCACTATTGATTAGAGAACTGCAAATCAAAACAACTCTTAGGTACCACATCTCTTCTGTCAAATTGGCTAACATGACAAAACAGGAAAATGATAAATGCTGGAGAGATGGGGAAAATTGGAACATTGTTATATTGTTGAACTGATCCAGCCATTCTAGAGAGCGATTTGGAACTATGCCCAAAAGGCTATAAACATGTGCATATGCTTTGACCCAGCAATACCATTTCTAGGGCTGCATCACAGATATTATACAAGTGGGAAATCAACCAGTATGTACAAAAATAATTATAGCAGTTTTTTTTGTGGCAGCGAAGAATTGGAAGTCAAGGGGATGCTCCTCAATTAGGGAATGGCTAAACGAATTGTGGTATATGAAAGTAATGGATTACTATTGTGCTATAAAGAATGAGGAGCAGACAGACTTCATTATAATTTGGAAAGATTGATATGAACTGATGCTGAGTGAGGGGAACAGAACCAGGAGAATGTAATACACGATTACAGACACACAGTATCTGTAAGGACTAACTTTGATAGACTTGGCTTTTCTCATCAATGCAAGGTTCAAAGACAGGTCCAAAAGACTCATGATGGAAAATGCTATGCATATCCAGATAAAAAATTCTGGAGTCTGAATGGGGATTGAGGCCAACTATTTGCTCTCTCTTTTTATTCTCCTTTTTTGGTCTCATCTCTTCTTCTTCATGATTCGTTCCATTGGTTATAATTTTATTTTACAACAGGAATATTATGAAAATTAATTCAATGCAAAGTATATATAGATGGAGCTGCTCCAGACAGCACCAAAGCACAAGCAGCAGCAGAAACCAATGTATGAGACAGGCTGGGAGAAAGCTGGGCTCCCTAAACTGGCCAGAGATCCCCAGGCCTCCCAACACAGGATGGGAGTCTGTGGAAGGGATGAGAGGCAGCAAGGCAATGCCACTGGCTGTGAGACATCAACTCCTGAGGCTTGCAGCCCAAAGGTATGAAACACATCTTCTTGAACTTCCGGAAGACATAACAGCCAGGTAAATGGCTCTAATCCCTCCCCCCCAACCCAGAGAATTCCTTGGGGAAAAATGCTGGAATAGAGGAGACAGAAGTGGGGCTTCAGTGGCTGAGCAGTGGGAGTTCCTGAGTCCCAGAGGAGCAGAGCCAGGAGCGGTCAACACCAGGAGCCCAGACATACACTTGCACCACCAGGGGAAGTAGCAGACACCAGCACAAACCAAAAACAGCTGAGACCATTGCTGGAGAGCAACAGTGCTGAAGAGCAGCCCCAGGGGAAGAGGAGTCTTCAAGCAGCCAGACCCCTCGGGAAACTGAAGGCTACAATACACAAAGCCAGTAAGGAGACTCACAATCCCCAGAATAAGAATCCTGGGACAGAGAGCGCTGAGCCCTAAAAGCAGAAATTCATTGTAAAGCCACAAAAAGGCTAACCAACATGAGGAAGAACACACACACACACACACACACAAACTGAGCACCATTGATTCTTTTTATGGAGACTGGCATGATCAAAATACTAACTTGGAAGAGGATAGCAATGAGACTATACCCACATCTGATACCTGAAAAGGGAATGTAAACTGGTCTGAAGCCCAAAAAGCATTACTGGAAGAGCTAAAGGAGGATTTTAAAAACCAAATTAGGGAGGCAAAAGAAAAAAAATGGAAAAAAATGGAAAAAAATGCTAATGAAATCAAGTCCTTAAAAAATAAGATTGACAACATGGCTATGGAGATTAAGAACCTAAATAGAGAAAACGACACGCTGAGAGGTAAAATCAACTAATTGGAAAAGGAGACTCAAAAGGAAAATGAAGAGAGCAACTCATTAAAAGTTAGAATTGAGCAAGTGGAAGCTAATGACTCTATGAGGTATCAAGAAGTAGTCAAACAAAATGTAAAGAATGAAAAAGTAGAAAAAATGTGAAATATCCAATTTGAAAAACAACTGACCTGGAAAATAGATCCAGGAGAGACAACTTAAGAATTATTGTTCTACCAGAAATCCATGATGAAAAAAAGAGCCTTGACAGTATCTTTGAATAAATTATCAAGGAAAACTGCCCAGACATCCTAGAACCAGAGGACAAAATAGTCATTGAAAGAATCCACCGATCACCCCCTGAAAGAGATCCCAAATTGAAAACACCAAGAAACATTATAGTCAAATTTCAGAATTACAAAGTCAGGGAGAAAATACTTCAAGCAGCCAAAAAGAAACAATTCAGATATCATGGAACTACAGTCAGGATCATGTAGTATCTCTCAGCTTCTACATTAAATGACAGGATAAATTGGAATATGATATTCCAAAGGGCAAAGGAGCTGGGACTACAACCAAGGATCAACTACCCAGCAAAACTAAGCATAAATTTTCAGGCAAGGAGATAGACATTCAACAAAATAAGGGAATTCCAGACCTTCCTGATGAAAAGGCCAGAACTCAATGGAAAATTTGATCTTCAAATGCAAAAGAGAAGAGAGACATAAAAAGGTAAACAGGGGGTAAAAACCCCACAAACCTTATTAATCAATAACAAAGGCAAATTATTTACATCTTTATATAGGATTACATCATCTTATGCATGATATATATATATGTATATATTCATATATATATACTTATATGTCAATCTTGAGAACAGTACAACTATTATGACAATTGAAAGGGATACACATAGACTGAATGTCTGTATAAAATAACTGATATAAGGATAAAAAACATAATTAGGAGATGTAAAGGGAGGGTTATGGGAGAAGAGGTAAGGAGGTAGTAGAAAAGGGTAAATTACATCAAATGAAGAGGTACAAAAACACATTTTAGTAGAGGGAAAGAAGGGAGGAAGAAGAGCAGTATTTGAGTTTTATTGTCATCAGATCTGGTTCAAGAAGGGAATAATGTTCCCTGATAAGTATAAAAATGTAACTTGTCCTACAGGCAGTAAGAGGGGAAAGGGGGAAAAGGTGATGGGGTGGTCACAAGGGAGGGAAGAAGTAGCAAGTGGAAAACGGTAAGATAAGGGAGGGTAATCAAGAGGGAGGGTAAACTGAGGAAGGCAGTGGGGAAAACAAAACGTTGTTGAGGAGTGGAAGTGGAAAGGGAGAAATAAAAGCATATATGGGGGGGGGTGGGAATAGGATGGAGAAAAAGACACAGATAGAAATCATAAGTGTGAATGTGAATGTAATGAACTCTCCCATAAAATGGAAGCAGATAGCAGAATGGATTAACCATAATCCTACAAAATGCTGTTTACAAGAAACACATTTGAAACAGGGGGAGACACAGAGGGTAAAGGTAAAAGGCTGGAGTAAAATATATTGTGCTTCAGCTAAAGTAAAAAAAGCCAGTGTAGGAATCCTAATCTCAGACAAAGCAAAAGTAAAGATAGATTTAATTAAAAGAGATAGGGAAGGACACTACATCCTGCTAAAAGACATCATCAACAATGAAGCAATATTATTGTTTAACATATATGCACGAAGTGGTATGGCATACAAATTCTTAGAGGAGAGATTAAGGCAGTTACAGGAAGAAATAGACAGCAAAACTATAATATTGAGAGACCCCAGACTTCCACTTTCTGAACTTGATAAATCTAACCTCAAAATAAATAAGAAAGAAGGAAGTGAACAAAATTTTAATTTTAATTTATTTATTTAACATATTTAGTATTCAGCATTGATTTTCACAAGAGTTTGAATTACAAATTTTTTCCCCATTTCTACCCTCCCCCCCACTCCAAGATGGCATATATTCTGATTGCCCTGTTCCCCAGTCAGCCCTCCCCTCTATCACCCCACTCCCCTCCCATCCCCTTTTCCCTTCCTTTCTTGTAGGGCAAGATAAATTTCTACACCCCCTTGCCTGTGTATCTTATTTTCTAGTTGCATGCAAAAACATTTTTTTTTGTTTTTGAACATCTGTTTTTAAAACTTTGAGTTGCAAATTCTCTCCCCTCTTCCCTTCCCCACCCACCCTCCTTAAGAAGTCAAGCAATTCAACATAGGCCACATGTGTATCATTATGTATAACCCTTCCACAATACTCATGTTGTGAAAGACTAACTATATTTTGCTCCTTCCCAACCCATCCCCCTTTATTGAATTTTCTCCCTTGACCCTGTCCCCTTTCCAAAGTGTTTGTTTTTGATTACCTCCAATCCCATCTGCCCTCCCCTCCATCATTCCCCCCTTTTTTATCTTCCTCCCTCTTCTTTCCTGTGGGGTAAGATACCCAACTGAGTGTGTACGGTATTCCCTCCTCAGGTCAAATCCAATGAGAGCAAGATTTACTCATTCCTCTTCACCTGGCCTCTCCCCTCCTCCCACAGAACTGCTTCCTCTTGCCACCATTATGCGAGATAATCCACCCCATTCTATCTCTCCATATCTCCCTCTCTCAATATGTTCCTCTCTCATCCCTTGATTTGATTTTATTTCTTTTAGATATCTTCACTTCCTCTTCAACTCACCCTGTGACTGATCTCTCTCTCTCTTTTATATACATATATATATATATACACATAGATATATACATACATACACATTCACTTATATATATGTATACATAAACATATATATATATATATGCATATTCCCTTCATCTACCCTAATACTGAGGTCTCATGAATCATACATGTCATCTTTCCATGTAGGAATGTAAACAAAACAGTTCAACTTTAGTAAGCCCTTTGCAATTTCTGTTTCTTGATTACCTTTTCATGCTTCTCTTGATTCTTGTGTTTGAAAGGCAAATTTTCTATTCAGTTCTGGTCTTTTCACTGAGAAAGCTTGAAAGTCCTCTATTTTATTGAAAATCCATATTTTGCCTTGGAGCATGATAGTTTTGCTGGGTACGTGATTCTAGGTTTTAATCCTAGCTCCATGGACCTCTGGAATATTGTATTCCAAGCCCTTCAATCTCTTAATGTAGAAGCTGCCAGATCTTGGGTTATTCTGATTGGGTTTCCACAATACTCAGATTGTTTCTTTCTGGCTGCTTGCAATATTTTCTCCTTGATCTGGGAGCTCTGGAATTTGGCGACAATATTCCTAGGAGATTTCTTTTTGGGATCTATTTGAGGAAGCGATCGATGGATTCTTTCAATTTCTATTTTGCCCTGTGACTCTAGAATATCAGGGCAGTTCTCCTTGATAATTTCTTGAAAGATGATATCTAGGCTCTTTTTGTGATCATGGCTTTCAGGTAGTCCAATTATTTTTAAATTCTCTCTCCTGGATCTATTTTCCAGGTCAGTGGTTTTTCCAATGAGATATTTCACATTGTTTTCCATTTTTTCATTCCTTTGGTTCTGTTTTATAATATCTTGATTTCTCAGAAAGTCACTAGCTTCCACTTGCTCCAATCTAATTTTTAAGGTGGTATTTTCTTCAGTGGTCTGTTGGACCTCCTTTTCCATTTGGCTAATTCTTCCTTTCAAGGCATTCTTCTCCTCATTGGCTTTTTGGAGCTCTTTTGCCATTTGAGTTAGTCTATTTTTTAAGGTGTTGTTTTCTTCAGTGTATTTTTCAGTATTTTTTGGGTCTCCTTTAGCAAGTCATTGACTTGTTTTTTCATGGTTTTCTCACATCCTTCTCATTTCTATTCCCAATTTTTCCTGTTTCTCTAACTTGCTCTTCCAAATCCCTTTTTGAGCTCTTCCATGGCCTGGGACCAGTTCATGTTTTTCTTGGAGGTTTCTGTTGTAGGCTCTTTGACTTTGTTAACTTCTTCTGTCTGTGTCTTTTGGTCTTTTTTGTCACCAAAGAAAGAATGCAAAGTCTGAGACTGAATCTCGGTGCGTTTTCACTCCCTGGCCATATTCCCAACCAACTAACGTGACCCTTGAGTTTTTCAGTGGGGTATGACTGCTTGTAGACTAAAGAGTTCTATGTTCCACGTTTGCGGGGGGAGGTGCCAGCTCTGTCACACCAGCACTACTCCTTCCCCAAGAACCCCCAACCGAGACTGGGCTTAGATCTTCAGCAGGCTGTGTACTCCTGCTCTGATCCACCACTTAATTCCTCCCACCAGGTGGGTCTAGGGCCGGAAGCAACAACAGCTGTAGCTGCCCCACCTCCACTGCCCCCAGGGCTGGAAGCTGAACCATGAACTCCTTCCACTCCCACAGCTTTTCCCACTAACCTTCTCCACTGTCTTTGGTGTTGGTGGGTTGAGAAGTCTGGTGACTATCGCAGTTCACTAATTCAGGGTGGTAGTGAACATTCCACCTGGCTCCTGGTCTGGTTGGTCCATGCCGCTCATTGGGCTCTGCTCAGCTCCACTCCCAGCTCCCAACTCCCAGCTCCCAGCTCGCAGCTCCGTGTGGGACAGACCTCACCCAGAGACCATCCAGGCTGTCCTGGGCTGGAGCCCTTCTTCCCTCTCCTGTTTTGTGGGTTCTGCAGTTCTAGAATTGGTTCAGGGCCATTTTTTATAGGTTTTTATAGGGACTCAGCCGGGAGCTCATGCTGGTCCCTGCTTTCCAGCCTCCATCTTGGCTCCACCCCCGCAGAATTTTAGAAAAGGCAGATATGATAGACCTCTGGAGAAAACTGAATGTGGGTAAAAAGGAATATACTTTCTTCTCAGCAGCACGTGGCGCATACTCAAAAACTGACCATGTACTAGGACATAAAAAACTCACAATCCAGTGCAGAAAGGCAGAAGTAGTCAAAGCATACTTTTCAGATAGTAATGCAATAAAAATTATTTGTAGTAAAGAATCAGGGAAAACTAAGCTAAAAATTAATTGGAAACTAAATAATCTAATTCTGAAGAATGAGTGGGCCAAAGAACAAATCAGAGAAACAAGCAATAACTTTATTCAAGAGAATGACAATAATGAGACAACAAACCACAGCTCATGGGATGCAGCAAAAGCAATTCTCAGGGGAAGTTTTAAATCTCTAAATGCTTACATAAATAAAATAGAGAAAAAGGAGACCAATGAATTGGGCATGCAACTGAAAAAGCTAGAAAAAGAATAAATTGAAAATCCCCAATTGAATACCAAATTAGAAATACTGAAAATCAAAGGAGAGATTAATAAAATTGAAACCAAGAAAACTATTGAATTAATAAAACAAAGAGCTGGTTTTATGAAAAAACTAGTAAAATTGATAAACCTTTGGTCAATTTGATTTAAAAAAAAGAAAGAAGAAAATCAAATTACCACTATTAAAAATGAAAGGGTGATGTCACCTCTAATGATGAGGAACTCAAAACAATAATGAGGAATTATTTTGCCCAATTGTATGCCCATAAATTTGACAACCTTAGAGATATGGATGAATATCTACAAAAACCTAAATTGCCCAGGTTAACAGAAGAGGAAGTAAAATTTCTAAATAACTCCATCTCAGAAAAAGTAATTGAGTAAGCCATCAATGAACTCCCTAGGAAAAAATCTCCAGGGACAGATGGTTTCGCATGTGAATTCTATCAAACATTTAAAGAACAACTAATTCCAATACTTTGTAGACTATTTGGGAAAATAGGTGAAGAAGGAGTCCTACCAAATTCTCTTTATGACACAAATGTGGTACTAATACCCAAACCAGGTAGGGTCAAAACAGAGAAAGAAAATTATAGACCAATTTCCGTAATGAATATTGATGCAAAAATTTTAAATAAAATATTAGCAAAAAGATTGGAGCGGTTTATCAGGAGAATAATACACAGTGACCAGGTAGGATTTATTCCAGGAGTGCAAGGGTGGTTCCATATTAGGAAAACTATTAGCATAATTGACCATATCAACAACAAAACTAGCAGAAACTGTATGATCATCATGCAGAAAAAGGCTTTGACAAAATACAACACCCATTCCTATTAAAAACACTAGAAAGCATGGGAATAAACGAAGTGTTCCTTAAAATTATAAACAGCATCTACCTAAAACCATCAACAGGCATTATTTGTGATGGGGATAAGCTAGATGCATTCCCGATAAGATCAGCGGTGAAACAAGGATGTTCATTATCACCCCTACTATTCAATTTGGTACTAGAAACATTAGCTGTAGCAATAAGAGAAGAAAAAGAAATTGAAGGAATTGGAATAGGAAGAGAAGAAACTAAATTATCACTTTTTGCAGATGATATGATGAGTTACTTAGAGAAACCTAGAGAATCAAGTAAAAAAAAAACTACTTGAAATAATAAATAACTTTAGCAAAGATGCATGACAAAAAATAAACCCCCATAAATCCTCAGCATTCCTATACAATACTAACGTAGCCCAACAGCAAGACATAGAAAGAGAAATTCCATTTAGGAGTCTATCTGTCAAGACAAAACTAGGGCCTATATCAACATAATTATGAAACACTTTTCATGCGAATAAAGTCAGATCTAAATAAATGGAAAAATATCACGCTCATGGTTAGAATGAGCTAATATAATAAAAATGACAATCTTACCTAAATTAATATATCTATTCATTGCCATACCAATCGAACTACCAAAACATTATTTTACAGAGCTGGATAAAATAATAACAAAATTCATCTGGTAGAACAAGAGGTCTAGAATATCTAGGGTATTGATGAAAAGAATTGCTAGGGAAGGTGGCCTAGACATACCAGACATTAAATTGTAACATAAAGCAGAAGTCATCAAAACTACCTGGTACTGGCTAAGAAACAGAGTTGTGGATCAGTGGAATAGGATATGTACAGAAGATGGAGAAGTTAATGACTATAGCAATCTACTCTTTGATAAACCCAAAGAATCCAGCATCTGGATTAAGAATTTACTATTTCACAAAATCTGCTGGAAAAATTGGAAAATGGTAAGGCAGAAACTGGGCATAGACCAATATCTTACACCATATACCAAAATAAAGTCAAAATGGATTCATGATTTAGGAATAAAGGCTGATACTATAAGCAATTTGGGAGAGCAAGGAATAGTTTACCTGTCAGATTTATGGAAAAGAAAAGAATTCATGACCCAACAAGAGATAGAGAGCATTACAAAAATGCAAAATGGATAATTTTCATAATGTTAAATGGAAATGTTTTTGTATAAAAAAGCCAATGTAGCAAAGATTAGGAGGGAGGCAGAAAATTAGGAGAAAATCTTTACAACCAGTGTCTCTGATAAAGGCCTCATCTCTAAAATATACAGGGAACTGAGCCAAATTTAAAGGAATACAAGTCACTCCCCAATTGAGAAATGGTCAAAGGATATGAATAGGGAGTTTTCAGAGGAAGAAATCAAAGATTTCTACAGCCATATGAAAAAAATGCTCTAAATCACTACTGATTAGAGAAATGCAAATCAAAGCATGTCTTAGGTGCCACATCTTTCCTGTCAGATTGGCTAAAATGACAAAACAGGAAAATGATAAACGCTAGAGAGGATGTGGGAAAATTGGAACATTGTTACATTGCTGGTGGAGTTGTGAACTGATCCAGCCATTCTGGAGAGCAATTTGGAACTGTGCCCAAAGGGCTATAAAAATGTTCATACTCTTTGACCCAGCAATACCACTTCTAGGGTTGTATCCCAAAGAGATCACACAAGTGGGAAAACGACCCATCTGTAAAAAAATATTTATAGTGGCTTGTTTTGTAGTAGCTAAGAATTAGAAATAAAGGGGATGCCCATCAATTGGGGAATGGCTGAACAAGTTGTGGTATATGAAGGTAATGGAATACTATTGTGCTATAAGAAATGGGGATGATGTGGACCTCATAACAACCTGGAAAAACTTACACGGTATAATGCTGAGTGAGCAGAGGAGAACCAGGAGAACATTATACGCAACCACAGATATATGGTTTCTGTGAGGTCTAACTCTGATAGACTTTGCTCTTCTCAGCAACACAAGGTGCAAAGACAACTCCAAAGGACTCACGATGGAGAATGCTATCTACATCCAGAGAAAGAATATGAAGTATGAAGGCAGATTGAGACATACTTTATGCTTGCCTTTTTTTTCTCTCTTTTTTTCATTTTTGGGTTTTTTTTTTGGTTCTGGTTCTTCTTTTCATGATTCATTCCAATGGTCATAATTCTTCTTCCCAACTTGACTAATGTGTAAATAAGTTCAATGCGAAGTTATACATAGAAGATATATTGGATTCCATGCCATCTTGGGGAGGGAGGGGGGCAAGAAAATCTGGAACTCAAAATTATGTAGAACCAAATGTTGTAAACTAAAAAGAAAAAAGAAAAAGAAAAAAATGGAAATAATTTCATAAAATATATTCCAAAGTAATACACACCATTGGATTATGAATAATTTGGGGATGATATC
This sequence comes from Trichosurus vulpecula, assembly GCF_011100635.1. Lineage (NCBI taxonomy): Eukaryota > Metazoa > Chordata > Mammalia > Diprotodontia > Phalangeridae > Trichosurus > Trichosurus vulpecula. Next base: position 462,916,650 of record NC_050574.1, on the reverse strand, counting down.
TTATGTTACTCCCTTCCACGGATAGTCAGGCATCAGTTGTACAATTCCTATTGAACTGCTAAGTTTACATTTACTTTCTGGTGCCTTTTCTATGTATTCATAAGAAAAATCTGTGCAGAAAAAGGAATACCTCAGCCCAAAAAAGGGTATATAGAACTTATATCAGATTACATGTCATCTTGGGGAGTGGTGGTGGGGAGAGGGAGAGAGAAAATTTGGAACTCAAAAACTTGTGGAAGTGTGTGTTGTTAACTGAAATTATAAAAAAATAAACTAAGAAAAAGAAAAAAAAAGAATGATGATGTTAAATAATTGGCCCACCGATTAGAAGAAGATGCTTGGCATGTTTGATGGACACTTTAGAGATTTATGGGGAAGTATTCGAGAATACATAGATGGGTTGTGTTCTGTATCATTAACTGTAGTACCTATATTAATGAGATAAAAGTACCACCAAAGTATTTTGGTTTTCTTTTGACTAAACCATATGGTGTTCCAATCTAAAATTTGCCTTTTCATTAGTAATAGGAATGTTTTGTTTAGAAAGTTATTCTTTATTGGAACTAAAAATAATGGTAAAAACATGGTGATTCTATTCCAAAAGGTATTCTTGATGACAAATCTGATTTGGAGAAAGAAAATATCCAAATTGTTTGGGAACCACCACCACTTCACACTGTTCCCTTAAGTAGTTCATTTTTTATTAAATCTTAAAGTAGTTACCCCTCTGTTTTCATTGTCTTCTTTTAAAGCCATTTCCATTTTTCTCAACTTTTTATTCCTTCAAGTTTTATTTTATAGAAAATAGTTGATTTTACATTTTAGACTTAAAAAATTTAAAGCAAAATGTATCTGTTAAACTTTGTGAGCAGTTGTACAGAATTTTCATTTATCCAGCTGTATTTTTCTATTACTTCTGTTACTATTGCTATGTTTACTGCCTAAGCAAAGATTGATGTAGTTGAGGTATGCTGATGGTTACAACTGCGTGAAATGAGAAGTTTAATTCACTTGGGATTTCTGGTGTCTTGTTGGTTCTTCCTTCATGTGATCATGAATACTCTGCATCTAATTTGCTTTCAAACCTAGTCTGAAATTACCAAATATACCAAACCCTGTAAATGTGCCCACTTCTATTTACCACTATTTATAAGTGAGTAGAAAGATACAGAATTTATATAGAGAAGTTTAATTACTTGACACCTAGGATTAGAAACCGATTTGAGCTAAATCCACAATCCTCTGTCAATTTTCACAGCTGAAAGTAGGAGTCAGAGTATGTATGTATGTGTGTACATATGTATATATATATATATATATATGATATATGTGTGTGTGTATGTTTGTGTATATATATGTGTGTGTGTGTGTGTGTGTGTGTGTGTGTGTATATATATGTATATGGCTAGCCCTGCCTTATATTTGGGAGCTTTATTTGATATCTATGTACCATCTCCTAGGAATGCAGGGATTTTCTTTGTTGATTCATTTCCAAAATTGTTTTCATTCATTCATTCATAACAAAATTTAAAACATATTTACTAAATGTTTATTAGGTGCAAAGTAGGAGAAAAATTAAAACATGAACAAGAAAAAAGTATTTTCATCATCTTATCATCATGAAGCTTATAGTTGAAGACCTGAAAAAAAACTGACACCTATAAAGTGATGATGCTAGGTAGTATTTTGTAACTTCTATCATACAGAAAATCATTAGTGTTGGCATCTATGTCAGCTATCAATAGAATGGGAGAAGATGAGACCTGTGGATACTTTCTCCTGATCAAGGAATGTATGCTACAGTCTATCAATTTAATTTTGCTTTGATTTTTGTTGATACCTTTTGTTTTTATATAACTTAATTTCCCAAACATTTCTCCTTTCTCACTCATACAGCCAACGCTTCTTAACTGAGAACAGAAAAGAAAAAGAAAATCAGCAAAAATAAATTGATACATCAATCAAATCTTACAGCACATTTAGTGTTCATAATCAGCAGTCCCACATCTGTGTAAAGAAAGGACAGAAGTGTAGACAAATTTTCTTCTTTTGGGATGAGCTTTCCATTAAAATTACAAAATTAATTTCAATTTTGTGTTTGCTAATCAATAAAAGGCAGCATAGTGTGGTGAAGAGAGAAAAGGTTTCAAAACCAGGAAGACACAAGATCAAGCCATGTCTCTGACATATGCTAGCTGTATGACCATAAGCAAATTACTTATAATCTCAGGGTTCTAGGACCTTCAGACCACAATTTGCAGGGAAAAATGTATTAATCTGCTTTGGAAGAGGGAATTTCCTTAACTGGGAAGAAACTAGTAATATATCATGTCCACTCCCTATCCATATTATTTTCTTTTAAGATTGTATATTTTTCCCTCGGATCTGATTCCTGCACTTTGTGTCAGCTTATAAGTCTCACCAGGCCTCCTTGTATTATTTATACTTATTCCATAATATCAATATGTCACATGACCTGCTATTCATTAATACTGTCTTTTGTTTACCTAAATAAAATAAAACTTCTTGTATATACCCTTGCAGCAAACATTGGCATTTACCAGACCATGTCATTGTAGGGAGAAAAGACAGGCAAGATGCAAGATGGATGAAGAGATTGTGTGACACAGATGCTGGATCAATCATACACATCACTTCTGAACTATACGTATATATGTAACAAAGGAGGCATCCCCCAAAGCAATATGCCTAATAGGAGACTCAACCTCAAAAGATTACAGCATTTCTCCATGTGTTGCTAACTTGGAGGGAAAACTGAGCCAACACGTTTGGCAAACATGTAGCAGAAAAGAAGTAGGCAGCTTTTGTGTATAACATTGCATAACTCTTCTGGGTCAGAACACTTGCAAACATCATGATTGGTTTGATGAAAATGATAGGGAAAGAAAGAAGTCAATGAATGAAAAATGAGAATTCCACAGCGTTTACCAGCAAGATAGTTTGTGCAAGAAGGTAGTTTTTAACTTCATCAAAAGTAAAGAGTAAGTGAGCTTAGAGGTGCAGGATTCTTGGCTCTGAGAAGGAAGGTGAAATATTATTTTACACTGATGGTAACAATCCAAAAGGTTTTTTATGATGCCCAGAAGGCATGGACCAAAAGACCAATGGTACATCTCAGCTTCTCAGTGCTGATGGAGCCACATTGATTAGTGAAAAGGATATGATCCTATAGAGATGAGCTGAACACATCCACAATAGTCTCAACAGACTGCAACCAATCAGTGCTCAAGTCATTGACCATATACATCAGATTGAAGTCATTCCATCTCTAGTCAAACTTCTAATTGAAGAAGAGGTTTTTTGAATGCTAATAGGCTCCTCTCTTGTGACTAATTGTTTGATGTTGATTTATGTTTGCTGAGATTTAAAAGTCAAGAAGTTCAATGTTCACACAAAAGCTAACAGAAATTTTCTGATTGTATGGTAAGAGGAAGTTACCCCCCAGGAGTTCAAGGATGCCTCCATTGTCCACTTTTATAAAGGTAGAAGAAATAGATTTCCCCATGACTATCACAGGGTGGTCACTCTCTTAGCTATTGCTCACAAGATTCTTGACAGAATCCTGTTTAATAGGCTAATCCTCTACCTGGAAGATAGTCATCTACCTGAGAGCCAGTGTGGCTTCAGGAAAGACTGAGAAATGGTTGAAATGGTGTTTGCTACCTGAACATTTCAGGAGAAATGTCAGGCATAGAACAGAGGTCTGTATACAGTGTTCATTGATCTGATCAAGGCCTTTGTTATGGTCAGTTGTGAGGGTTTGTGAAGGGAAGATAATGAAAAATGTGATTGGCCAGAGATCAGTATTGTACATCAGTTTCATGATGACATGCTTGCCCAGATTCTGGATAATGGATGCCACCATTGGAGTGAAGCAAGGATTTATGCTTACTCATATGCTTTTTAGCAGGATTTTTTTCAGAAATTCTGTCAGATACTTTCAATGGGGACAAAAGTGGCATCAATGTCAGCTGCCATATGACAGTAAATTACTTAATTTGATAAGGCTACAAGCCAAAACTAAAGTGGAGAGAGAGTTCATGCATTTTCTTTTGTTCTCAGATGATTGTGAGCTCAATGCAGCCTCTGAGGCTGAAATGCAACAAAGTATGGATCAATTCTCCATCTCCAGGGCTAATTTTGGCCTAACAATTAATACCAAGACAACAGAGGTTCTCCACAAGCCAGAACCACATCATCCACACATGGAACCATTGGTTCTAGTGCATGGAGAAATATTGAATGCTGTGGAAAGTTAACTTACCTCGGCAGTACATTTTCCAGGGATGTACACATAGATGATGGGGGTTGACACACATTGCCAGAACTACCTCAGTGTTTGGGAGGTTCCAAAGGAAAGTGTGTGAGAGAAGACATATTCTACTGTCTATCCTACCAAAAGTTGACAGAGCCATTGTGTTGACCTCATTGTTGTATGCCTGTGAAACTTGGACAGTCCAACAGCACCATGTCAGAAAACTGAATCACTACCATTTGGTTTGTCTTGGGAAGATTTTGAAGATCATCTATCAAAGTACCAGATACTGAGTTCCTTTCTTGAATGGAATTGTCAAGCATTCAGACCCTACTATAAATAGGGCAACTCTGATGGTCTGGTCACACTGTTTAAATCTCAAAAGTATGTTTGCCTAAAACACCATTTTACCAAGAGTTCTCATGAGGCAAGTGCTCACAACAAGGTCAGCAGAAGCAGTACAGGGACACTCTCAAAGTCTCACTGAAGAACTTCAAAATCAATTGTGAGGCATGGGAGACACTGGCACAGGGCCATCCAGTAAGCCATGCTAGCATCAAAGAAGGTTCTGTGCTCTATGAGCAAAACAGAACTATAGTAGCTCAAAAGAAGTTCAAGATGCACAAATTTAGAGACATATACTTTCTAAATGTTCATATAGACTATTTGAGCCTGACTTTTGGTATAGCATTCAGAGCTCCTATTGGTTTGATCAGTCACAGTGTACATCAACATCATGATCTCCTTTTGGTCCTCTTCAACTATGAAGGACAACAATGAATGAATGTGGCACAGTTTATTACCCAATTCTTGAATCAATGTTAGTCTATTTTATTTCTACTTCTTTGCTTCCACAAAAAGTACTCCTCTAAATATTTTGGTGTATATTGGACTTTTAATTCTACCTTCAATTTTCCTGCTGTTCATGCTTTGCCATGGGATCTTTGCAAAGGGAATTTTATTCACTTTCTTAGTATAATTACAAATTTTTTTCCAGAATGATTGGATCAATTCACATTGCCACCAATACCAATTCAGTGTGTCTATTGTTCCACAATCTCTCCAAATTGGCTATTCCCATCTTTTGTCATTTTTGTGATTTTGCTGGACATGAAATTAAACTTCAGCTTGATTTAATTTGCTTTCTCTTATTATTAGTGATTTAAAACAATCTGGTTGTTAATTGCTTGCAATTCTTGTATGAATGGATCTCAAATCATTGAGAAATCACTTTTAGGCCTATTTTCACAAAACATTTTAAATGTTAAAGATGGAGCAGAATTTTGCTCAAATTCCAAATCCATGAATCAATCTTAAATAAGTTGTGTTTTCATGATTTCCCAAGCTTCATGTAAAGAAAGCTTTAGATCTGCTCAGTAATACACTCACCTTGAGTTGTTTTTCTATTAACCATAGTAAGTTACAAGCCACTCCAAGTTCTGCTTATGACTAATAATATATTTATTTGAAATTTTAGGCATAAGTTAGATGTTTAGTGTGTGGGTATGAAACAGAATAAAGTTAAGGGCATTAGGTTCCTGCAACATAATCTGTTATAAGGGAAAAAACAAGTCAAATTACATTTTTATATTGAATAAGATACTGAGTCATGTATTACTTTTAGCAGAACTAGGACCAGCAAATGAGTCACAAGAAGCTAAGTGGATGATGTTGTATATATAGTATTGACATTGGAGTTAGGAAGACCAGGATCAAAATATGACCTCAGATATTTACGAGCTGTTTGTATCTAAGCAAATGACTTTGCCCTCTCTTGAGCTTCTATTTTCCCATCTCTAATCTCCTTGAGTATGGGAATTGTTTCCTTTTTCTATTTTTATCTTTAGCATCTAACAAGTGTCAGGCACTTGGTAGGCACTTAGACATAACTATTGGGTCCCTGATTGTAAAATGGAGATAATGACACCTTTAACACTTATCTTAAAGAGCTGTGGTGAGCACAACATATTTGTATGTATTGAGAATGGGTTTCAAATCCAACTTCAAAGGTATTGGCAGTGTGACACTGCCAATACCTTCTATCTTCATAGGATCATAGATTTAGAGCGGGAAGTAACTTTTGGGGTACATCGAGACAAAACCTTTATTTTCAAAGATGAAGAAATTGAGACACATTGAATTAAGTGATGTGCTTAGTGTTACATAGCCAGCCAAAATCTGAGGTTAAACACAGGTTTAGCAGATTCAAAGTTCAATGACCTATATACTATGTCTGAAATTCTCAGAATTCTAGGTTTCAGCTTCTCTTTACTTTTTTAATTCAATTTTATTTTATTTTTGGTTCTGAATTGTCTTCCCTCCCCCTTGTTTCCTTTACAAATTGATAAGGTAAGAAAAACAAATCCTATTACTAATAAGTATAGTGATACAAAATGCATTTCTACATTAGTCCTATCCAAAAAGAAGCAGGGAGTGATGAAAGAAAAGAAAGAAAAGAAGGAAGGAAGGAAGGAAGGAAGGGAGGAAGGAAGTGAGGGAGGGAGAAAGGGAGGAAGGAAGAAAAAGGAAAAAAGAAGTGAAAAGAAGAGAAAAAAATGTATTTGAATATTTACTTAGTTCATTGCCTCACTATCTGGAGATAAATAGCATGTTTCATTGTGTGAGTCCTTTGGAATCATGGGTGGTCATTGTGTTGAGCAGAGTTACTAAGTGTTTTAAAGTTGATTTTTTTTTATAAATTGCTGCTATTGTATAAATTATTCCTTGCCAAATTATTTAGAAACCCAAAAACTTTTGTTCATGTAGGTTTTATCTATCAATATTTATCATATTAAAAGTTAAAATCGATAAATTTTAAGTATTCATTTATCCAAAAATAATAACAAATTCATTATGTGTTAATATAAATGCTCATTTTAATAAAAAATAAGTATATATTTTCCAAAACAAATATGTAGTGAGAACAGTGACATTATTTTACATAGTTTTCAAAATCTTCTTTCATAGTCTGGATAAGAAGATCATCAGGATCATCAGATACACTTCTTCATTTGAACTATTAAAATATATTTTGGTTTTGGTGATGTATGTGAAGAAAATCTACCCTCATACAGATAGGTTTTTGGAAAAGAGAGAAATATTTCAGTAGTCAAACTATGTCTTAGAAATATTTTTAAAGTAAATTAGACCTGGTGGGAGACAGCCTGGGAGAAAGCTGGGCGCTCAAAAGCGGCAGAGATCCCCAGGCCTCCCAACACAGGACGGCAGTCTGTGGAAGCGACCAGAGGCAGCCTAACACCATCTGATGGGTGTAGCCAGAATGGACTTTGTTTTCTTTGAATGACTCAGCTTGCCTCGTTGAGCTTCCCTGGACACTGGGGCTTGCTCTTCCGGGGCAGGACCAGAGCTTCCTGTGTGATGAGTCGTGGCGCTGGCTGAGGGGAGGTGTGTTAACGTGGTCTACGCTGGGGGAGGGGCCAAGTCAAGAACCAATCGGCCCTGGTCGTTCAGGCGGCGCTTGATGATGTCAAAAACTCTATAAGAGGGGAGAGGACAGCTTGAAGATCCTCCTTTCCTTTTCCGGTTGGAGCCAGAGACGCCTACAGCCGAAGCTGAGCTGCCAGTAGCAGAGCTGACTAGAGGCTAGTGGGTAATCTTCTTACCATAGAGGGGAAGCATGTATACGATTTTGCCTTATACCATCTCGCTTCTCTGTGGCCTCCTAGTTACTCTTGTGAGGCGGACTTATTGGGCCTGGAAGCTTTTGATGAAAATATCAAAATGGAGACGCTGGTTTGTGGGATTGTTACTGTGGAGTGTAAATACATGCTTTAGTTCTCCTGCCTTCTACCTAGAGAATTCCTTATATCCTGCGGTTCCGGACCTTTTAGGCACATATGAGATTCTCTTTGAAATCATAAATTCTGCCTTCCTAATATATTTGGCGACGAGGATGGGATCGCTAGATATAAGATCTCTGTTCAGAAGCAGAAGAACTTCAGAGGAAGAGATGAATATCCCAGGGTGGGAGGATCCTTTTTATTCCTCCTTAGCAAAGGAATTGGCTAAAAAAGCCGGACCCTGTGAAAACTGGGAACCAAGGCTACAGAGAGGAGATCCTAAGGATTTGGAAAGGTGTTTACAAGAGGTTGGGATTCAGTCAGGGGCATCACTATCTAGGCAAAGCTGGATAGTGTTATCAGCCTACCGGCTAGTATATGAAAGATTGAGATTAAGTGAAAGAGATGGGGGCACTCCTACCCCACAGCAAGAACGGGAATCTCAGATAGCAGGAGAACAAATTGCTGCTCAAGAACCCACTGACTCAGATGAGAACTTTTCTATTAATGTGGCTAGGAGCAACAGGAGGCCAAATAAGCCAAGAGTGCATCCCAACTCAGCCCAGACCAAGCCTGACTGCCTGCTTTGTCCTTGCCATGGTGGCAGGGGAAGTGAGTGGGGGGAAAATGAGACAGTGTTAGGGGCTGAGACAGAAAACGCTACTAGGGTTCAGGACATCCCTCGCACAGAGAATGGGAGATGGTTAAATACTCAGACAAGCGTTTGTCCCGTAGAGAGGAGGAGGACAGAAGCCAGAGGTGGCAATTTAGTTACAAGGGAATTTCAGGAAGATTTCTCACCACAAGAGGTCACAGATATTTTGAGTAGATTCAGCCAAAGAGTAGGAGAACCATTAATATCTTGGATGGTAAGGCTCAGTGATCAAGGGGCCGGTGGAATATTAGTAGATAAGAGGGACTGTATGAGATTCATAGGTATCAGCCACGATCCTCTAGTTCAGCAAGCTTTTAGGGAACATCATCAGCGAGGAGATGATGCTAGCAGGACTACTCTGTTGGCATTAGCTGCTGTGGGATGCAATAAGAGATATACTAATGATTCTATGTGGCCCACTGAGCACAGACCCTGGTATTCACTTAAAGATTGTATCATGAGACTAAAGGAGGAGGTAATGAAGACTGCTATTATGACAGGAACTGCAGACAAATATTACAATGATCCCATAGGAATCCCTCATAGGAATTTAATAATTAGGATAGCTCCCCCTGCTTATAAACAACTAATTTTGAATCTGTTACTTGGGGAAGTAGGGAGCCATCTTACAGAGGTGATAAATAAGATTTTACAGTTACATGACTTAGGAGACTGGGGAAGGGACAGATCTCCTCGAGAGAGAAGGGTGAACAGCCAGCAAACTTGGCGCCAAAATGGAGTGACAAGAAAAGAAATGTTCACTGCTCTATTGAGAGCAGGGGTGGGTTTTGAAATGATAGATGGCATTCCAACCAATGAATTGTACAGGATGTACCGAGATAAAGGACTTGATAACAGGAGAGATAGGGAAATAAGAACTGCTCCTGCAAATGCTACAGATGGTGAACCTTCATACCCAAGTCAATCACATGCTAGGGAATACTAGGAAACAGGCCAGGCCCCAGCCCAAATTAAGGAAATACGTAAGCTGGATTGCAGACCTCACATTAACTTGACCATATATTGGAAAAATGGGTCAAGTACAGTAACTAGGGCATTAATAGATACTGGGGCCGAGTCCACCCTTATCTCTGGGAATCCAGACAAATTCAGCCATGGAACTCCTATTACCATCACAGGACTAGGAGGGACTGAAATATCAGCCAGACAAGTTAAATTGATGATGAAAATTGGACAGTTGCCCAAGAAAGAATATAGTGTGGTTATTGTGCCTATTCCTGAATACATCATTGGAATAGACATTTTGAAGGTTATGATTTTAAATTTACCTGAAGGGAAATACCAATTTGCTGTGAGGAAAATAGGCATTAATGCAGTCTTAGTGGGGAAAATCAAGATGGATCCAATCACTTTGCCCGAACCTTCTGAAGTAATTACTTTGAGGCAATATCGTGTGCCAGGTGGGCAAGATGAAATTGCCAACACTATAAGAGAATGTGTTGAGGCAGGAGTGTTAGTCCCTACAACTACTCAATGGAACAACCCTGTCTGGCCAGTCCGAAAGTCAGATGGGACATGGAGGATGACAGTAGATTATAGACAGCTGAACAAAGTGACTCCTCCCTTGTATGCTGCTGTTCCAGACACGGTTACTTTAATAGAGAGAATACAAAAACATGAAGGGACTTGATATGTTTTGCTTTATTGTGAATGATATGTTTTAGTTTCCTGCATAATTGGATCACAATGTTCTAGGATATATAATTTAATATGAATTATGATTGGATTGTGCATCCTAGAACATTGTGAGGGGTGGAGTGTAGCCAGAATGGACTTTGTTTTCTTTGAATGACTCAGCTTGCCTCGTTGAGCTTCCCGGGACGCTGGGGCTTGCTCTTCCAGGGCAGGACCAGAGCTTCCTGTGTGATGAGTCGTGGCGCTGGCTGAGGGGAGGTGTGTTAACGTGGTCTACGCTGGGGGAGGGGCCAAGTCAAGAACCAATCGGCCCTGGTCGTTCAGGCGGCACTTGATGATGTCAAAAACTCTATAAGAGGGGAGAGGACAGCTTGAAGATCCTCCTTTCCTTTTCCGGTTGGAGCCAGAGATGCCTACAGCTGAGCTGCCGGTAGCAGAGCTGACTAGAGGCTAGTGGGTAATCTTCTTACCGTAGAGAGGAAGCATGTATACGATTTTGCCTTATACCATCTCACTTCTCTGTGGCCTCCTAGTTACTCTTGTGAGGCGGACTTATTGGGCCTGGAAGCTTTTGATGAAAATATCAAAATGGGGACGCTGGTTTGTGGGATTGTTACTGTGGAGTGTAAATACATGCTTTAGTTCTCCTGCCTTCTGCCTAGAGAATTCCTTATATCCTGCGGTTCCGGACCTTTTAGGCACATATGAGATTCTCTTTGAAATCATAAATTCTGCCTTCCTAATATAATGGGAAACACTGACTCCTGAGGCTTGCAGCCCGAAGGAATGAAATGCGGGTTCTTGAACTTCCAGGAGACATAATGGCCAGGTAAACGGCTCTAATCCCTCCCCCCCTCACCCAGAGAATTCCTTGGGAAAAAAACAATGCTGGAACAGAGGAGAAAGAAGTGGGGCTTCAGTGGTTAAACAGTAGAAGTTCATTAGTCCCAGAGGGGTAGAGTTGGCAGGGGTCAACACCAGAAGCCCAGACATAATCTTGCTCCCCCAGGGGAAGTGCCAGACATCAGCTCAAACAACAAACAGCTGAGACCATTGCTGAAGAGCAACAGTGCTGGAGAGCACCCAAAGGGAGTGAGACATCAGGGAGCTAGACCCCTCCCCCACACCTATGGAAACTGAAGGCTAAAATTCTAGATTCACAATCCCCAGAATAAGAAAGCTGGGACAGAGAGCCTTGAACTCCAAAGGCAGAAATTTGTTGTAAAGCCAGGAAAAGGCAAACCAACATGAAGAAGAACACACACACAAAAAAGCGAAGACTATAGATTCTTTTTATGGAGACAGGCAGGATCAAAATACCAATATGGAAGAGGGAAGCAATGACATAATAGATACATCAGATCTCTCAAAAGGTAATGTGAACAGGTCTTCAGCCCAAAAAGCACTGCTGGAAGAGCTAAAGGAGGATTTTAAAAACCAAATTAGGGAGCTAAAAGAAAATATGGAAAAAAAGATTGGCAAAATGGCTACAGAGATTCAGAATCTAGAGACAGAAAATGACACCCTGAGAGTCAAAATCAAACAACTGGAAAAGGAGACTCAAAAGTAAAATAAAAACACTAACTCATTAAAAATTAGAGTTGAGCAAGTGGAAGCTAACGAATCTATGAGGCACCAAGAAGTAGTAAAACAAAATGAAAACAATAAAAAAATAGACAAAAATGTGAAATATCTGATTGGGAAAACAAGTGACCTGGAAAATACATCCAGGAGAGACAATTTAAGAGTTACTGGTCTACCAGAAATCCACAATGGAAAAAAAAGAGCCTTGACAGTATCTTTGAAGAAATTATCAAAGACAACTGCCTGGTCCTAGAACCAGAGGGCAAAATAGTCATTGAAAGAATCCACCGATCATCCCCTGAGAGAGATCCCAAACTGAAAACATCAAGAAATATTATAGCCAAATTTCAGAACTATGAACTCAAGTAGAAAATACTGCAAGCAGCCAAAAAGAAGCAATTGAAATATAGTGGAACTACAGTCAAGATCATGCAGGATCTCTCAGCTTCCACATTAAAAGACAGAAGAAATTGGAATATGATATTCCGAAGGGCAAAGGACCTGGGACTACAACCAAGGATCAGCTACCCAGCAAAACTAAGCATAATTTTTCAGGCAAAGAGATGGACATTCAATGAAATAAGGGAATTCCAGACTTTCCTGATGAAAAGGCCAGAACTGCATTGAAAATTTGATTTCCAAATACAAAACTGAAGAGAGACATAAAAAGGTAGTGAGGGGGAAAACCCATACAAACCTTATTAACCAATAAGGGCAGGTTGTTTGCATCTTTATGTGGGGTTATATCATCTTATGAATGTTTTATATATATATACATATATGTATATATATGTCAGTCTTGAGAATGGTGCAGCTATTATGACAATTGAAAGGGATACACATAGATTGTGAATGCCTGTATAAAATAATTGATATAAGGATAAAAAACATAAGTAAGAGATGTAAAAGGAGGGCTATGAGAGAAGAGGTAAGGAGGTAGTAGAAAAAGGTAAATTACACCAAATGAAGAGGCACAAAAACATATTATAGTAGAGGGAAAGAAGGAAGGGAGAAGAGCAGTATTTGACCTTCACTGTCATCTGATCTGGTTCAAGAAGAGAATAACATACCCTGATATTTTGAAATCTAACTTAACCTATGGAAAGTAGGAGGGGAAGGGGAGAAAAATGGAGGGGGGTAATCAGAAGGGAGGGGAGAAGTAGCAAGTGGGAAACGGTAAGATAAGGGAGGGGAATAAATAGGGAGGGTAAACTGAGGAAGGTGGCAGTCAAAAGTAAAACTGTGTTGAGGCAGAGAAGGGGAAAGGGAGGAATAAAAGCATAAACAGGGGGAAATAGGATGGAGAAAAAGACACAGATAGAAATCATAACTCTGAATGTGAATGGGATGAACTCTCTCGTAAAAGAGAAGCGGATAGCAGAATGGATTAAAAACCATAATCCTACAATATGCTGTTTACAAGAAACACATCTGAAACAGGGGGATACACACAGGGTAAAGGTAAAAGGCTGGAGTAAAATATATTGTGCCTCAGCTAAAGTAAAAAAAGCAGGTGTACCAATCCTAATCTCAGACAAAGCAAAAGTAAAGACAGATTTAATTAAAACAGATAAGGAAGGACATTATATCCTGCTAAAAGGCACCATAAACAATGAAGCAATATCATTGTTTAACAGATATGCACCAAGTGGTAATGCATACAAATTCTTAGAGGAGAGGATAAGTGAGTTACAGGAAGAAATAGACAGCAAAACTATAATATTGGGAGACCTCACCCTCCCCCTTTCTGAACTTGATAAATCTAACCTCAAAATAAATAAGAAAAAAGTTAAGGAGGTAAACAGAATTTTAGAAAAGGCAGATATGATAGACCTCTGGAGAAAACTGAATGGGGATAAAAAGGAATGTACTTTCTTCTTAGTGGTACATGGCACATACTCAAAAATTGACCATGTACTAGGGTATAAAAACCTCACAATCCAGTGCAGAAAGGCAGAAGTAGTCAAAGCACACTTTTTAGATCATGATGCGATAACAACTATTTGTAACAAAGAACCGTGGAAAACTAAGCTAAAAATTAATTGGAAACTAAATAATATAATTCTGAAGAATGAGTGGGCCAAAGAACAAATCAGAGAAACAATTAATCACTTCATTCAAGAGAATGACAGTAATGAAACAACATACCAAAACTGATGGGATGCAGCAAAAGCAGTTTTAGGGGAAGTTTTATATCCCTAAATGCTTTCATGAATAAAATAGGGAAAAAGGAGATCAATGATTTGGGCATACAGCTAAAAAAGCTAGAAAAAGAGAAAATTGAAAATCCCCAATTAAATACCAAATTAGAAATACTGAAAGTCATAGGAGTGATTAATAAAATTGATACCAAGAAAACTATTGAATTAATAAATAAAACAAGAGCTCCTTTTATGAAAAAACAATAAAATTGATAAACCTTTGGTGAATTTGATTAAAAAAAAAGAAAGAAGAAAATCAAATTACCACCATTAAAAATGAAAGGGTGATGATGAAAACAATAATGAGGAATTATTTTGCCCAATTGTATGCCCATAAATTTGACAACCTTAGAGATATGGATGAATATCTACAAAAACATATACTGTCCAGGTTAACAGAAAAGGAAGTAAAATTTTTAAATAACCCCATCTCAGAAAAAGAAATTGAGCAGGCCATCAATGAACTCCCTAGGAAAAAATCTCCGGGGCCAGATGGTTTCACATGTGAATTCTATCAAACATTAAAAGAACAACTCAGTCCAATACTTTGCAGACTATTTGTGAAAATACGTAAAGAAGGAGTCCTACCAAATTCTTTTTATGACACAAATATGGTACTAATATCCAAACCAGGTAGAGTCAAAACACAGAAAGAAAATTATATACCAATTTCTCTAATGAATATTGATGCAAAAATTTTAAATAACATATTAGCAAAAAGATTGCATCAACTCATCACCAGAATAATACACTATGACCAGGTAGGATTTATTCCAGGAATGCAAGGTTAGTTCAATATTAGGAAAACTATTAGCATAATTGACCATATCAACAACAAAACTGGCAGAAACCATATGATCATCTCAATAGACACAGAAAAAGCCTTTGACAAAATACAACACCCATTCCTATTAAAAACACTAGAAAGCATAGGAATAAATGGAACCTTCCTTAAAATTATAAATAGCATCTACCTAAAACCATCAACAAGCATTATTTATAATGGGGATAAGCTAGATGCATTCCCAATAAGATCGGGGTGAAGCAAGGATGTCCATTATCACCCCTGCTATTCAATTTAGTACTAGAAACGTTAGCTGTAGCAATAAGAGAAGAAAAAGAAATTAAAGGAATTAGAATAGGAAAAGAAGAAACTAAATTATCACTTTTTGCAGATGATATGATGATTTGTTTAGAGAATCCTAGAGAATGAAGTAAAAAACTACTTGAAATAATAAACAACTTTAGCAAAGTTGCAGGATACAAAATAAACCCACATAAATCCTCAGCATTCCTACACCTTACTGACAAAGTCCAACAGCAAGAGATAGAAAGAGAAATTCCATTCAAAGTTACTGTAGACACTATAAAATATTTGGGAGTCTATCTGCCAAGACAAGCCCAGAGCCTATATGAACATAACTATGAAACACTTTTCATGCGAATAAAGTCAGATCTAAATAAATGGAAAAATATCAGTTGCTCATGCAACTGATTATATTAGGCCAAGCTAATATAATAAAAATGACAATTTTACATAAATTAATCTATCTATTCCGTGCCATACCAATTGAACTACCAAAATATTATTTTACTGAGCTGGACAAAATAATAACAAAATTCATCTGGAAAAACAAGAGATCTAGAATATCTAGGGTATTAATGAAAAGAAATGCTAGAGAAGGTGGCCTAGCTATACCAGATATTAAACTGTACTACGGAGCAGCAGTCATCAAAACCACCTGGTACTGGCTAAGAAACAGAGACGTGGATCAGTGGAATAGGATATGAATACATGATGGAGAAGTCAACAACTATAGCAATCTACTCTTTGATAAACCCAAGGAATCCAGCATCTGGATTAAGAATTTACTATTTCACAAAATCTGCTGGGAAATTTGGAAAATGGTAAGGCAGAAACTGGGCATATACCAATGTCTTACACCATATAACAAAATAAAGTTAAAATGGGTTCATGATTTAGCAGTAAAAGCTGATACTATAAGTAATTTGGGAGAGCAAGGAATAATTTACTTATCAAATTTATGGAAAAGAAAAGAATTCATGACCCAACAAGAGATAGACAGCATTACAAAATGCAAAATGGATAATTTTGATTATGTTAAATTGAAATGTTTTTGTACAAAAAAAGCCAATGCAACAAAAATTAGGAGGGAAGCAGAAAATTGGGAGAAAATTTTTACAACTAGTATCTCTGATAAAGGCTTCATTTCTAAAATATTCAGGGAACTGAGCCAGATATATAGGAATACAAGCCATTCCCCAATTGAAAAACGGTCAAAGGATATGAACAGGCAGTTTTCAGAAGAAGAAATTAAAGATATCTATAGGCATATGAAAAAATGCTCTAAATCACTACTGATTAGAGAAATGCAAATCAAAACAACTCTTAGATACCACATCTCTCCTGTCAGACTGGCTAAAATAACAAAACAGGAAAATGATAAATGCTGGAGATGATGTGGGAAAATTGGAACATTGTTACATTGCTGGTGAAGTTGTGAGATGATCCATCCATTTTGGAGAGTAATTTGGAACTACGCCCAAAGGGCCATAAAAATGTTCATACCCTTTGACCCAGCAATACCACTTCTAGGGTTGTATTCCAAAGAAATCACACAAGTGGGAAAGGGACCCATACGTACAAAAATATTTAGTTTTGCTGGGTAGTTGATCCTTGGTTGTAGTCCCAGCTCCTTTGCCCTTCGGAATATCATATTCCAATTTCTCCTGTCTTTTAATGTGGAAGCTGAGAGATCCTGCGTGATCCTGACTGTAGTTCCACGATATTTGAATTGCTTCTTTTTGGCTGCTTGCAGTATTTTCTCCTTGAGTTTATAGCTCTGAAATTTGGCTATAATATTTCTTGGTGTTTTCAGTTTGGGATCTCTTTCATGGGGTGATCGGCGAATTCTTTCAATGACTATTTTGCCCTCTGGTTCTAGGACCTCTGGGCAGTTGTCTTTGATAATTTCTTCGAAGATACTGTCAAGGCTCCTTTTTTCATCGTGGATTTCCGGTAGACCAATAACTCTCAAATTGTCTCTCCTGGATCTATTTTCCAGGTCAGTAGTTTTGCCAATCAGATATTTCACATTTTTTTCTATTTTTTCATTCTTTACGTTTTGTTTTATTACTTCTTGATGCCTCATAGATTCATTAGCTTCTACTTGCTCAAGTCTAATTTTAAATGAGTTAGTGTTTACATTTTGCTTTTGAGCCTCCATTTTCAATTGGTTGATTTCACCTCTCAGGGTGTCCTTTTCTCTCTCTAGATTCTGAATCTCCATAGCCATTTTGCCAATCTTATTCTTTAGGGACTTTTCCATTTTTTCCATGTTTTCTTTTACCTCCCTAATTTGGTTTTTAAAATCCTCTTTTAGCTCTTCCAGCAATGCTTTTTGGGCTGGAGACCAGATCATATTAGCTTTTGAGGTATCTGATGTATCTACTGTGTCATTGCTATCTTCTTCTATGTCAATATTTTGATCCTGCCTGTCTCCATAAAAAGAATCTATTGTCCTCGGTTTTTTTGTGTTCTTCTTCATGTTGGTTTGCCTTTTGCTGGCTTTACAACGAATTTTTATCTGTGGATCTCAGGGCTTTCTGTCCCAGCTTTCTTATTCTGGGGGTTGTGAGTCTAGAATTATAACCTTCAGTTTCCTGAGGTGTGGGGGAGGGGCCTGGCTCCCTGGCGTCTCACTCCCTGTGGGTGCTCTCCAGCACTTGCTTTTCAGCAATGGTCTCAGCTGTTTGTTGTTTGAGCTGATGACTGGCGCTTCCCCTGGGGGAGCAAGATTATGTCTGGGCTCCTGGCTTGGCCCCCTGCCGACTCTTCCCCTCTGGGACTAATGAGCTTCTAGTATTTGTCCTGTGAAGCCCCGCTACTCTCTCCTCTGTTTCAGTTCTCTTTTTTTTTTTTTCCCGAGGAATTCTCTGGGTGAGGGGGGGAGGGGTTAGAGCCGGTTACCTGGCCATTGAGTCTTCCGGAAGTTCAAGAAGCCGAGTTCCTGGGTTTTGCAAGCGTCAGGGCTGGGTGTTTTCGCGGCTGGTGGTGTTGCGCTGCCTCTCGTCGCTCCCAGAGACTGCCGTCCTGTGTTGGGAGGCCTGGGGATCTCTGCCGGTTTCGGGCGCCCAGCTTTCTCCCAGCCCGTCTCCCACATGGATTTCCCAGCCAGCTGCTTCCGCCTTGGTCTGGAGCAGCTCCGCACCGAGCACTCTCCGAGCCTGCAGGTTCGTTCCTCCGGCCTTTCAAACTCTCCCGGCTCGGAAATTTGCCCCACGCAGACTGCTCACGGTTTCTGACTCTCTCAAGTCTGCTCAAATTCACTTTTTTATGGGAATCTGACAGACCTTGTGAGAGAGCTCCGGTAAGAGGCTGCCTTCATGCGGCCATCTTGGCTCCACCCCTGTACAAAAATATTTATAGCAAGTCTTTTTGTGGTAGCCAAGAATTGGAAATCAAAGGGATGTCCATCAATTGGGAAATGGCTGAACAAGCTGTGGTATATGGAAGTAATGGAATACTATTGTGCCATAAGAAATGGGGATGATATGGACTTCATAACCACCTGGAAAAACCTACACGATATAATGCTGAGTGAGCGGAGGAGATCCAGGAGAACATTGTACATAACCACAGATATGTGGATTCCGTGAGGACCAGCCCTGACAGACTTCACTCTTCTCAGCAACACAAGGTGCAAGGACAACTCCAAAGGACTCACGATGGAGAATGCTATCTACATTCAGAGAAAGAACTATGAAGTTTGAATGCAGATTGAGGCACAATTCATGCTCACCTTTTTTTCTTCTCTTTTGTTTTTCTTTTTGGGGTTTCTTTGTTTTGTTTCTTTTTTTGTTTGTTTCTGTTTCTTCTTTGTCATGATTCATTCCATTGGTCATAATTCTTCTCCACCACTTGACTAGTGTATAAATTAATTCAATGCAAAGTTAAACGTAGTAGTTATATGAGATTCCCTGCCACCTTGGGGAGGGAGGTCGGAGGGAGGGGAGAAAATCTGGAAGTCAAAATTATGTAGAACCATGTGTTGTAAACTAAAAATTAAAATTAAAAAAAAAGAAAATTGAGGGAATACCCATCCACTGGGGAAAGGCTGAACAAATTGTAGTCTATGATTGTGATGCAATACTATTATATTATTAAAAATGACAAGCATGGTGCTCTCAGAAAAACCTGGGAAGTCTTGCATAAACCGATGCAAAGTGAAATCAGCCAATCAGGAGAACATTATATCAAGTGACAGTATGGTATTGATGTTCAACTGTGAATGACTTAGCTATGCTCAACCATATAATGATCTAAGACAATTCTGAAGGATTTACGATGAAAAATGCTATCCACCTGCAGAGAAAGAAATGGAGTTTGAATGCAGATCAAAGCATACTTTTTATTACTTTATTTTTCTTGGGGGTTTTGTCTGCATTTTCTTTCATAATATGATTAATAGGGAAATATGTTTTGTATGACTGTACATGTACAACCTTTATCAAATCACTTGCCTTCTCAATGAAGGGGGTGAAGAAGAAGAAAGGGAGAGAATTTGGAATTCAAAATTTTAAAAAATTGGATGTTAAAATTGTTTTTACATGTAATTGGGGGAAAATGAAACATGAAATAAATATTTTTAAAATTTAAAAATAAGTAAATTAGACTTTGTGGACCCCTTGAAAGGCATTTGGGAATCCCCTGGAGTGTGCAGATTAGACTTTGAGAACCACTGCATTATCTAATTTTGCCTTTCTCAAGGCTTCTGGATGTGTGGGGATTCAAACCTTGGCATCCTACATGGCAGATGGAAATTCCACCCTGGAAGAATTGATGTATACATGTATGTATGTAAACCTCTATACAAACCTCAAAGAATTATATAAATGCCAGGCAGTAACATTATTGGTTCATCTTAATATAAATAAGAATTACCTAATTATTAGAGCTATGCCAGTTCAGATTATATTGTTACCTTGGGAATTAATTGGTCTCCTATCACTGAAAAAATGTCACATGATCAATTGTTAAGAATATTGTATAGGTATGATAGTCAGTCAGTTAACATTTATTAAGTGCATAATATGCCAGTCACTGTTCTAAAATGTGGGGATGCAAAAAAAAGCCAAACGATAGTCCCTGTTATCAGAAAACTAATTGAGGATACAGCATGCAAACAACTATACAAATCAGCTATGTACTTGATAAATAGGAAACAATCAACCCTGGGAAGACAATAAAATTAGGAGAAATTAGGAAAGACTTCCCATAAAAGATGAGTTTTTTCAGCTGGAACTTGAGGGAAGCCAGGGAATCCAGGAAATAAAGCAGGAAGGGAGAGGAGGGGGAGGGAGAGACAGAGGAAGAGAGAGAGAGAGAGAGAGAGAGAGAGAGAGAGAGAGAGAGAGAGGCAGGGGGAGAGAGAGAGAGAGAGGAGAGAAAGCATTTCATACAGGAGGGATAGCCATTGAAAAATAAAAGCCAGGAGTCTGGAGATGGGATCCTTTTAGGAAGAGCAAGGATATCAGTGTCATTGGATTGAAAAGTGCATAGCGGTATATGAATGTAATGGAATACTATTGTACTATAAGAAATGGAGAAGATACAGACTTCATAATAACCTGGAAAAACCTACATGACCTAATGCTGAGTGAGTGGAGCAGAACTAGGAGAACCTTATACACAACCACAGATATATTGATTCTGTGATGACTAACCTTGATAAACATGGCTCTCCTCAGCAATATAAGGTTCAAAGGCAACTCTAAAGCACTCATGATGGAGAGAGCTATCTACATCTAGCGAAAGAACTGTGGAGTATGAATGCAGACTGAAGCAAACTATTTGCTCTCCTTTTTATCTTTTTTTCTCTTTGTTTTTTGTTTGTTTTGTTTTTTCCTCCAAAATTTTATGATTTTTTTTACCATATTAAAATAAGTGGATATTAAAGTGTTTGTGTCTTAGAAATAATTTCATAGTATGCTAGTCAGGACAACAAATTTCAAAATCACCCTCCCTATACTTAGTTGAAGCTATCACATCCTATTCTTATAGAATAATTAGCATGTTAAACAACTGAATTAAACCTTTCTAAGGTTGTAGTTAGCTTTATACCTTAAAATAACCCTAATTCTATTATGAAAATAAAAATCCATGCAGGTGATATTTTAAGCATGACTTTCTTCTCTGTTAAAACTGGTCTCTTTGGTGGCAGTGTAATAAGTTAATCTTTTCTTCCTTGCAGGATGACAGAAAGTCAGAAGTTAAAATTTCCCTAGGATCCACAGCCTAATTTAAAGGGAGAAACAACATGTCATTTTAGTATCTCCAAGCAATAAGAGTTTTGATATAACATTATAATGGATGTTAGTTCCAGCAATACAAGTTTTCCTATTAGATTGTATTTATACAATAGAATAGAGTGCTTATTATTACTTAATACAGAAAGAGAATGATGATCATGTTCTGCAGTCTTACAGCACTTATGGAGGGTTTCCTTTGAGATATTCCTGTAAAATCCGGAACTCAGATTATGAGATCCACATAAGACATACTAAAAATCAAAGTCAAAGCGTCTGTATTTCCATGAGTTAATTAAATTATTGTCTGACGCAGTTCACACTTTAATGGAAACTTCTTTAAGATAAGACTGGACTGGGCTCAGAGCAAAGTGCCATGTTTGAAGTATTGATAAAAAGCATACCACTTAGATAATTAAGCAAACTATTTCAAAATAACAAAAGCCAAGGAGATAACAATGTTGTCTCCTCTGTTTTCCTGGCAAAAGCAGTACATTTCATACCAAAGTAGCATTAACAAAACTAACAAAATGTGCATATGTTTGAAACTGCAAGTAGAAAGTTGCTAATTTCACAGTTCAACTTTGATGTTTGACTCAGGCATCCATTCCCTCTTGCAGTCAGGATATAATCTCCAATCATTCCAAATTTAGAGTCTATAAAAATAGATCTGTGCAGCTATGTAGGGATGGGTTGGTCTGGGTCAATCCTAATCAAAAGTGTAAAATAGGCAATTACCCTTTCATATATCCATTTTCCCTTTTCATAACCTTGCCCATTAAACACAATCTTCCTCTTTCTTAAAGTAGATTCTTAAAGTAATGCCCTTTGTACTTAACATTCTCTTTTTTCCTGCCAAGTTCAGCTCCCTAATTCTAAAATTTTTGAACGGCTTCTGTAACATGCTCTTGACTTTTAACAAATTCTTCCCTCATCAGAATATACTTTTCTTTCCTTTTACATGTTCTATCTATTGAAATTATCACAATAATTTATGTGAATTAGATTGTCATAACCTCTATTAGATCATGGGTTCTTCAAGGGAAAAGACTATCTTTTGCCTTTCTTTGTATCCCCAATGCTTACCACACTGCCTATGGATTCCTAATAAAATATTTATTGACAAAATGAACATATACATACATACCTGTGTGTGTATATAAATATGTACAGGTAGGTATCTATATGTTTAATGCTGCGGTTAAGTTCACTTACCTTGGCATTGTACTTTCCAGGGATGGATCCAACGATGATGAGGTCGATGCACAAATTGCAAGAGCTATCTTAGTGTTTAGGAGGCCTTAAAGGAAAAATGTGAGAGAGAGGAGGTATGTAGGTTGCCTGCCAACCTGAAGGTCTAGGGGTCATTGTTCTGACCTCATTGTTGGATGCCTGTGAAACCTGGACATTCTATCAGCACCAAGGCAGAAAACTGAATTGCTTCCATTTGAATTGTCTTAGGAAGATATTGAAGATGACCTGGCTAGATAAGATACTAGACATTGAAGTCTTTTTCCAAGCTGAACTGCCAAGCATTCCAACTCTACTGCAGAGAGCACAGCTTTGGTGGTCTTGTGACACTGTTAGAATGTATGTTTGCCTAAAAGAGAGATACAGAAAACTCACACAAGACAATACTCACATGGAGGTCAGAAGAAGCTACACAAGGACATTCTCAAGTTCTCACTGAAGAACTTCAGAATCAATTGTGAGACATCGGAGACACTGGCATGGGACCATTGAGCATGGCATGCCCACACCAAAAAAGGTCCTGTTCTATATGAGAAAAGCAGAAATGTAGTAGCTTAAAAGAAATGTGAGATGTGTAAATTTAGAGTCACCTACACTCTAAATGGTCATATGGCTTATTTGGGTCTGACCTGTGATAAAACTTTCTGAATTCATATTGGTCTGATCAGTCTGTCACACACAGTGTACCTTGAACTCAATGTAGTAATGTCATTTTGGTCCTATTTGAGCATGAAGAACAGCAACCAGTCATATGTATGTATGCATATACATATACACTATTTAATATATAAGCTAAATACTCATATATATGTGTATATACACACATATATGTATGAATTATACAAAAAAAACTTACCAAGAACTTATAGCAAGGACAGAAGTAGAAAGAAATTTCTTCTCTCTTTCCCCCATATCTCCCTCTCCATGATAAATGGATACATATTTCCCCACCTTAGTTCATGGCAGAATGTGTTCAAGTTTTCAAAGATGGCTACAAGATATTAGCCCCACTATGTTCACTTCCAAATATTTGGCATCCATGGCAAAGTGGCTAGAGTGCCTTTTGAAAACATTTTCCATACTCTCAATGCAGAATGGTTTCCTGAGATGCAGGGAAACATTATCATTTTTCATTACAATTGTTTTTTTTTTCAGATCTGTATAGGAAAGATTCTCAACATAGCAAATACAGAATAGACTTTATACATGCACAGATAAAAATTAAGGAGTAGTGTGAAGGAAAGGAAGGAAGGATGAAAAGAAGGAAGGAAGGAAACTCCTTTTACTATTAATGTTATTGTGGGGACTTGGTAGGTTAGGGAAGTGTCTGTGCACAGCCATTAGCCAGAGCTCTCCAAGTTTCTGTGCCTTCAGATCTGGGAAATAATGTTGTTCTAATCAGATTCCATGTGTTTATGGTGGGGGGGAACAATAGAAGAAAGAAAAGAAAAGAAATAAAATGCTGACCAGCTAAAATAAGATATGATCAGATAGACTACGCAGTGTGAATTGGAGTGGAGGACCAGTCATCATGATGGTAGAGTAGAAGAGTAACTGTTGGGGGAAGTCTAAGAATGTCAGATCAATTTATTTTAAGAAATTGATTAAGAAGCAGAGCCAAGATGGAGGAGGCACCTGAGCTCTCCCCCAAACCCCATCAAATACCTTTAGAAATGACTCTATGTTCTAGAGCAGCAGAACCAGCAAAAAGATGGAGCGAAACAAATTTCAAGCCAAAGACAACTTGTAAGGTCAGCAGTAAAGGTCTGCTGTACCATGGTGAGAGAGGAAAGCAGTCTAGCACAGGCTATGTCAGCAAAGTCCTGGCCAAAACAAACTAGAAACAGGTCTTGGAAGTAACTGAATCAGCAGTGCCAGTAGCAGTGGCAGTGGCTGCTTCCAGAGCTATTAGCCCACATATGGTAAAGGGGTTGAACAACTGTTTAGAAGAAGATTTTTTTTGCTAGCAATGAGGCAGGACTTGGCTTTCTCAAGAGGAAGGGAGTGGGGAAGGAAGAAGTGAGATAATTTGTAACTCATAGTTTTCAAAACTAATGTAAAAAATTGTTTCTAAAGGTAGCTGGAGATAATGAAATACTAAATAAATAAAGTAAAAAAATAAAAAAAGAAATTGATGGAGAATACATAGTAGGTCATCTTTATAACTCAACATCATAAGTTTAACATACTGACAAATTACTAGGGCAGGAACATTGAAAAAGGAGTATACTAGTATCGCAGACTGAGTGCACAGAGCACTGATGTAGGCCAGCAGCATGCAGATGGCGGAGATGATCTCTGACTCAGTGCTGGATCTAGACTAGCAGTTGTAAGCTGATCTTGTATTTAGCCCCTATTATAGACCAGTAGTATGTGGTGTCCCAGAATTAAAAAGCTAATACTCACAATCCTGAGCATAGGGTCATTGAGAGCAGACTGTGGACTCAGTCCCCAGGCCAAAACAAACAATTTTAGGTTCCCCAGAATAGAACACAGATTCTATCCTGGGCTCAGAACAGGTTTTGGTCAGCAGTGCCATACTTCCAATGGGTTGGTCATGGTCTTAGCATTTGGTCCAAAATAGGGATAGGCCAATAGTTTGATAGGAATAGTTCAGCTTCTCTAAAAGTGCTTCAGAAAAGGTTCTTAGGCCAACTACTGTCTACTAGAATATCACTAAAGAGAAAGTTACAACTTTATTTACCAGAAAAAAAATACCAGGAGATGGATTTAGGAAACCCAGGAGGGCTGAGAACATAGGAGCCTGAAAGTCTTCAATAAACTTGCTGAACATTATTACTCATTCTTCCTTCCTGTCCTCTTTGCCCCCTATATTTATAGAAAAGAGAACTTAGTACCAAAAGAATATAGCAGCAGGACCTTAGATCAGACCCAAAGACCAAGGGATCGCAAAAGACTATAACTGTCTCACTAGAAATGCAGGGCTTCTTTCTAACCAAAAAATCCCAATCCAAGAAGCAAAGCTAAAAAATGAGTGTATAAAAACAATAAAAATAAAGGGCCTTTATTATACCAATAAGACCCAAAACGCAAACCAGAACAGCTATAGGCAAAAAAAAAAATCAAAGAAAAACACAGTTTTTAAGAAGAAATGAGACTTTAAAAAGACATCACAAGAATAATACATTTTGATCAGGTAGGATTTATACCAGGACTCCAAGGCTGGTTCAATACTAGGAAAACTATCAGCGTAATTGATCATGTCAACAAAAAAAAAACTAGCAGAAACCATATGGCCATCTCAACAGATGCAGAAAAAAGCTTTTGACAAAATACAACACCCATTGCTACAGAAAACATTGAAAAGTATAGTTGTAACAACAATGTGGCTAGCAGCTACTGTGGCTGTGTAAGACCAACGACAACCAGCACCACAGAAGGGCTGCTAACACAGGTTCTTTGATCTGCTTTTCTAAGGAAAGCAACTTTAAGAGGTTAAAAATCTCAGTTTAATCAAACATACATATATCATTCACTTAGTTCTGAGGGAAAAAGATCAGCCCCCTGAACTTCAAGGCAAATACAAACAGAAATTACAAACATCAACAGACAGACCTTGTCTGAGTCAAAAAAAAAAAAAAAAAACAATTCATAGTTACCAGAGAAGCACCAACATCTATTTGTCTTCATGACAAAGCTGGGGTTGGGGGAGCAGATTGAATGGCTTGCCCAGAGTCTCCGCACATACATTCTTTCAGTGAGTGTACCCCCAATAGTCAAATGCAACTTTGATCTTATATACCAGTCTCAAGGCCCTGGGGCACCATTTGGAGCATAAAAAGACAGTGGGTGAAAGGTCCAAATACCAGCACCACATCATATACATTTCAATGACTTTCCATTGTCTTAGTGCTGAGAAACATTCTAAGGCAAAAGGTCCCACTCATACCTGCCCCATTCAAACAAAGAACAGTGAAAAGTCCCATTTTGCTTGCCATTACAATAGTAATAAATGGAGCTTTCCTTAAAATGATAGCTAGCATCTACTTGAAACCATCAGCAAGCATTATATGTCATGGTGATAATTTAGAAGCACTTCCAATAAGATCAGGGGTGAAACAAGGATGTCTGTTATCACCACTGTTATTCAATATTGTACTAGAAATGTTAGCTACAGCAATAAGAGAAGAAAAAAGAAATTGAAGGAATTAGGATAGGCAAAGAAGAAACTAAGTTATCACTCTCTGCTGACCATATGATGGTATACTTTGAGAATCCTAGAGAACCAAGTAAAAAATGACTTGAAATAATAAATAATTTTAGCAAAATTGCAGGATATAAAATAAACCCACATAAATCCTCAGCATTTCTACATATTACTAACAAAGCCCAACAGCAAGAGATAGAAAGAGAACTTCCATTTAAAGTTACTGTAGACACTATAAAATATTTAGGAGCCTACCTGCCAAAACCAGCCCAGGGACTATATGAACACAATTACAAAATGCTTTTCTAAATAATTGGAAAAACATGAGTTGTTCATGGGTAGGCTAAGCTAATATAATAAAAATGGCAATTCTACCTAAATTAATTTACTTATTCAGTGCCATACCAATCAAAATACTGAAAAAATATTTTATAAAGATAGAAAAATAATATCAAAATTCATCTGGAACAATAAAAGATCCAGAATATCAAGGAATTAATGAAAATAAATTCTAAGGAAGGTGGCCTAGCAATACCAGATCTTAAATTCTGTTATAAAGCAGCTATCACCGAAACCACTTGGTAATGGCTAAGAAATAGAGGGGAAGATCAACGGAATAAGTTAGGTACACTAGACACAGTAGTCAATGACTATAGCAGTCTACTGTTTGATAAAACCAAAGACTCCAGCTTCTGGGATAAGAACTCACTGTGTGACAAAAACTTCTGGGAAAACTGCAAGACAGTATTGCAGAAACTGGGCATAGACCAACCTCTGACATCATATGCCAGAATAAAGTCCAAACGGGTACACAATCTAGGTATAAAGGCTGATAGTATAAACAAATTAAGGGAGCAAGGAATAGTTTATCCGTCAGATTTATGGAAAATGGAGGAATTTATGACCAAGCTAGAGACAGAGATGGAGAACATTATGAAATGCAAAGTAGATAATTTGGATTGGAGTAAAGTGAAAGTTTTTGCACAAATAAAGTCAATGCAACCAAGATTAGGACAGAAGCAGAAAACTGGGAAAGAAATTTTACAACTTGTGTGTCTGATAAAGGCCTCATTTCTAAAATAGAGAACTGAGTCAAATTTTCAAGAATACAAGTCATTCCCCAATTGATAAATTATCAAAGAATTTAACAGGCAGTTTCCAGAGGAAGAAATTAAAGATCTCTATGGTCATATAAAAAATGCTCTAAATAGCTATTGATTAGAGAGACGCAAAGGAAAACAACTGTGAGGCACCACATCTCTCCTGTCAGACTGGGTAATGTGACAAAACAGGAAAATGATAAATGTTGGAGAAGTGGGAAAGTTGGAACACTGATTCATTGTTGATGGAGCTGTGAGCTGATCCAACCATTCTGGAGAGCAACTTGGAACTATGCCTAAAGGGCTATAAAAATGTGCATACATTTTGACCCAGCAATAACACTTCTAGGTCTGTTTCCCAAAAATATCATAAAAATGGGAAAAGGACCCATATGTACAAAAGTATTTATAGCAGCTCTTTTTGTGGTTGCCAAGAACTGGAAATAGAGAGGATGCCCATCAAGTGAGGAATGGCTGAACAAATTGTGGTGTATAAATGCAATAGAATATTATTGTACTATAAGAAATGATGAGCAGATGGACTTCAGAAAAATCTGGACTTATATGAACTGATGCTGAGTGAAGTGAGCAGAACCAGGAGAACATGGTACACAGTAACAGCCACAGTATGCCAGTACTGATTTTGATAGACTTAGCCATACTCAGCAATGCAAGGACCAAAAATTTTTCCAAAGGACTCATGATGGAAAATGCCAACACCATACAGAAAATGCCATCCCCATATAGAGAAAGAACTATGGAGTCAGAATATGGTGTGAAGCAGACTCTTCTCTTTTGTTTTGTTTTCTTTTGATTTCTTTCTCATGGCTTCTTCCATTCTTTATAGTTCTTCTATGCAACATGACTAATGTGAAAATGTGTTTAATAGGAACGCATGTGTAGAGGCCATATCAGATTGCATGCCATCTTGGGGAGGGAGGGAGAAGGGAGGAGGAGAAAATTCAAAACAATTATGGAAGTCAATACCAAAAAGTGAAAATAAATTAAATGTAAAAAATAAAAGGGAAAAATGAAGCATAAGTATCTGTTATTGGGTCATGAGTAAAGGGAAGAGCAGGAGGGCAAGAGAATGGACCAAAGCATAGTTTATACCAAATGGCTAGATTCAACTTATGCTAAGAATGTAGTGTTTTAGTTATTTTGGGTAAACTATAAATATAATTGACCTTATTAACAAGCAGACCAGTAATTGTTATTATATGATTTCATAAATACATACTGTGAGCCTTTTGATAAAATGTAATACCCGTATAAAAAAGTCTAGAAAATCTAGAAATAATAGTCCTTTCTTAATGCAGGAAAAAACTATGAGCCAACATTATAGGTAATGGAAAACAAGCTAGAGTCTTTCCCAATAATATCAGAAATAAAGCAGTATGTATATATTCAACGTACTGTTTAACATACTGCTGCATGTGGTACTTGTAGCAATAAGATAGGAAAAGGAAATTGAAAGAATAAGAACCAGCACATATTAAATGAAAGTATCCCTTTTCAAATATGACGGTGAACTTAGAAAACCCTAAAGAATCAATTAAAATTCAATGGAAACCATTAATAGATACAGCAATGTTGAGAAATATAAATACAATACAAACAAATTGCATGTGTTAATGCATATTAGTAACCAAACTCAGCAGGTAGAGATAGAGAAATTCTATTCACAAAGACTATAGAATGCATAAAATACTTGAGAGTCTGCCCTCCAAGGCACATACACAAAGTATATGGATGTAATCAGAGGCAGCTGGTGGGACTGCAGATAGGGCTATAGGCCAAGAGTCAGGAAGACCGGAGTTTCAAACTAGCCTCAAACACTTAGTGGCTGTGTGGCCCTGGGGAAGCCACTTAACCTCTGTCTATCTCAGTTCCTTCCACTCTAAAATGGAGATAATGGTAGTACTTACCTCCCAGGGGTGTTGTGAAGATAAAATGAATTAATAATGGCAAAACTTTCCAGGTGTTTCTGAACTCATCCTGCTTGTCATTTTATAATGATCCAAGACCATCCCCAAGGACTAATGATGAAGCATACTATCTACCTCCACAGCAAGAACTGGTATTGTCTGAATACAGATTGAAGCATAGTATATTTCACTTGCTTTCTTTCATTTAGAAAAAAAAATAAATACAGAAATAATATTATGTAATTTCAAAAAAATGGTAAAATGCTTAGCATAGTGCTTAATACATACTAAGTACTATATAAAGGCTTATTCTCTTCCTCTTCCCCAAATACAGCTTATGAAAATAAAGATATTTATAAATAAATAAGTGAAGATGTTATTTGTATTACTAACTAAATCAGTTTGCTTATTCAGTGTCATAAAATTCAAGTAACAGATGTTTATAGGGCTAGAAGAAGTAGTAATGAAATTCATTTCTAGGAATAAAAGGCCAAGAATTTTAAGAGAAATAATGGAAACAATTGGGCAGGAAAATGGTACTAGATATCAAAACCAAGTGCAAAGTAGTAATCATAGTAATCATCAAAACCATTTAATATTGTTAAAAAATAAAGAGTTCAATAAGTGGAACAAATTAAGTATACTATATGCTGAATCAAAGAAATCTTTATGGCTCAGTGCTAGTAAACTCAAAGACTCTAGCTATTTGCATAAGGAGTCACTGTTTAACCTGGACTTTTAGGAAACTAGACAATAATGAAGCAAGAATTATGTTAAGACCAATATCTCACATCAAGATAAGCTCCGGATGTAAACATGATCCAGACAAATAAAGTCATATCAATTTTCTTTCAGATCTATGTATGAGAGAGGAGTTAATGACCAAAGACAAAATAAAGAGGATCACAGAAAAAAAAATGAATGCATTTTGATTATGTAAAAATTTTAAATTTTGCATTAAAAAAGGAAAATCACTAGGGGCAGCATTTTAGAGTAAGTTTCTCTGATAAAGGTCTCATTTCTTAGATATTTAGAGAATTGATTCAAGTTTACAGGAATCGGCGATAAATGTTCAAATGATATGAAAAAGCAGTGCTCAAGGGACAAATATCCAAATAATCCTTAGCCACACAAAAAGTGTTCCAAATCACTAAATTTTTAAAAATACAAATCAAAGAAATTCAAAGGTTCATCCTCACACCCATTAGATATTTGCAAAAAAAAAAAAAAAAGAAAAAAAATGAAAAAGTGGAGAGGTTATAGGAAAGCAAACATATTAGTGGACTATTATATTTCAAATAGGTCCAGCCCATTCTGGACAGTAAATTGGAACTATGCTCCTAAAGTAACTAAACTGAATGCTTTTTAAATCAACAATAAACTAATAGGCCTATATTCAAGGAAATCGGGCAAATAGGAAAATGTCAATTACATACAAAAGTGTTCGTATTAGCTTTTGTGTGCTGACACAGAATTGTGTAAAATGACTGAATAAATTATATAACTATCCCTTCCACATACCAGGGGTTAGTGGAGTGGTGTACCAACAATCTAGAATATCCGCATAAATTTTTGGCCTTCCCTACCAAAAAGGAAATCCAAATTATTATGGTATTAAAAGAGAAATATGTTGATATTACATCATATTATACTTATATGTTATGCATTTCTGATTTTCTAAACTTTTTCTTTGTTGCCTACTGGCCTTTAC
Source organism: Trichosurus vulpecula (assembly GCF_011100635.1). NCBI lineage: Eukaryota > Metazoa > Chordata > Mammalia > Diprotodontia > Phalangeridae > Trichosurus > Trichosurus vulpecula. The sequence goes on along the minus strand of NC_050574.1, from coordinate 462,884,991 downwards.
TTCTTGTCTTCACCTTATGCAGAACTCCCCCAAAATTCCCAATTAATTTTTTACAGTCACCTACAATATGTCAAAACTGCTATGGGGAAAATCACAATGTAGAAGGGATAGCTGCATATGAATGTGATTTTCTATAAGAAATGATGAGAGACTGTGGAATGGGGCAATCAGAACATATGCCATCTTGGTGTGGGGGGAGGGTAGAAATGGGGAGAAAATATGTAACTGAAAATCTTGTGGAAATCAATGTTGAAAAATAAAAATATTAAATAATACAATATGAAAAAAGAAATGATGAGATATGTTCAAAGAAAGCTAAGATAGCTTGTATAGATTTAAGCATAGGGAAATGAGATTAGAACAAGTTTATACTATGACATGAACATTCTGAATGTACGAGTTTTGAAAACTTAAGAACTTGGATCAATATAATGATTAATGATATTTCCTGAGTATGAATGAGGAAGAATACTGCTCGACTCTGGATACATAGTATACTAATATGCAGAATAAGTCAAGTGTTTCTGCATATAATGTTGCTGTTGTTTGTATTTCATTTTTTGAAAAGGACCAATGACATTGTGAATGATCTCTTGACTTGCCCATGAATTGGATTTTGGTGAGTCAGAGTTGCACAGAGTGTGAGCCTCACTCTTTATTCCAGATTCCTTGAAGTCAAGTGGAAAGACATAAGTCAGGATACCATGGAAGATCTTGGTATTTTTAATATCTGATCAAGTGCTAAATGCTACACAGTACCTGCTTCAGCCGCCATTATGGTTATTGGAACAAATTGTTCTCATTAGCCCATTCCACTGGGGAAAAGTCTTCACAATGTTTGAGGTAACATCCCCTTACCTCACTGATTTGTTTAAGGCCTATCAGTTCTTCACCCTGGTTTATTCCATGTGCCAAGACAGTTTTACCAACATGTGGCCACCTAGCATGCTGCAGCTTCTTGGAGCCACAGGTCAGAGTTCAGTGTCAGGTGGCCACCAAAGGTGAATGAGTCCTGAGAAGGTCTTTGCAGCCCTCATACTATTTGTGCTATTCCTTGGGGCTTGTGGAGTGCTTTTCAGGGTTCCTCATGCGCCTTTGGTGTTCACCCACCACTCAATTCTGTGCTATGGCTCCAAGAAGCTGTAGCAAGCACAGCTGCCACACTCTGGTAAAACTGTCTTGTCACAGAGCCTAAACCAGGTTAAGTGGAACCAAATAGCATATAGGTGCTTAATAAATACTAGCTGACTATTTGACTGTGTTTTTTTTTTTGTTATAAGAATTTTGTTTTTCTTTTCTCTGCCCATCCCACCCCCACTGGTGGAAAGGAGAAAAACAAAAGTTTGATAATTTTATTTAAAAAATAAAATAAAGATCAAAAGGGAGGAGAGAACAGATTAGCCCAAACCAATTAACTGGAGGAGGTGAGAGTATCAAAGTCCAATCCATAACTCCCCTGCCTTCTCTGATCCCAACCCTTTTGTTGAGGTGATCACCCTGCAAAAGACAGATAAGCAAAATAGCACCATATGATGACAGAAAGAAGGAAAAGAGGAAGGCAAGAAGGGAAATGGGAATGATTAGGAGAGAGTCAGAACCAGAGCCTGAAAGTTAGGTCACATATAATATAGTTCATCAAAATTACCTTCATCAGATCTTAATCCCAATAAATATTCCCTGAATTTCAAAGTAAATTTTTATCTTTTGCACTCCAAGATAAATGGTAACTCTTGTGATCAATTACTTCACTTAGGGGAAATCACCCCTCTTTTAGAGGCAGGGCAGTTTCAAAATTTATAAAAAAATGGTTTTTAACAGCATCAGCATCCATTTCTGTAATTCAGTTGCTTGGCCCATTGCTGGCCCATTTTCTGAGAACTATTGTTACAGAAGGAGATGAGCTGGATCTCAGTTGCATTATTACAATCCCTTCCAAATAGGTAGAAGGTAATGAAGTGTCTAATGATGGTTGTACAGCAGGGTCCTAATAGAAATAGTGTCTTAGGACTTTAGTTTAGCAAATGAAATATTAGAAAATGGAATAAATGGTTGCAATGCAGTCATTATTTTTTTTCCTTATCACATGCATTTTATTTCATCACCATCAGGTTTTGTATTTCTCTTTTGAATAGGTAACAGATATTAAATTTAGAAGCAAAATGGACATAAAAATGATATAGCACTTATTGCCAATGTCATTGTCAATAACACCAATAAAAATGGTTGGCCTAAACTTTTCTGTCATAAAAATGTTCTTTAGGGTTATACATATACACATAATATAACATTACATACACATATGTGTGTATGTATGTGTATATATGTTTATCTACATATGTATCATCATAGTGTATATATTAATTATTATACTGGACTTGCAATAAAAAAGAATTGGATTTGAATCTTGCCTTAGTAACTCACTAACTCTATGACTCTGGGTAAGTCCCTTAACTGAATGTCTGATTCTATATCTATAAAGTAGCAATGATGCTACCACCTACCACACAAGGCTGCTGTGAGGATCAAATATGATAATGAATATAAAGAATTTTGAAAAATTTAAGTCAATCAGTCATTTAGCTAGCATTACTTAGGTGCTTCCTATTTGCCAAGTACTATGCATGGTAAGGACTGTGAGTACAAATATGACTAGAAAGGACAGTGATTGCTATAAATGAGATTGCCTTCTAGTGGGGGAAGAAAACATACATAATAGTGCTGAAAAATAGAAGAAAGTAGCAAAGAGGAAATCTGAAAGGAAGCTTGTAAATAAGACATGAGGATTTCTAAAGCACTACACAAATAAAAGCTATCATTATTTTGAAGCACTTTTGTAACCTTTTTTACAAGATCTTCAAAAGCTTATAAAAGTACATTAACCAGAGGGTTTTTTTAATGATAGAATAAGTTTCTTTGACAATACTTTCTTTTAGGATTGGCATATAACACATGATATTTCTCAAAGATGAAAATAATAAAATAGGCATGTAACCCTTGAATAGTCTCATTAACGTAATGGACTAACTATATAGTACATTAGGAAGGCAGAATTTATGATTTCAAAGAGAATCTCATATGTGCCTAAAAGGTCTGGAACCACAGGATATAAGGAATTCTCTAGGCAGAAGGCAGGAGAACTAAAGCATGTATTTACACTCCACAATAACAAGCCCACAAACCAGCGTCCCCATTTTGATATTTTCATCAAAAGCTTCCAGGCCCAATAAGTCCGCCTTACAAGGGTAATCAGAAGGCCACAGAGAAGCGAGATGGTATAAGGCAAAATCGTATACATGCTTCCCCTCTACGGTAAGAAGATTACCCACTAGCCTCTGGTCAGCTCTGCTACCGGCAGCTCAGCTTCGGCTGTAGGCGTCTCTGGCTCCAACCGGAAAAGGAAAGGAGGATCTTCAAGCTGTCCTCTCCCCTCTTATAGAGTTTTTGACATCATCAAGCGCCGTCTGAACGACCAGGGCCGATTGGTTCTTGACTTGGCCCCTCCCCCCAGTGTAGACCAGGTTAACACACCTCCCCTCAGCCAGCCCCATGACTGATCACACAGGAAGTTCTCTGATTCCTGGCATGGTCGCTGGGCTTCCTGCCCCGGAAGAGCAAGCCCCAGTGTCCAGGGAAGCTCAATGTGGTAAGCTGAGTCATTCAAAGAAAACAAAGTCCATTCCGGTTACATATAGTAATTGAAATCAAATGAGTGCACCATTCTGCATAATGATAAAAAAAAAAGAATTCTCCCTTCTAGAAAAAAAGATCAGTGCTTTGTATCTTAATCCTAAAATAACAGGAGGAACAGAATTTGATTAGAAAGAATATTTTATGGGAAAATGAAGAAATCCCTTAACTTATCTGTTGTTGCTGTAATCCCCTTAAGAGTTTCCTGTCCAAAAAATGACTCAAATTAATGAAATGAATGTATCAGACAACTGGACTTTGGGATAAAAGGTCCACTACATTATCCAAAATATACTTTCTCTTTTTCAACTACCATTCTTTCTCCCAGAGGGGGAAAAAAGAGTGACAAGTGCCTAAAGGACAAGAATGAAAATGAAAGGTGAAAAGAACAAAAGTGGACCTGCAGAAAAGATTGAGAGGCTGGAGAAAAAGTTCAAAGATTCAAAAGACTCTAGCAATAATTTACAAAATGTCATCCTAGTCATCCAAAAGAGAACCTAGCTAGATATGACTATAAGCTAGAGAATGAAATTCATGGAAATGAACACCTCATTCTTGCTCTATTAGTGAGAAGTGAGTTGAGTTCCTAAAGTGAATTTTCTGGATAACTGAAGCTTATCCTTCCCAAAGCAAAAATATGATTAATTTAAATTAAGTGGAAGAAAAAAATTAGGAAATGTATTTTCCTCTGCCTTTTCAAACATCACATGTGGAACCTAATTTAACTTTTACTGGATTATCTCAGGCTCATCATTATAAGGATTGACACTAGTGCTCTGGGTCACTCAGAATAGTTCTATTTGCTTTATAGATGTTCTCCATCTTTCTTTGTTATCAGATATCATTTTTCACCTTTGCAATTGGGCCCCTAACCTGCTTCTATTTTGCTTTTTAAAGGATTATGTGGGTAACAAAAGCAGATAACTAAGTTAAGGGGTCAAAAATTTGTAAGATCTCTGAAGATTTTTTCCACTTATTTTAACTTTAGCTGATATTCCTAGAATTTTGAGTGCAGTGTTTTTGTACTTAAACTCTATGTATAGAGGACTGTAATAGAGAATAGATGTTTTGATTAGAATTTCTAAATCTTTCAGGGTTATTTATTTTATGATATTGTTGTTACAATGTTTTCTTGGTTCTGTTCATTTCCTCTTTCTTGATTTTGTATAAGTCTTCCCAGATTTTTCTGAAACTGTCCCCATCATCATTTCTTATAGCACAGTAATATTCCAGCATGATTACATACCACAAGTTGTTCTGCCATTCCCTAGTTGCTGGACAGCACCTCAATTTTCAATTTTTTGCCACCATAAAAAGAGCTGCTATAAATATTTTTCTACATATCAGCCTTTTCGCTTTTCCTTTGATCTCTTTGGGATTCACTTAGTACTGGTATTACTGGGTAAAAAGTTTTACAGACTTTTATAGCCCATTAGATATAGTTGCAAATTGTTCACCAGAGTTGTTGGACTAGTTCACAACTCCACCACAAAGTGCATTAGTCTCCCAATTTTCCACTTTTTCTCCAGCATTTGTGAAGAAGCATTTATCAAGAACCTGCTATAAGTAAAGGCTGATTCCTACTGAGCATAAAAGGGTAAAAACAGGATAATCCCTGCCACCAAGGAGTCCCATTGTAGGTTTGCATTGAGGGGTGCCACATGGACACCATTAAGGAAACATAACATATAAATACAAATAAAAAATGCATGTAAAGGAAATATAATTATGTAGTTTGTTTTTCAGAGTGCAAAGTAAAGTTAGCAAATGGGAAGTCAGCAAAGACCTTATCAATCAAAAGCACCTAAACCCAGTAAGACCTGAAAGTAACTAAGGATTTCATAAAGCATAGGAGAAGAGACAGCATTTCAGTCTTGGAGCACAAAGGCATTTATGCAAAGATGGAACATCATGTATAGGGAGCAGAATGTTTGGATTATGTGAGAGTACTATAAGACATGTTTGTTTCCAAACATGCATGATTATGAAGAACTTTAAAATCCAAAGGGAAGTGTTTGTGGTTCATCCTATTGGCAACTCTGGAGATCTACTGAATCATTTAATGTGGTACAGTTATGCATTAGGACTACTTTGTAAAGAATATCATTTTGGCATCTGTGGGGAGATAAAGACTGGAAGTAGCGTGAACAATTAGAAGATCATTGCAATAGATTTTAGGAGCAGTGATGATAGCTTGAACTAAGGTGGTGAATGTGTGAGTGACAAATGAAAGATATGCCATGTAGGTAGAATTGACAAGTCTGACAAATGTTTGGATATGGGAGCTTAGAGATGATGAATAGGAGGAGGGTTGTTACCTTGAGAGACTGAAAGGCTGGTGGTATCCTGAATACAGACATGAGAAGGGAAAGGAAGTAAGAAGGAAAGAATGATTTCCAGGATAGATAAGTTGATTTTGAGATGGATATGGGACACTCAGATTGAAATTTTCCATAGATACACAGTGACATTGGACTAGACAGAGAGAGAGAGAGAGAGAGAGAGAGAGAGAGAGAGGAAGAGAGAGAGAGAGAGAGAGAGAGAGAGAGAGAGAGAGAAGGAAGGGAAGGGAAGGCAAGGGAAGACAAGGGAAAGGAAGTGAATTGTCCCCTTGTGACAATTGAGAATCCCAGTGATCATAAATTGTAATTGACATTCAATTTTGATTCCTTAGTGAAAATCTATTGGGATTTTATTCAGAATGTTAAAAGCGAATGCATTATTTACAAATCCAGCTAGTTTCTCTCTCTTTAAAAATGTTTATTTTATTTTTAATTTATGAAATAAAATAAGCATTTCCATAGCAGTAGAATTTTAAAAAGATGATTGAACAGGATACTGCAAGTCTATTATTTACAATTTTTATATTTTTAAGTATATAATAAAGTAATCACATAATTTTCTTTTCTCTTCCCTCCCCCAGACTATAGAGAGTTCTATCATTAGACACAAATTTTATATATATATATATATATACACATATATATACACACACACATATATATGTATATGTATATATATGTATATATATAGTGTGTGTATATACATACATGTATATGTATACATACACATACATATTACACACACACACACACACGTGTGTGTATGTAAAATCATTCTATCCACACTTCTATTTTTTTCACTTCTTTCTCTGGAAGCAGACAGTATCCTCTTTCATATGTCTTTTGCAGTTAATTTTGGGTATTTGTAATAGTCAAGATAACTTAGTTGCTCTAAGTTGTTCTTAAAGCAATATTGCTATTGGTGTATAACAATATTCTCTTGAATTCTGCTCATTTCACTTTTTGTTATTTCATGCAAATCTATCCATGTTCTTTTTTTAAAATCAACAAGCTCATCATTTCTCAAAGCAGAGTAGCATTCCATCATAATCATATACCACAACTTGTTCAAACATTCCCCAGTTGACAGGCATCCCCACAATTCCCAGCTCTTTGCCACCACAAAGAGAGCTGCTATAAATAGTTTTTCTTAAAAATTTACAAATCAAGAATGTCTTCATGGACAATAATTCCCCTGCTTACTACAGCACATTGTCTAATGAATGTTTTCTATAATAATCACAAACTATGAAAGACTAAACATGTTAGGCCTAGACAGGAAGTTCACTGAACAGCTGTGTAATTTTCCTTATGAAATGCCAGATGCTAAATAGATCTTACTTTCTAATTTGGATACCTTGAACCACAGCCTTATCAACTACATACCTCAAAATGACTAATGAAAATGATGCCTTTTCTTTATATAATGCCCTACATTATGTTTTTGAATGGTTTTATAAATGTTAGATATATATCTGCATCATTTAGAAAGAAGCTGGGGCTTTATTGATTTTTTTTATTTAAAGTCAATGAATGTACTGAATTTTTTATTGTACCAAGTTTATTTTCCTCTTTGTAAGACATAAGTTCCTCTAATATCTAATACGAGGATTCTCTCACCTTCTACTATTTCCTGGTTCACAGCCTTCACTGTGCTCCAGCAAATCTCCTTCACTAACTCACTGCCTTCTGAGACATCATATCTTTTATTCCTAGTGAGCCTCCCTAAGGAGATTCAAGCCCAGAGCCAGTTACCATGGGTTATCGCTCAGACATAAAATTATTACACAGGTGGGGTCTAGTAAAAATGAGTATCAAATGAAGACTTAATGGACAAATTAATAATAGAAGGGCAGCAAATATTCTTAAGGGTATATGGACAAGGGAGAATGGCTAGACCCAATCCCTTCACATTTTATGGGTTAATTCTAAGTCATGTGATTTGTCACAGAAGTCTTTAATTTGCATTTTTATTTATTTTGGCAACATTTGACTAGTGAGTGCACAAGAATGCATTCACTTACTCATTACTTCATTGAAAATCCAGACACACTTCCTAGCTGCTTCCATTTCCCCTAAATGGAAGTTATCACTCCCATTGGTCATACATACAGAAGAGAGAACTTTGACCATTCTTTTCATTAAAAAAAATCAATGTCTATATATATCCATCCTAGAAGAGTCAATGAAGTCAGCTTCAAGATTCTACATTCAGATTAAGCCATCATGAGTAGTAGGTAAAAATTCAAAGAACCTGTCATATCAAGACAGCCAGAGATCATGCTTAGGCTCATACTAACCATGATATCAGGGCCTATATAGACAAGCATTTTGCCAATTGCTCTGTGTGACATATGGATGTTCTCTTTCAACTAGAGAAATTAAAGTAATCCTCTGATTGTTATTGGAATGGGTGTAGTTTGCTGTTGTCCTTTATTCTCAAAGAGGACCAAAATGACATCAATATGTTATAATTAAGGCACAGTATGTCTACCTGTGGCTCAGTAAAACAATGCAAGCTCAGAAGGCTCTACCACAGATCGGACACAAACAGACAACATGAACATTTGGTGTGGAGATGTCTCAGAATTTGCACATCTCATGTTTTTTTTGAGTTACTGCAATTTTGCTTTGCTTATAGAGTACAATGCCTTATTTGATTTGGTCATGCCATGCATGGGTTGTTTCCTGTCTCACCATTGATTCTGAAATTCTTCAGAGAGACCTTGAGAGTGTCCTTGCATTGACTCTTCTGATCTCTGGGTGAGCACTTTTCACTTGTGTAAATTTTTTTTTTTGTAAAATAATCATTTAGACAAACATGCATTTGACATTCAAACAATGTGGACAGCCCATCAGAGTTGAACTCTCTACAGTAAGGTTTAAATGCTTGGCAGTTTAGCTCAAGAAAGAATCTCAGTATCTGGTACTTTTTCTTACCAGATGACTTTTAGAATCTTCCTAAGGCAACTCAAATGGAAGAGATTCTGTTTCCTGGCATGTAGCTGTTAGACTGTCCAGGCTTCATAGGTATACAAAAATGAGATCAGCACAATGGCCCTGTAGATTTTTAATTGGATAGGGAGTTGAATATGTCTTCTCTCATACACTTTTCCTTTGGACTCTCCCAAACACTATGGTAGTTCTAGCAATATGTATATTGTCAGGTAGCAAACACTATATCAATCATTCCTCATTCTTCAATGAAGCCACATTGGCTCTTGGGTAGATGACCATGTTCCTGGTGAAGGATTAGCCTATTGAGCCTACTCTGTCAAGAATTTTGCCAGCAATGACCAAGAGAGTGACTACCCTGTGATTGTCACAGGGGAATCTAATTCCTTTACCTTTATAGAAATGCACAATGGAGGCATCTTTGAAATCCTGGGGGATAACCTCTTCTTGCCAAATAACTTAATAATTTCAGTCAGCTTTTGTATGAGCAATGGACCCCCCACTTGGAAAGTCTCAGCTGGAGTAGAATCAGCACCAGGTGCTTTGCCACAGAAGAGGAGCCTAATGGCATTCAAAAAACTCTTGTTCAATTAGAAATTTGTCTAGAGGGATTGCCTTCAACCTGATGTAAATGGTCAATAGCTTCAGCACTGATTTATTCTGGTTTATTGAAAACATTCTTGAAATGTTCAGTCCATCTCTCCAGAATCATGTCCTTATAACTAATCAGTATGGCTCTAGCAACACTGAGGAGTTGAGGTGCACCATAGGTCTTTGGCCCACAAATATCATTTAGGGCATCATAAAAGCTCTTCGAATTGTTATTATCAGTATAAAACTGAAATTCATCTGCCTTCTTACTGAGTCAATAATCCTGCATTTCTCTAAGTTTCATTTGTACTTTACTTTTGATGGAGTTGAATGCCACCTTCTTTAAGATGGATGAAGTATCCTGTTGGTTGACCCTGTGGAGTTCTCATTTTTTGTTTAGCAACTTCTGAATTTCCTCGTCACTTTTGTCAAACCAGTCTTGAAGTTTGTGAGTGTTCTGGTCCAGATGAGTAAATACAGTGCTGTACACCAAATCTCTGAAAGCTGCCCACTCCTTTTCTTCTCCACTGGTGCCAACCATATGTTTTCTCAGCTTTTCCTCCACTTTAGCAATGAATTGTTCCCACTAGGAGAAGCACTCAAAACTGTTAACATTAAGTATTATGGTAGTAATCTTGCCTTTGGGCCACCACTTTTTTTGAATGCAAATATTTAGCTAGAAGAGGAAAAGTCTGTGATTGATTGATCCAGCATTCTGTACCATACATCATCTTCGTCACACTCACATCCTGTCTGTCTCTTCTCCTCACATTGACATAATATATTAAATACCAATGTTTGCTGAGAGGGTGCATCCATGAAGTTTTATTGTATTTAGGTAAATGGAAGAACGTATTGGTGGTGAGGTTATGAGATGCACAAGTTTTCTGTCATAAGTAACTGTTGTTCTTGTTGTCCCTGACCCCAGTCCTCCCATGAACTCCCTGATACATGGTATAGTCTGTGCCTACTCTTGCATTAAAGTCATTCAGAATTATAAGCTTGTCCTCTTTCATCACACTGATGATGAGGGACTCCAGTTCTTCATTAAAATACCTCATCAAATACTACATCATGATGAGAGCATATATACTGATGATAGTGGCGTAGCACTTTCTTGAAAGTTAAAATCACATCATGAGCTTGTCATTCAATTCTTCTGGTAGATATACAAGCTTATTAACTAGATTAGTTATGATTGCAAAACCTATGCCAGCTTCATGGTGCTCCCCCTCATTGCAGCCATTCTAGAAAAAATGTGTATCAAGCTCCAACTTTGGTAGAATGGCCTTCATTTGTCACCCTTGTTTCACTCAGAATTGCTATTTGGATGTGATACCTGCTAAGTTCTCTTGCGACAAAAATCTTTCAGATCTACCAGATTTCATGTTGTCCATAAATGTATGCACATTCCACATACTGATGGTGAATGGAATCGCCTTTGCCAAAAGTTTTTGTACATGTTTGTGTGTGTGTGTGTGTATGAGCTGCAAGGCAGGGTTGGGTGAAGCAAAATATTTTTAGGGCATCTTTTCTAGCTCTTTCCTCATACTAGGAGGTGAACGGTGAGGTCCTTAGGCAAGGCTTCTCAGATGCCCAAAGGTTGCCAAATCTTATTCCCTTGGAAAATCAACCCTAAGCCTGGGCCACCTGTGTGTAGGGTTTTGATTATCGTTTCCAACGTATCTGCATCTCTTGTTTCATCACTTACCTATTGCCACAGGACTTTGATTGTAGGTAAAACTAGTAAAACAGTACAATATGGGTGATGTCTTTCAATTTTTACATAAAGAGGATTTAAGTGAAGCAGAGTTGTGTGAAGTTGTTCACCTAACTCTTTCTTTCAGAGCCATTGGAATACAGTGGCAAAACAAATGTCTAGATTACTGGCAATAACTCAAGATACAATGAATGATCTCGGAATCCTGGGTGTCTAACCAAGCTCTAAGCACTCTAAGCTTCAGCTGTCTTCATGGCCACTGGAAGAAATTGTTCTTGTCTACCCATTTTGCCTGAAGAAGTCTTCATATGCTTGGGTTAGATACCCCTCCCCAATTAGATAAAGGGCTTGAGACCCTTGCCTCTCCTCAACCTGGTTTAGCCCATCTGCACAATGGTTTACTGGAGTGTGTCCCCTGGGCATGCTACAGCTTCTTGGAGCCACAGGTGAGAGTTAGATGAATCAGGTGGTCACTGAATGTGGAAAGCAGACTTGAAAAAGCTCGGCAGCCCTCACATCTGAGGTACTAGTCTTCCCTGAACACACCTTACACCCCAATAAGTGTGTGACTTACTACTGCACCCACAGTTCCTTAGATTGTCTAAAGCTTTTGACAAAAACTCTTGTTTCCAGTTGCTGTTTCCCTATATGAGCTATATCCACTATTAGAGTGGAAACTTCTTGATGTTAAGAGATGTATCACTTTTGTATTTGTAACCCCAGCAAATGGCACAGAGGGAAGCCCTTAGGAAATTCTCATTAAATGATCATGTTGAATTGAACTTCACATCAGATAGGTCCACTTGCTTTCTAGTCTTTATTCTGCTCATTGTTTTACTCATTGTTTCTGTAAAATGGTATGACTATATATGGTTAGAAATTGTTTTTAGGTTTCTTTCATATGTACTTTTACTATTTATTATATCTTCAACATTTGTGTAAGTTCTCTAAGGGCAGGAATACATATTTTGCTTCATCTCTGCCTCCTAGTCTTCACAGAATGAGTCACTACAGTGAATGTTGAATGATGAGCATTTCTAACTCCAATTCTAATTCAAACTGAAAGAAACCTTTCATTGAAACATAAACACAAAGACAACATTAACTTTCTTTCTTCTGTGGGTAACACCATAATACTCCAAACATGTATACCTTAGAACTGTTTGTGTAACTACCTCTCAAATCTAATGAGAAACTCTAGTATTTATTTTCCTAATGACTCTACATTTAAAAAATATATTATCACTTGAAGGTCATAGGAAAACCTGAAAAACTAATTTAAAGAAATATACAATTTATGACAATTTTTCTGTCTTTATGTTTTACAACATATATTTTCTATGTCTTTAGATATATTTATATTTTTATCATATTTAAATATTGCATTTCCTCATACATAGTTTATAGATTTAAAATATAAAAACATACATCATTTCTTTGAGATCATAATTTCATTTCTCATCTTTAAAAGTAAGGACAAGGAAGATAAGCTCTCCAATGTCCTTTATAACCCAGACTTAGGATTTTCTCATATATGATCCTTATTAAATTTCACCTTGTTTAATTTACCCTTTCATTCCAGTCTCTTAAAAAAGAATTTCGAACCTAATTCTATCATCCATTTTTTTAAATTTATTTTTCCTTGATATTTGTACCATGCACAAATTTGACAAGCATATCAGCTATGCCTTCACCAAAGGGGTTGATAAAAAATGTTGATCACACTAGAGCTGAGCACTGAAGCCTGTGACATCCCTTCATTTAAAATTGATCCATTAATCACCATTCTGTGGGGCTGGTCATTTCACTAGTTATCAATGCACATCATTTCACTTGTCCATAAAGACATCATGAAAGATTTTGTCAAATGTCTTGCTGAAATCACATTACACTCTGTTTTTAGAATTCCTTTCTTCTGTTAAAAATGGGGGTTGGAGGATATGGTTAGCATGAAATAACTTGTCCTTGATCAGTCCATTAGTATTGTTACTTCCCTTTCAAAGGATTTACAAATCTTCATTTTAGAAATTTTCCAGAAATCAAATTAACCTTAAAAAATAATTTATAGCATCCACGTTTATTCTTTTTTTTAAAGATATGTTTCACTGACTCCAGTTCTGAAGGATATTTTTTTTTCCCAACCAATTCATTAAAGTCACCAATAGCTATCCCACAATCACATGTTCATTGCCTTGCCATACTTAATATTAACATTGTTTGGACTTGATAACTTGAACTGAGGAAACCTATGCTTTCTCTTAATTTCTTACTTCATTTTGCCTCTCAGTTCTTTATTATATCCTTCCCAGTCTAAATATCATGTTATTGGGCAGAGAAAATGGAAGCAAACAAGGATTTGTGTACAGATGCCTGTACTAGCCACTATAGGAAATTTAAGGTTGAAAAAAGGAATAACTAAAATCACATAGTTTTCTGTCTAGCAGAGAGTTAAAGTCACAACAATATAACTAGAAGACATTCTCCTTGTCACATAATGAATGTCTAATATGTTCTTGCACATTTGAATACTTGTAGACTTATTTTCTTACTAGAGGATGTGCCTAAGACAAAACAGAGAATCTCCGAGCTGATGACTATTATGTACTTCTGACACTTGCCTGGTCATGAATGACATTTACCGTTAGAAGAGAACTAAGAAACTTTTTCATTTTTATGAAGTCTAGAGAAGACTAGTGGGGTACAGGTCTTTTTTTCAATGTTTTTGTAGACAACAAATGTATAAGATAAAAGATGTGAATAACTCACTGAGAAGGTGATCTAAAAACAGAATTTGTTATTGTTTATGTTGTTATATTGTTTTAGTCTTATCTGACTCTTTGTGACCCCATTTGGGGTTTTCTTGGCAAAGATATTGGAGTGGTTTGTCATTTCCTTCTGCAGCTCATTTTACAGATAAGGAATAGCAAGTGTATGACGCCAAATTTGAATGCATGTGTTCCTGATTCCAGGCCTGTTACTCAATCCACTATGCCACTTAGCTCCTCCAAGACAATATGAACAATGACTATCCCATTTTTCTCAGTATATTATTATTATTAGAGCATCTAGGTGGCACAGTGTGTAAAGTGCCAGGCTTGGAGTCAGGAAGACTCCTTTTCCTGAGTTCAAATCTAGCCTCAGAAATAGCTGTGTGATGCTGGGCAACTCACTTAATCTTATTGGCTTCAGTTTCCTTGTCTGTAAATGATTTGTACAAGGAAGTGGCAAACCAATGCATAGAAAACCCAAAAAAGGGTCACAAAGTGTTGGACGTCACTGATAATGACTAAATAACAAATATATCCATTTAGAATTCATTAGGGCATATGATGTGAAATGTTGGCATACAATTAAATCCTGCCAAATGTTTTTAAAATTATGTTTTGTTTTGAATAGTCAATCCTTTTCTATCCCACACTATGTTTCTATATTAATTTGCTTCTGGATTTTATGTTCCTTATGTGTCCCATTCATATTTTCTTTTAAGTGAAACAACATCATGTAATTTTGATAATTACTGGCATGCAGTATAATTTGAGATCTGGTTCTTCTAAGCTCTTCCATTCTTACTTTTATTTACATTATTTTCTGTGAAATGTTTTAGATTTATTCCTACAGGTGAATTTTTTGAAATTGTTTTTCTAGCTCCATAGGGTAATCCTTTGGTAGTTTGAATGACATATTACTGAATAAACAATTTAATTCAAGTTCTATTGTTATTTTCAAAACTATGTTTGAATGGCCTTAACTTGAGGGAAAATATCTTTTCAATTATTTATGTCATTAGTTATTTCTCTAAAAAGTGTTTTCTATTTGTATCATAGGATTCTTTTGTATTCTTTTTTTCTTTTCTTTTTTTATATGAATTAATTTAATTATTTTTAGTTTTCAACCTTCACTTCCATAAGTTTTAAATTTTCTCTTAAATTGCCTCCCTCCACTCTCTCCTATGCAAAATGGCATGCAATCTAATATAAGCTCTACATATATGTTATTATTAAAAATATTTTCACATTAGTCATGTCATATAGAAGAATTATAATGAATGGGAATTAGAATTAGGACCATAAGAAAGAAAAAAAAAACAAATATATAGAATGCTTCATGAATTTGCATGTCATCCTTGCCAGGAGCCATGCTAATCTCCTCTAAATGCTCCAATTTCAGTTTATGTGCTACCTAAGCAAGCACTTTCATATTTCTGAGTAGATAGACTCACAAATAATTTATACATTTGGTAGTTATTTCCTATGAAATTTCTCTTTTGACCACTTCCTGCTAAGATTTTTTTGTGTGTGAATATAAACAGAAATTTAGTTCTGTGAGTTTACTTCTATAATTCTTTTTTGTTATGCTATTAATTTTTAATTACTTTTATTTTATTCTTTAGATTCTCTAAGTAGATCATCATATCATCTTCTAAAAGAGATGATTTTAATTTTCTCTTTGTCTGTACTTATTAAATATCTTTATCATTTTTATAATACAATTTCCTGTCTTTATAGAACTATATCAAATAATAATAGCTGTGAAGCAGCTATGTGGCTCAGTGCATAGAGTGCTAAGCCTGGAGTCAGGAAGACCGAAATTTAAATATAGTCTCAGACACTTAATAGTTATGTGTCCCTGAACTAGTGGCTACCTCTGTTTGCCTTAATCCATTAGGTAATGAAGTGGCAAACCACTTCAATATCCTTGCCAAGAAAACCCCATGGCATGATATGGTCCAAAAAACATCATGAAATGTCAAACACTACTGAATAACAAATAAGGGATATCCTTGCTTTACCCTTGATCTCATGCAAAATGTTTATAAACTTTTTCTTTATTACAAATAATCTAATCTATATTTTCACTACATATTGTTGATCATATGAGAGAAATAATAATTTATTGCTATACTTTTAGTAATTTTAAACAGAATAAAATCACTGCATTTTTCTGTGTATATTTTTGCAAAAAAACGACAGAAATGAAATGAACTAGTTGTTTCTTGTGAAGGGGGTTTGTATAATTGGTATGCAAAATATGTAATTCTCAGTCCCTTATGCACTATATTTAAACATTCAATTACATTTGTTTATAAGATTTGCTGTGCTCTATATCAAACTTTTATGTCCTATAACATTATAGTAAATGTCTTTACTAAAGTGATCTACCAACTGATTGTTAATAAAATCTTATAAGATATCTTGCAGAACAATAGTTTTATGTCTGAAATCTGTGCAAACAATTGACTTTTTAGGAAGCAACTTCTAAGTAAGTTTTGGGGTGGTAGTTAAGAGAGAGTGCTAAATATGGACCAAAACTGAACAGTATGAAAAATTGCAGAAAATTTGCTCTCTTAAAAAATAGAGAAAATGCCTTTTGCAATTAAATCATCAATCTACACACCATGGTAATTTCTATGGAAATTGAACCTCAAAAGCTTGGTGTGATGGTGCACCACTTAAATCCCTGTTACTAGAGGAGACTGAAACTGGTGTATCAATTGAGCTCAGAGTTCTGAGCTTCAAATGGGACTTGAGCTGATCAGATGTTCACAGAAAATCTGATATTAATATGGTAAGCACCCAAAAGTGAGGCATCTTGTTTTCGTTTTTCTTTTTTTTACTGTTGCTGTTATTCTTTTTTTTATTATTTTTTATTTATGTAGTTTTCAGCATTGATTTTCACAAGAGTTTGAATTACAAATTTTCTCCCCGTTTCTACCCTACCCCCAACTCCAAGATGGCATGTATTCTGGTTGCCCTGTTACCCAGTCACCCTTATGTCACCCCACTCCCCTCCCATCCCCTTGTCCCTCCCTTTCTTGTAGGGCAAGATAAATTTCCACACCCCATTGCCTGTGTATCTTATATTCTAGTTGCACGCAAAAACTTTTATTTTTGTTTTTGAACATCTGTTTTTAAAACTTTGAGTTCCAAATTCTCTCCCCTCTGCCCTTCCCACCCACCCTCCCTAAGAAGTCAAGCAATTCAACATAGGCCACATGCGTATCATTATGTATAACCCTTCCACAATGCTCATGTTGTGAAAAACTAACTATATTTTGCTCCTTCCTAACCTACGCCCCTTTATTGAATTTTCTCCCTTGGCCCTGTCCCCTTTTGAAAGTGTTTGGTTTTGATTATCTCCACCCCTATCTGCCCCAACTTCTATCATTCCCCCTTTATTTTATCATCTTCCTCCTTTTTTTCCTGTGGGGTAAGATACCCAATTGAGTATGTATGTTATTCCCTCCTCAGATCAAATTTGATGAGAGCAAAATTCACTCATTCCCCCTCACCTGCCTTCTCTTCTCTTCCTACAGAATTGCTTTTTCTTGCCACTTTTATGCAAGATAATTTACCCCATTCTATCTCTCCCTATCTCCCTATCTCAATATATTCCTCTCTCATCCCTTAATTTGATTTTATTTCTTTTAGATATCTTCCCTTCATCTTCAACTCACCCTGCACCTGCTCTCTCTCTCTCTCACTCTCTCTCTCTCTCTCTGTATATATATATATATATATATATATATATATATATATACACACATATATATATATATACACACACACATATATATACATACATGCACACTCATATATACAAAGATATATATATGCATGTATATATATGCATGTGTATATATATATATATATATATATATATATATATATATATATATATATGCATATTCCCTTCAGCTACCCTAATACTGAGGTCTCATAAATCATACACATCATCTTTCCATGTAGGAATTTAAACAAAACAGTTCAACTTTAGTCAGTCCCTTGCAATTTCTTTTTCTTGTTCTTTTTCTTGATTACCTTTTCATGCTTCTCTTGATTCTTGGGTTTGAAAGTCAAATTTTCTATTCAGCTCTCATGTTTTCACTGAGAAAGTTTGAAAGTCCTCTATTTTATTAAAAATCCATGTTTTGCCTTGGAACATGATACTCAGTTTTGCTGGGTAGGTGATTCTTGGTTTTAATCCTAGCTCCATTGACCTCCGGAATATTCTATTCCAAGCCCTTTGATCTCTTAATGTAGAAGCTGCTAGATCTTGGATTATTCTGATTATGTTTCCACAGTACTCAAATTGTTTCTTTCTGAGTCCTTACAGTATTTTCTCCTTGATCTGGGAGCTCTGGAATTTGGCGACAATATTCCTAGGAGATTTCTTTTTGGGATCTACTTGAGGAGGCGATCGATGGATTCTTTCAATTTCTATTTTGCCCTGTGGCTCTAGAATATCAGGGCAGTTCTCCTTAATAATTTCTTGAAAGATGATGTCTAGGCTCTTTTTTTGATCATGGCTTTCAGGTAGTCCAATTATTTTTAAATTATCTCTCCTGGATCTATCTTCCAGGTCAGTGGTTTTTCCAATGAGATATTTCACATTGTCTTCCATTTTTTCATTCCTTTCGTTCTGTTTTATAATATCTTGATTTCTCATCAAGCCACTAGCTTCCACTTGCTCCAATCTAATTTTTAAGGTAGTATTTTCTTCAGTGGTCTGTTGGACCTCCTTTTCCATTTGGCTAATTCTGCCTTTCAAGGCATTCTTCTCCTCATTGGCTTTTTGGAGCTCTTTTGCCATTTGAGTTAGTCTATTTTTTAAGGTGTTGTTTTCTTCAGTATATTTTTCAGTATTTTTTGGGTCTCCTTTAGCAAGTCATTGACCTGTTTTTCATGGTTTTCTCACATCCTTCTCATTTCTTTTCCCAATTTTTCATCTACTTCTCTAACTTGCTTTTCCAAATCCTTTTTGAGCTCTTCCATGGCCTAAGACCAGTTCATGTTTTTCTTGGAGGCTTTTGATGTAGGCTCTTTGACTTTGTTGATTTCTTCTGGCTGTATGTTTTGGTCTTCTTTGTCACCAAAGAAAGATTCCAGAGTCTGAGACTGAATCTGGGTGCATTTTCGCTGCCTGGCCATATTCCCAGCCAACTAACTTGACTCTTGAGTTTTTCAGTGGGGTACAACTGCTTGTAGTGTTAAGAGAACTGTGTTCCAAGCCTGGGGGATGCACCAACTCTGCCACACCAGCACTCCTCCTTCCCCAAGAACCCCCAACCTGGACTGGACTTAGATCTTCAGCAGGCTCTTCACTCCTGCTCTGATATGCCACTTAATTCCTCCCACCTGGTGGGGCTGGGGCCAGAAGCAACTGCAGCTGTAGTCCTGTAGTCCACCTCCTCTGCCCCTGGGGCAGTGTCTGAACCAAGAACTCCTTTATAACTCTGTCCCCAGCAGCTTTTCCCGCTAACCTTCTCTGTTGTCTTTGGTTTTTCTGGGTTGAGAAGTCTGGTAACTGCTGCAGCTCACTGATTCAGGGTGCTATGGCCCACTCCACCCAGCTCCTGGTCTGGTTGGTCCATGCCACCCATGCTGGGCTCTGCTCCACTCCACTCTACTCCACTCCCAGCTCCATTCAGGATAGACCTCACCCAGAGACTATCCAGGCTGTCCTGGGCTGGAGCCCTGCTTCCCTCTGCTATTTTCTGGCTTCTGCAGTTCTAGAATTGGTTCAGATTCATTTTTTATACATTTTTGGAGGGGCTTGGCAGGGAGCTGACACTAGTCGCTGCTTTCCAGCCACCATCTTGGCTCTGCCCCTGGCATCATGTTTTCTAAGAATGGACAAACCAGCACAAGTCTAAACAAACAGATCAAAGTTTTCATGCCAATCAATGGCAAGATTAGACCTGTATGTGGCTGCTGCACTTTCATCCTGGGTAATATAAGGAGACTCAGTTTCAAAAACGAAAAGAAATAAGGAAAGGGAGAGATAAAGAAGGAGAAGATGAAGCCAAAGAAGAAGAAGAAGAGGAGGAGGAGGAGGAAGAGCAGGAAGAGAAGCAGGAAGAGGAGGAGGAGGAAGAGGGAGAAGGAGTGGGAACATGATACAGAAGAGAAGGAGATTTTTGAAGCTTTTGCCTTCTAGTTTTAAGCTCAAGAACATCATACTTTGAATACAAAATGAGGAGTTAAATCAAATTATCCAAATTGTTTATAAATGTACATTTGCAACTTGATTCATTTTATGATTTGGGTAATTAAAAATCAATAGAGTTACATTTTGCCATCATCTTCGAAAGTAATTCTTAATCTTCTTAGTTCAACTCTTAACTTTCTGAAATTCCATAGAGATTGTATAATCCTTTCATCAAAGCTGTGCACAATAATCAAAGTGCCCCATTGCGGGTGCTTTTACCACAAAATATCTACCGAGAATTATGGAGTTAATTTATTTCTCTAAGAATACTATCATATTTTTAAAGCTGAAAGAAATTCAGATGAAGGGTGCTAAAGTTTATGTAAGAGAGCTTACATCATTCAAATAACCTCTTCAACATCTTGACATAATTGTTTGGAATTTTATAACATTGGATGCTGAGACATCCTTGGAATTCTGCACAGAAGATTTTGGGATCCCCAACCTCCTTACTAAGCAACAGTGTTCTAGTTATATGATTGATTTCAGTGACAAGACTATAAGCAGTAGGCTAGATATAATAAAACTTTAAGAGACTTTTAAAAAGTATGCCCTAAATTTTTACTTCTGTACTTCTATATTTGATGTTCTTCCTCATTAAAGCCCATCATTAAAGGTAATTTAGAAATCAATATTTCATCCAAGAAGTTATTTTCCATTTTTTAGCTCAAAAAGATTAGAGAATGTCCCAGGTATAGCAGAGGCACAAGTAATTTATTGCTAGAGCCACCATATATTAAATTTTTCAGAATCCTAAGTCTTAGAGTTATTCTTATCTTAAGGCCTACCTACCCCTTGCCATGAGCTTCCATGTTCTTAACACATTCATCAGGCATGACAAGACTGAATTGGAACTAAAATTTCCTATGCGACCTGGTTAGACTGCTCTATCCATATGCATCTGTGCTAAGGCAAGTCAGAATTTTCAATGACAGTAATAATTTCTGACTTATACCTAGTTTGAATTCCAAAGCAGCCTTCTCACCATTCCCATTCAGTTAAACTTTTCCATTTGTTCCAGAATATATACAGGCAAACTGATCTGAGGCAATAGGAATTTTAGCATTGATATTTTGATTTTTGTTCAACACAGTCACCTGTTACATACCAACAACAAAATTCTCTCTTGCCCATGAAACATTTAAAACAAACATATTTTACCATTTCCATTTTGTATTCAGTAAGTAGAGGCTAGAATTCAACCTTTATTTATTTTTTGTTTAACCTTTCAGTCAAATACCTGTAAACATATTTACAGCAATCTGCAATAAAACATTAAGCAAATCTTTACTGCTAAAAATTGAATCATATGATTAATTTTACAAATAATATACATGGAATGTCTACCAGTTTTGAATTAAATACTTTCATACTGGATATAATGAGTGTAATATAAACACAGCAAAAAATTTGTCAGTTAAGTTTGCTAATGCAAATGAAATTCATACTGGTTTTGCCTCCTGCATACTGTAAGCTGTTTTTAAGTTAAATACATGTAAACTTGTAAATACTAATTGTAGCTTGCTAGCATCATGACTTTTTTTCTGTGTATTAATGACTTTTACTTCTGATTATTTAAATATATCTTTAAAAATCTGATTTTTTCTCCAAGTATATGCTTTATACTCTCTTGTATTCAGGTCAATGCTTATCACATTTCCTGTTTGTACTTCTGGTCCTTTTGTATTATTTCCTTCCTAAGTAATTTTCACACAACCTCTCAATTTCACATCCCAGGAAAATCTAATCGATTGCTATTTGCTCCCTCTTCCAGATTGTTAATGAAGACATTAAATAAGACCAGACAGAACAGCAGGCTCTCTGTTTTCCCACCACACAGAACCTCCTAAATGAGCCATTGCTTTAGCCACTTTACCTTGGCTTGCAATCTTTCAGTTATTTTGCTTTTTCACTATTAAAATTCATCTCTGAACCCTATGGAGTAAAGCTTTCAAGTTAGAATGAGTCATTGCTTTAAACAGGTCAGCATGCAAACGCGAATTTTAACATTTCATTCATTTCTTAAGCTGGTAATTTGTTTAAGGACCATAATTAAAACTAGCAAATTGCCCTGATGCTATTTGGTACACATCAATTATATTCACCACTGGGCAGGCATAGAACATTGTGCTCAGTCTTTATGGATTGGAAGCAGAGGAGACTTATGTTTGAATCTAAGATCTGATATATACTAGCTATGTGACCTAGGGTGAGCCATTTAATCTCAGTCTCCCTCTGCTTCTTCATCTGTTAAAGAAGGCTGGTCTAGGTGATATCTTAGTTCTCTTCCTGCTATAAACCCTTTGATCCCTCTGAAAATAGAATGAAGGAAGTGAAGAGAAAAGATAAATTTGGGCAGTACAGAAACTCATTTGTCTATAAATATATGATCATATACTTTGTAAAGAGTTGTGAACAAAATTTCTATTATTATATTACATTACATTATATTGTATTATACTGTATTGTATTATATTGTATTATATTACAATGTATTATATTACATTACATTATATTGTATTATATTGTATTATATTACATTGTATTATATTACATTACATTATATTATATTATATTACATTACATTATATTATATTATATTACATTACATCATATTATATTATATTATATTACATTACATAACATTACATTATATTATATTACATTACATTACATTATATTATATTATATTATATTACAATACATCATTTTACATTATATTATATTATACTATATTATATTATTTATACTATTTATATATATACATATATATGTCATAAGAAGAGGGAGTGTGTTTAACTATTAGATATGAATTAGTTATGAAGGAGATCATGATAAGTCATACTACAGAGGAATTCTTTAGAAAGGTTGTCTTTGTTCTTAGTTGTAAGGGATGGAACAGATTATCCTGACACTGGAACAAAGACTTTTAGGTAATACAGAGATACTGAAGTGCAGGTTTTGCAAAGATGACAAAGAAAGTTGTCTATGGATATAAATTAAATGATGGAAAAGAAGACAGAAAAAGAAAGAATTAATATTTGAATTTCATTCCATTGAAAAGAAATCTAAAATGTTAATAATTAATAGACTCTGGACTTCCTGGTCAAGTGACTAAGAAGATAGAGAATTAAATACTATCTCTATTGTCCATTAACTTTAAAATAACAACAAAAACAACAAACGAGAACTAGGAAATATGTGCCAGAGGCAGAGCAGTTAGAACTGTATTTGCAAGATAAGAAAGCAAAAGCCCCAACCAGTTGAGCCTTATGAATAAATAGTAAATATACTAAGCTATAAAATGCTTAGCCATTACAACCACCACCCCACTTCACCTAGCATACTCTTGAAGGTGCACAAACCAACTCATTGGATTATACTTTGAGATCTATTAAGAGATTTCCATATTGCTGCAGATATTCTTCTAGCACACTATACTTCTGTTCTTCCTCCATTTTCCAGTTGTAATGAAGACCATACAATAACTCTGCTTAGTCACACTAGAAGAACAGTTAGGTACAGGAAGGAAGAATCAGATTTCTTACTTCCTTAAGAAGCTCCTAGGCTAAGGAAACCCCAAAGTTTCAGAGGCTCTTTCCCAAATATCCACTCCATCCTTCCCTAATAAGAAGATTCTGTTTCAGTGTAGCCAGAGAACTAAACAATAGAAAGAATTGGGGCAGAGGCTTAAATGCATACACCACGCCTGAAATACACTGGATTCCCCTGATGTCATTTCTGTTCACTCTCCTAGACATTTTGTATAGAGACTGAGGCTCCAATCTCATTATTAAGGTGGCATTTTCTTCAGTGTTCTTTTGGACCTCCTTTTCCATTTGGCTAATTCTTCCTTTCAAGGCATTCTTCTCCTCATTGGCTTTTTGGAGCTCTTTTGCCATTTGAGTTAGTCTATTTTTTAAGTTGTTATTTTCTTCAGTATTTTTTTGGGTCTCCTTTAGCAACTCATTGACTTGTTTTTCATGGTTTTATCACATCCTTCTCATTTCTTTTCCCAATTTTTCCTCTACTTCTCTAAGTCACTTTTCCAAATCCTTTTTGAGCTCTTCCATGGCCTGAGACCAGTTCATGTTTTTTTGGAGGCTTTTGACATAGGCTCTTTGACTTTGTAGACCTCTTCTGGCTGTATGTTTTTGTCTTCTTTGTCACCAAAGAAAGATTCCAAAGTCTGAGACTGAATCTGAGTGCATTTTCGGTGCCTGGCCATGTTCCAAGCCAACTTACTTGATACTTGAGCTTTCCATGAGGTATGACTGCTTGTGGAGCAAAGAGTACTTTGTTCCAAGCTTGGGGGGATATGCTGTTGATTTCAGAGCTATTTCTATACAGCCAGCTCTGCCATACCAGCACTCCTCCTTCCCCAAGAACCGCCAACCCGGACCTGACGAAAATCTTAAGCATGCTCTTCACTCCTGCTCTGATCCGCCACTTAATTCCTCCCACCAGGTGGGACTGGGACCGGAAGTAACTGCAGCTGTAGTTCTGTAGCTGCACCACCCCCGCTGCCCCTGGAGCAGTGGCAGAACTACGGACTCTGTCCCCGCAGCTTTTCCCACTAACCTTCTCTGTTGTCTTTGGTGTTTGTGGTTTGATAAGTCTGGTAACTGCCACAGCTCACTGGTTCAGGGCACTAGGGCTTGTTCCACCCGGCTCCTGGTCTGGTTGGTTCTGCCACTGCCCAAGCTGAGTTCCACCCACCTCCCCTCCCCTTCTTCCCAGCACTGTGCGCGATAGACCTCACCCAGTGACCATTCAGGCTGTCCTGGGCTGCAGCCCTGCCTCCCTCTGCTATTTTGTGGGTTCTGCAGTTCTAAAATTTGTTCAGAGCCATTTTTTATAGGTTTTTGGAGGGACCTGGTAGGGACCTCACGCAAGTCCCTGCTTTCCGGCAGCCATCTTGGCTCTGCCTCTCCCAGTTATACTTCTTTTAATGATGATCTTTAACTTTTCTAATTACTCAACTTGTTAATAATACATTTTAGAACTTTGGCCAGAAACAGTCAAGCTGAGAAGCCTATAATTTGCAATAATATATTTAATTGTGTATATTTTAAGCTTTTTTTTTGAAAGAAAGAATAGCTTTTTCTCTTCTCCAGTTGTGGGATCTTTTTCCTTTCTCCATGATCTTTCAAAGACATCAACTAAGCTATCACATTCTTTTGCTATCCTGGAGTGCATTTGTTTGGATTAAGTGATAAAAATCATCATTGATGCCAGCTAGGTTTTCTCTTATTAAGTTCTTACTTATCTAGGTTTTTAAAAATTATTTGTTAAACATTTTCATTCTATCCTTTCTAGTCTGACAGCATCATAAATTCCTAAGGTAGAGTGGGATACTTGGCAAGTTTATACAAGAATCAGAGTCATGATGGGAAAAGAACTGGTTGGGCTCTTCCTTGTTAGCAACCTCTTCCAAATTGTGGTATTCACTATTAATTTCTTTCATTCTTACCTTAAGAGAGGCCATCATAGCATAAACCATTAGTGCCTGCAAATCTTACACCAGTAAAAATCTATTCAGTGTTATGATTATATTGTTCAAGGTGCATTATCTTAATTTTTTTCTTATCAATGCTCCCTCAAAACCACGTGTCATTCTCAACAATTTGCTTGCTATTTCATGGAGGTAGTTATAAACCACATCAGTGCATTATCATAGGCAACCTTTCATTGTGACCAATAATTTGAGTATGGCTGTATCAAAGGATAATTTCTCATTTCCTAACTTTACACTCGGAAATAGACACACTTGATTTTGAAGAAGGAATATCTGAGGTTATAGCATAGGTAGGAACTCTTTATCATTTTAATCTAAAATATTCAGGTGAATTTAATCAGGTGAATCATTTTTCTATGTTAATTATCAAGAAACCTCTTTTACTTGACTAAAAAATCCTCATTTCTCAGTTTAGGAAATTAATTTTCTCCTATATTCTCTATAATGCTAGGTAAAATAATCAGAAGCAGGATAATACAAGCAAATAATGCAATCACCTTGGCACATCGTAGCCTAAGAAATAACAAATATACCATTTATAGCTATATAGATTTGGGGATATAATAATTTGCAATTACTTTTTTTCCCTTGTTCTCTATGAAAAACTGAATCTGCTTGTTTTCCCTTTTGGCCATCCTATAAGAAATGAGTGGTTACATAACATTCTGTCTAGGTCTGAAGAAACAAGATCCTTTTCTCATTGATCTCTTATTTCTTCATTCATCCCCTATCTTAAATATCACTGTCAAAGCTTCCTCTTGTCAACACCAAGTGGAACTTACAAGGTTATGATCAAGGGAAGTGGTCAAATGAGGGGAAAATATCTTCATATCAGACTTCTCAGGAAAGAGTTTGGTGGAATGCATATTGTTTTTCTTCTTCATTTTTAAAGAAAACCAATAACATCATGGGGTAATGTCTTGACTTATGTATGAATTACGCTCAGTTGAGGCAGAGTTGCACAAAGTGGTCAGCTTTGCTCTTCCTTCCAGGGTCACTAAAGTTCAGTGGCAAGACAGAAGTCAAGACATACAAATGGCCTGGAAAGCAGTCAATGACATTGGCATCTTCAATGTCTGACCCAGCTCTAAGCACTCCACAGAGCCTGTTTCAGCCAGCTTCATGGCTGTTGAATAAATTGTGATCTGCACATTCCAATGTGGAAAGTTTTTACATGCTTGGGATAGATATCCCACTAACTCACCAATGGACATAAGGTCTGTCAGTTACCCTAGACCTAGTTTAATCCATCTGCCAAAATGTTTTTACTGTAGTGAAACCACTGAACATGCTACAGGTGCTTGGAGCCAAAGATCAGAATTGGCTGATAAGTAAATTCCAAAGGTCAATCAGCAGCCCTAAAAAGGGCTCAGCAAGCCCCCACACCAAAGGTGTTAGTGTTCCATAAATACCCCATATACCCCTGGCATATGTGTATATGTTCACACACACAGACACACACACACACATACACACACTCACACACATCCTCTTATCAAAGAAGTTTGATATGAATATGCCCCCCTTGACTGCTTCTCTTAAACATTAATTTCTAAAGTCTTAATGTTGCTAAAAGGCATTTTTGAAGTTGATATTTAAGATGTGGGACAAATATGCAAGTATGTATGTATGTATGGGGGACAAATATGCATATACATATATATATGTGTGTGTGTATATATATATGTATATATATATATATATATATATGCCACTAAAACTTTATCAGAAAAGTTTTATACAGAGATCTCGCACACAAACACGCACACACATATGCACGTCTCCATTCTTCAACAGATTAATGATAGAAGACAATGAAAAAAAGAATTCTCAAAAGAATTGCAAAATATTAACAGCCATAACAGGTACTCCAAATCATTAATAATAAGAAAAAAATTATGTAATCGAGAGGTTTTATATCAGGTTCCACAAATTGGCAAAGATAAAAAATGGCAATAGTCAATGTTAAAGGTGCAGTGAAGTGAAAGGCAGACTGACATTGTTGGTGGAACTGCAAAATGTTATAACCATTTGAGAAAGGGGTTTGAAATTATGTAATTAAACTGACTAAAATGTACCAGAGAATCCATTTCTAGGTTTTCTTATGACAAGGAAGCTTTGACGACAAGAAATTTATCAGGTACACCAAAATGCTTACAGTAGCACTTTTTGTGAGAGCTAAGAATTGAAAACAAAGTAAATGCCAATTGTTTGGAGAAAAGTTTACCAAATTTTTGTACATCAATGTAATAGAATATCACAGTTCTATAAAATAAAATTATCTATGTAATGATTTAAGAAAAATATGGGAATATATACATGAATTGATGTGAAGTAAGCAGAGCCAAGAAAACAACATACACAATAATAATAATAATATAAATGGAAAGAAGACCCACATAGAAACAAATTTTAAAAGTGAATGTATCAAAATTATAAAGATTGCCCACTACTTGAATGAACAGGTATGTGAGAAAACCTCAAATTCACTTCTTTATGGAGGTAGGGAGTCCATAGGTATTAAACATTGAACATGATTTTGCCATTGTTCAATGTATTGACCAGTCGGGCTGATTTTTTTCCTCTTCTTTTAGTTTTTAAAAATACTATTTGAGGGGATGGACCCAAGATGGTGGCTGGAAAGCAGGGATCCGCCTAAAGCTCTCCCCCAGCACCCTCCAAAGACCTATAAATATGGCTCTGAACAAATTCTAGAGTTGCAGAACCCACAAAATAGCAGAGGGAAGCAGGGCTCCAGCCCAGTACAGCCTGGATGGTCACTGGGTAAGGTCTATGGAATAGAGCTGAGAGCAGAGGGGAGCAGAGTGCAGCATGGGCTGCACCAGGAGCAAACAGACTGGGAGCCAGGTGGATCAGGCCTTAGCTCCCTGAATCAATGAGATGTGGCAGTTACCAGGCTTCTCAACCCACAAACACCAAAGATAGCAGAGATGTTTGGTGGGGAAAAACTGCAGGGATGGAGTGAAAGGAGTTCTGGGTCAGCCACCACCCTGGAGGTAGTAGAGGTGGTGCAGCTGTGAGGCTGCTTACAGAGCTACAGCTGCAGTTGCTTCTGGCCCCAGGCCCACCCGATGGGAGGAATTAAGTGGCACATCACAGCAGGAGTGCAGAGCCTGCTTAGGTCTGAGTCACAGTCCTGGTTGGCAATTCCTGGGGGAGGAGGAGTGCTGGTGTGGCAGAGCTTGAAGTGTAGAAATAGCTCTGAAAAGAACAGCACAGCCCCTCAAGCTAGGCACAAAGTACTTTCTACTCTACAAGCAGTCATACCCTGACAAAAAGCTCAAGGGTCAAGTAGCTGTTTGGGAACATGGCCAGGCAGCAAAAACAAACTCAGATTCAGACTCAGATTTTAGAATCTTACTTTGGTGACAAAGAAGACCAAAACATACAGCCAGAACAAGTCAACAAATTCAAAGAGCCTACATCAAAAGACTTCAAGAAAAGTATGAACTGGTCTCAGACTATGGAAGAGCTCAAAAAGGATTTGGAAAAGCAAGTCAGAGAAGTAGAGGAAAAATTGGGAAGAGAAACGAGAGTGATGTGAGAAAACCATGAAAAACAAGTCAATGACTTGCTAAAGCAGACCCAAAAAAATACTGAAGAAAATAACAACTTAAAAAATAGACTAGGGGCGGAGCCAAGATGGCGGCTGGTAAGCACGGACTAGAGTGAGCTCCGTACCCGAGTCCCTCCAAAAACCTATAAAAATGGCTCTGAACCAATTCTAGAACGGCAGAACCCACACAACAGCAGAGGGAAGCAGGGCTCCAGCCCAGGACAGCCCGGATGGTCTCTGGGTGAGCTCTATTCCACACGGAGCTGGGAGCTGGGAGCTGGGATCTGGGAACGGAGTGGAGCAGAGCCCAGCCTGAGCGGCGTGGACGATCCAGACCAGAGGCCGGGCGGAGGGGGCCCTAGCGCCCTGAATACGTGAGCAGTTACCAGACCCCTCGACCCACAAACACCAAAGACTGCGGAGAAGGTTAGTGGGAAAAGCTGCGGGAGTGGAAGGAGTTCGCGAGCCCTGGGGGCAGCAGAGGTGGGGCAGCTACAGCTGTTGTTACTTCCGGCTCCAGGCCCACCTGGTGGGGGGAATTAAGTGGCGGATCACAGCAGGGGTGCACAGCCTGCCGAAGATCTAAGCCCAGTCTGGACTGGAGGTCCTTGGGGAAGGAGGAGTGCGGCTCTGACAGAGCTGGCACCTCCCCCCCAAACGTAGAACATAGAACTCTGTAATCTACAAGCAGTCATACCCCACTGAAAAACTCAAGGGTCAAGTTAGTTGGTTGGGAATATGGCCAGGCAGCGAAAATGTGCCCAGATTCAGTCTCAGACTTTGGATTCTTTCTTTGGTGACAAAGAAGACCAAAACATACAGCCTAAAGAAGACAGCAAAGTCATAGAGCCTACAACCAAAGCCTCCAAGAAAAACATGAACTGGCCCCAGACCATAGAAGAACTCAAAAAGGATTTGGAAAAGCAAGTTAGAGAAGTAGAGGAAAAATTGGAAAGGGAAATAAGAAGGATGCGAGAAAGCCATGAAAAACAAGTCAATGACTTGCTAAAGGAGACCCAAAAAATACTGAAAAATACACTGAAGAAAACAACACCTTACAAAATAGACTAACTCAAATGGCAAAAGAGCTCCAAAAAGCCAATGAGGAGAAGAATTCCTTGAAAGGCAGAATTAGCCAAATGGAAAAGGAGGTCCAAAAGACCACTGAAGAAAATACTACTTTAAAAATTAGATTGGAGCAAGTGGAAGCTAGTGACTTTATGAGAAATCAGGATATTATAAAACAGAACCAGAGGAATGAAAAAATGGAAGACAATGTGAAATATCTCCTTGGAAAAACCACTGACCTGGAAAATAGATCCAGGAGAGATAATTTAAAAATTATTGGACTACCTGAAAGCCATGATCAAAAAAAGAGCCTAGATACCATCTTTCAGGAAATTATCAAGGAGAACTGCCCTGATATTCTAGAGCCACAGGGCAAAATAGAAATTGAAAGAATCCATCGATCGCCTCCGCAAATAGATCCCAAAAAGAAATCTCCTAGGAATATTGTTGCCAAATTCCAGAGCTCCCAGATCAAGGAGAAAATACTGCAAGCAGCCAGAAAGAAACAATTTGAATATTGTGGAAACCCAATCAGAATAACCCAAGACCTGGCAGCTTCTACATTAAGAGATCGAAGGGCTTGGAATGCGATATTCCGGAGGTCAATGGAGCTAGGATTAAAACCTAGAATCACCTACCCAGCAAAACTGAGTATCATGTTCCAAGGCAAAATATGGATTTTCAATAAAATGGAGGACTTTCAAGCTTTCTCAGTGAAAAGACCAGAACTGAATAGAAAATTTGACTTTCAAACACAAGAATGAAGAGAAGCATGAAAAGGTAATCAAGAAACGGAAATTGCAAGGGACTTACTAAAGTTGAACTGTTTTGTTTACATTCCTACATGGAAAGATGATGAGTATGATTCATGAGACCTCAGTATTAGGGTAGTTGAAGGGAATATGCATATATATATGCATATATATATGTTTATGTATATATATAAGTGAATGTGTATGTATGCATGTATCTATGTGTATATGTATGTATGTGTATGTATGTGTATATATATATATATATGTAAAAGAAAGAGAGCAGACACAGGGTGAGTTGAGGATGAAGGGAAGATAGCTAAAAGAAATAAAATGAAATTAAGGGATGAGAGAGTAACTTACTGAGAGAGGGAGATAGGGAGAGATAGAATGGGGTGGATTATCTCCCATAAAGGTGGCAAGAGGAAGCAGTTCTAGGAGAGGAGGGGAGTGGGCAGGTGAGGGGGGAACGAGTGAACCTTGCTCTCATCAGATTTGGCCTGAGGGGGAATACCATACATACTCAGTTGGGTATCTTACCCCACAGGAAAGAAGAGGGAGGAAGATAAAAAAAAAATAAAAGGCAGGGGGATGATGGAGTGGAGGGCAGATGGGGGTGGAGGTAATCAAAACAAACACTTTGGAAAGGGGACAGGGTCAAGGAAGAAAATTCAATAAAGCGGGATGGGTTGGGAAGGAGCAAAATGTAGTTAGCCTTTCACAACATGAATATTGTGGAAGGGTTATACATAATAATACATGTGTGGCCTAGGTTGAATTGCTCAACTTCTTAGGGAGGGTGGGTGGGAAGGGAAGAGGGAAGGGAATTTGGAACTCAAAGTTTTAAAATCAGATGTTCAAAAACAAAAAAAGTTTTTGTATGCAACTAAAAAATAAGATACACAGGCAATGGGGCGTAGAAATTTATCTTGCCCTACAAGAAAGGAAGGGAAAAGGGGATGAGAGGGGAGGGGGGTGATAGAGGGGAGGGCTGACTGGGGAACAGGGCAACCAGAATATACGCCATCTTGGAGTGGGGGGGGAGGGCAGAAATGGGGAGAAAATTTGTAATTCAAACTGTTGTGAAAATCAATGCTGAAAACCAAATATGTTAAATAAATAAATTGCATTAAAATGGAAAAAAAAATAAAAAATAAAAAATAAAAAAAAATAGACTAACTCAAATGGCAAAAGAGCTCCAAAAAGCCAATGAGGAGAAGAATGCCTTGAAAGGCAGAATTAGCCAAATGGAAAAGGAGTTCCAGAAAAACCACTGAAGAAAATACTACCTTAAAAATTAGATTGGAGCAAATGGAAGCTAGTGACTTTCTGAGAAATCAAGATATTATAAAACAGAACCAAAGGAATGAAAAAGTGGAAGACAATGTGAAATATCTCATTGGAAAAACCACTGACCTGGAAAATAGATCCAAGAGAGATAATTTAAAAATAATTGGACTACCTGAAAGCCATGATCAAAAAAAGAGCCTAGCTATCATCTTTCAAGAAATTATCAAGGAGAACTGCCCTGATATTCTAGAGCCACAGGGCAAAATAGAAATTGAAAGAATCCACCAATCACCTCCTCAAATAGATCCCAAAAAGAAATGACCTAGGAATATTGTCACCAAATTCCAGAGCTCCCAGATCAAGGAGAAAATATTGCAAGCAGCCAGAAAGAAACAATTTGAGTATTGTGGAAACATAATCAGAATAATTCAAGATCTAGCAGCTTCCACATTAAGGGACTGAAAGGCTTGGAATATGATATTCTGGAGGTCAGTGGAACTTGGATTGAAACCAAGAACCACCTACCCAACAAAACTGAGTATAATGCTCCAAGGCAAAATATGGATTTTCAATAAAATAGAGGACTTTCAAGCTTTCTCAGTGAAAAGACCAGAGCTAAACAGAAAACTTGACCAACCAGATGCCAGTGATTCAATCCCCTGAGGCCTTTTCAGGCCAGGTCTGTGTCCTCGTGGCCCCCAATTTGGACTGAGTTCAGCTCTTAGGCTGTGTGATGGACCCTTCCTGTCTGCCTTCCAGGTTGTCTTGGGCTAGAGATTTGTTTCACTCTGTCATTTTGTGAGTTCTATAGCTCTAGAATTTGTTTAGTCATTTTATATGTATTTGGAGGGGTTTAGGGGAAAGTTCAAGTAAGACCCTGATTTTACTCTGTTATCTTGGTTCTGCCCCTGAACTCTGGGCTTTCTGACACTTGGACCAGCACTCTACCCACTGCATCACCTAGCTGCCCCTGGGAGAGACATATTTTTACATCAGAGAAGTTGTCAGAGATCCCAAATAGTTCTGCCACATACTTTCATAATGCCAGATGTTTTCTGAGAAAGAATCTCTTCACAAAGAACTTGTGCTGAAAGCATCCACAGATGCAAGTAGCCTAATTACTGCCAGCGGTAACCGTTCTTTCTTCTCCTCTCAGCTTCACTATGTCCCTCAAATTCCAATAAGAATTGTCCAACATTATTAAACCATGGCCAGTTTTGCTGCTTTTCTAGCCATGATATTTACTGAGAAAGCTACTGGAACTTTTAAAGCTAACTCCAATAATGGTTCAGATAAGATGAAGGGGGAAATGATGATCAAATTTTGTTCAGTAGAAGAAATACAGATAACATTTTTTAGCATACTAGCTCCCTTTTTATAATTTAAGTGGATTTTGTTCCCATATTCAACTCAACCTACTAGTTCATTTGGAATTAATTGATCTGTTCTATTACAAAAAAAAAACAGTAAATGGATGATGTTTATGATTACTCTAGCTATGTAAGCAATGTAGTTTTGAAGTTAGGAAATGTCTGTTGTTCAACAAATGTTATTAAGTGAGTTCATATAAAGTATTTAACTCCCACAGGGTTTTGAAATAGTTAAATCAAAGTGATTAACATGCCAGCATGAAAGGGCCAAGTGGGAAAAAGAAATAGATTTCCAAGCTGTTAAATATAGCTGGAGAGTATTACAAATGGCAACTAAAAGGAGTTTAAATGAGTTGAAAGATCTCTTATGAATTAACATATTAAGGGAAATGTGTCTCTGAAGGCAACAGGGCTCCCTATCATACCCGCTATCAAGAACTTTAGTGCACTCTGTCCTCCTTCATAATTATTTCTGGGATTTAAATGACTCTGTTTTCTCTTTGCCACTGGGGGGAAAAGATGAAAATGACCTTTAAATAAATAATTCACACATAGGTTTCAATGCAATCTTCAATAGCCTCTCGCCTTTAATAAAAGATTATAGAAAGCTTTTAACATTTTTATGATTAGTCTGAATAGCATATTTTAGATAATTTTTGTTTAGTAGCATTTTAGGAAAAAAGTATTTCCAAATTAGGCCTGCCTGAAAAAAAATATGGCACACATGCACATTACATACATATAGCAATTTAAGTGAATTTTGAATAACTGACAGGAGAAGGACATTTATGTGAATTAGATAAGGGAAAGAAAGAGAGTAAAAATGATAGCCTTTTTAAATAAGGTGGGAAAATGTGTTCTCCAATTTTGATTTTTTACTTTTAGATCTTCACGATTACCACTTTGATCTTCTTTGTATCAAGATGAAGCAGCTAAGTTGGGTGATTGGCCAGCAGTGATTTTTTTAATTGTAAATGAGAACATCTGTAATCATCTCAGCATGATATAGGCCTATGGCTCCAGGATTTTTCATAGTATCACCATCTTTTAAACAAAGTTTAGCTAGCCCTATACGAAAAGAGTATCTTCCAAAAGTTTAGGTCCAATCAAGTCATTCCCTCTACTCAGTAAACTCCAGTGGCTCCCTATTGCCTCTAGGATCAAATATAAAATGCTTTTTGACATTTGTAGCCCTAACCTTCTATATCATGAAGGCAGATTTCATGGTTTCAAAGAAAATCACAAATATGCCTGAATGCTTCAGAATCACAGGATATAAGAAATTCTCTAAGTAGAAGGCAGAGGAATTAAAGCATTTATTCAAGCTCCAAAGTAGCAGACCCACAGACCAATGTCCCCAACTCGATATCCTCCTGGCCAAAAGCTTCCAGGCCCGATAAGTCTGCCTCACAATAGTAACCAAGAGGTTACAAAAAAAAAAAAACATTATGATGGTAAGCCAAATCATATTTGTGCTTCCCCCCAATGCTAGGTCCCTCTGGTAAGAAGATTACCCACTGGCCTCAAGCCCTTGTTCAGTGCTCTCCAGTCTGCACGCAGGTCAGTCTTGCTCTCAGCAGTACCTACTGCTTCAACTTCTGCTTCGGCTTCTGCTGCTGCTGCTTCCCCTGCTTCTGCTGCTTCCATAGCTGCTTCCACTGCTCCTCCTTCTCCTGCCTCCACCATGTCTCAATCTCTAAGCTGTGTTCTCTCTTTTTATACAGTCGTTAGATGTCATCCAATCAACTAGAACATCATCTGAGTGACCAGATCCTGATCACCCACTATTGGCTCTGGTCCCAGCAACTCCCCCCAGGACCCTGGGGGCCTCATGCCCACATCCAGCACCCAGTAGCTAGGGGTTTTGGGCCTACTTGGGAGCAAAGACGTAATCAGACCTCCCTTCAAGGGCCCCACCTGGAGCCCTACCTGAAGCCTATTCAAATGCGTGGGAAAGATCTCATTCATTCATTGCCTTAACACCTTCTCCTACTTTTCCTGTCTTCTTATGCCTTACCACCTTACTCCCTCACACATTCTCTTCAAACTGGTGACACTGGTATAAAGGCTGTCCCATGAACCACACAGGGCATTTTCTCTGGCTACCTCCCATGCCTGGAACACTTTCTGTCCTCCATTCCAACTGACCTTTCTGGATTGTATCCTATTATCCTATATTATATCCTATGTTAATTATACCTTATTTATCTTGTATATAGTTCACTGTGAATGAATTTATTTGCATGTAGTCCCCCAATTAGTTTGTAAGTTTCTTGAGGCCAAGAGTTGTCTACTTAGCACATAGTAGGCACTTAATAAATGTTTATTGATTGATTGAATTTCTGAAACAGAGCATAAATGAAGTATTTTTAAATGTTTAAATGAAAATAATCAGATTTATTAATTAAATTGAATTGAATAATGACAAAGGTGACATTCCATAGAGTTGATACATATATATATATACATAAAATTTCATTATTAAGGTAGTAGTTCCAAAAAGATTGTAAGATAAAAAGACCTGAGAGAAAAACAGAAAGAAGAAGTAAGGGGAGATATAGAGGAAGGGTGAACATAAAAAAGGAGAGATAAAGAAATAATAAAAAGGAAAGAAATGAAGTCAGCAAAAAAAAAAGGAATAAGGAAAGAAGAAAGGAGAAGAAAAAGGAGAGAATAGAGAAAAGAAAGAATAATTGAAAAAAGAATGGAGAATGGTCCAAGGGTGGAATGTGTGTCATTGGCAATTGATCCAAGTAGGGACTCATGAGACAGTCAATGCTGTCTTGAATCATACTTTCAACTCCATCCTATCCTTTGGTTCACAAATCACCCTATGGTAGTTGCTAACAAAATGATGTTAACTTCATTTTCAAGGATTCAGAACAATAAAGTAGATTATGATATTAACTCAGAGAAATTTGGGAAAATTCAAATTACTTTAAAATATTGCATAAAAGCACTATTTTGCTGTGCCCTCATCATTCTAGCATGAGGGCACATGACTAAAGAATTCAGAACAGCTTGTTTTTAACAATCAGCCTAGCCCCACAAAGATCAAAGATGAAGCAAAATCTTATTGACTTGTTATTAGATTTAACCTATCAATACTATTAAAGGGATTACATCACTTTTTGATTGCATGATTCCCAAGCAATTGAAATCCCCACCAAAAAAAAGCCTTTTAATTAAGCTCTCTTTAGGATCATAAAAATTTCAGCTGTAAGAGGCCTTAGAAATGATCTAGTCTAGTCTCCAGAATGTTTTGCTCATGTAGCATGGTTAATTCCTAAGCTTAAAAAGGAAAGTTACAATCTGGCAGCTTCTACATTAAGAGATCGAAGGGCTTGGAATGCGATATTCCGGAGGTCAATGGAGCTAGGATTAAAACCTAGAATCACCTACCCAGCAAAACTGAGTATCATGTTCCAAGGCAAAATATGGAGCTTCAATAAAATAGAGGACTTTCAAGCTTTCTCAGTGAAAAGACCAGAACTGAATAGAAAATTTGACTTTCAAACACAAGAATCAAGAGAAGCATGAAAAGGTAATCAAGAAACGGAAATTGCAAGGGACTTACTAAAGTTGAACTGTTTTGTTTACATTCCTACATGGAAAGATGATGAGTATGATTCATGAGACCTCAGTATTAGGGTAGTTGAAGGGAATATGCATATATATATATATGTATATATATATATGTATATGTTTATGTATATATATAAGTGAATGTGTATGTATGTATATATCTATGTGTATATGTATGTATGTGTATGTATGTGTATATATATGTGTGTTTATATATATGTATATATATATATATATATGTAAAAGAGAGAGAGCAGACACAGGGTGAGTTGAGGATGAAGGGAAGATAGCTAAAAGAAATAAAATGAAATTAAGGGATGAGAGAGTAACATACTGAGAGAGAGGGATAGGGAGAGATAGAATGGGGTGGATTATCTCCCATAAAGGTGGCAAGAGGAAGCAGTTCTATGGGAGGAGGGGAGAGGGCAGGTGAGGGGGGAATGAGTGAACCTTGCTCTCATCAGATTTGGCCTGAGGGGGAATACCATACATACTCAGTTGGGTATCTTACCCCACAGGAAAGAAGAGGGAGGAAGATTAAAAAAAAATAAAAGGCGGGGGGATGATGGAGTGGAGGGCAGATGGGGGTGGAGGTAATCAAAACAAACACTTTGGAAAGGGGACAGGGTCAAGGGAGAAAATTCAATAAAGCGGGATGGGTTGGGAAGGAGCAAAATGTAGTTAGCCTTTCACAACATGAGTATTGTGGAAGGGTTATACATAATAATACATGTGTGGCCTAGGTTGAATTGCTCAACTTCTTAGGGAGGGTGGGTGGGAAGGGAAGAGGGAAGGGAATTTGAAACTCAAAGTTTTAAAATCAGATGTTCAAAATCAAAAAAAGTTTTTGTATGCAACTAAAAAATAAGATACACAGGCAATGGGGCGTAGAAATTTATCTTGCCCTACAAGAAAGGAAGGGAAAAGGGGATGAGAGGGGAGGGGGGTGATAGAGGGGAGGGCTGACTGGGGAACAGGGCAACCAGAATATACGCCATCTTGGAGTGGGGGGGGAGGGTAGAAATGGGGAGAAAATTTGTAATTCAAACTGTTGTGAAAATCAATGCTGAAAACCAAATATGTTAAATAAATAAATTGCATTTAAAAAAAAATAAAAAATAAAAAGAAAAAAAAAAGAAAAAACAAAGGAAAGTTACAGTGACATGTCATGATTAATCTTTTCATCAACCTGTCAATTACCAAAGCAAATCTATAATCCTTTCTCTCTTATTCTATAGTATAGTAGAATAAACACTTGATTTAGAGTCAGATGGCCTGAGTTTGATTCATGGTTTTGCTATTCACTATCTATGTAATTTTGAAAAATACACGTTTCATGTCTAGTACTCTTTTAAGCAAAATGAAGAGCAACGACTAGACAATTTACACAGTCTCAGTTATAAATCATATAGCTTTATAATTTTAACTCTTTTAGCATTCTACATCAGCTGATTATTTTTTTTACAACTGCTTCCTTTCTTCCATTTAAAAGGAAGTTACTGTTACAATCATCATTGTCATCATCATTATCATCATTAGTATTAGTAGTAATAATAGGATGTTGACACTTATAAACCCTGCCCCCTTAATTGGTGCCCTTGGGTCATATGGCTCCCTACAGGAAGATAAAATATCTTTAAATTAATTGTCCAGCAAAGCAATTTAATTAGGGGAGTAAAATATCTAAATTGCCCACCTCATAGCATGATACTTCAGCTATTAACACGGTGTTTGATTTCTCTACGATGTATTCCAGAATAATCTTCATAACAGTCTTCTTATTCCCAGAGGCTCGCTAGTAGAGGGAACTCAGTTCAGAAATAGCTAGACTGTTTCAGCCACAATCAAGCCTTTATTTTGGCCAAAGTGCTCAGAATTTGGATTAAACTTCTTTTATCCAGTCTAAAATTGATCTAGCAGATAAAATAGAGTATTTGTAAGTCATTAAAATATAAAATCTGCTATTTTTATCTAGATCTTTACATGTCACCCAATTTGGGCTACTTTTTCAGTTCACATCATTCACATAATCAGAGACTTAACACTGTTTTGTGCCTATTAAGTGTAACTGAAATAGAACATCACTCCCAAATGAACACATCAACCTCCAGTTATCTGCTAAACTTCAGTTACCCTCCCTAATTTGATGGATATAACTGAAGGATTCCAATCATATACCTTTGCAACTCATAGGGGAAAAAGAAGGAATGGAACAAGGGAAGGGTGTCCAAATTCCACCTCAGAATCACAGACTAGAATCAATTGAAAGCAAGAAACATTGTGAGGACAAACTGGCAATTTCAGCAACTCTTCTTGTGGCTGTCTTCCTTATCACTGCATTCAGATCAGTATCTCTCCCACTTCATTGGCCTCTCCTCACCTATATCTCATGAATTCTTGGCTTCAACAAAGGATGCTTCAAGAATAGCATATTCCTTGTGCCTCCCCCCATGGTCCCAGTTACTAGCTTGGATGTCTGACAGCAGCAGAAGTGGGCAGCAAGCAGCATAAGCAGCATGCACAGATAAAGTCCAAACCATACCCATCCACATCATGTGTCATCAAAGAACCAGGACAGAGGAAGGAGGGAAGGAAGGAAGGAAACAATTTTAATACTAAAATGTATAGATTATGTCCACTTTATATGTCATGGTACTTGGTCCTTTGGAAGAATTGGATTGGAGAGCAATAATTATCCTTTCTTGTGTAAGAATCATGAGAAATTGGTTTGATAGTTTCCTTCTCTCTGAATCATTACCATATACCCTAAGGAATATAATTTTCAAAGAAATGAAAGGGCAAGGGAGATCTTGAGGTTATATTGCCAATGGTAATAATTAATATTGGTAGTAATATTAATACATTATAATTGTATAATATAATACAATTTGATTTTCCAAATGCTTTCTCATATTCCATTTTATCATTTGATCATC
This sequence comes from Trichosurus vulpecula, assembly GCF_011100635.1. Classification (NCBI taxonomy): domain Eukaryota; kingdom Metazoa; phylum Chordata; class Mammalia; order Diprotodontia; family Phalangeridae; genus Trichosurus; species Trichosurus vulpecula. The sequence goes on along the minus strand of NC_050574.1, from coordinate 462,844,612 downwards.
ATAATAATCACTTGAGTTTTAATATGGTCAGTAGCATTGCACTCATTTTCATGTGTAGAAATTATGATTTAGAAGGGTTGAATGAGTACCTCGAATTACATCCAGTTCCAAGTCTAGATGTCACTTTTCCTGATTCTATCTAGGTCTTTCAGCAGGAAATACCAGAACCAAGTCTCCTACCTCCCAGTCTGATATTATTTTGACAATACAATTATGTCTTTCCTCAAGTATAGGTTTTATTTGTTTTAAATACCTAGATCTCCTTACCCTGACTTCTTTCCACCAACTGTCCTACTGCCCTTTTATAAAGTACAGTTGGAGGTTGTAGTATGCATTCATTTAGCATGGTAACATTGCTCTATTTATTTCAAGTTAGAGTTTGTGTTCACTTTTCTCTTGCCCAAGGAAGAAAGTATGCCTATAAATTGATGGTTCTCTGCTGGATTTTTTTTCTAGCTTTCTTTAGTGTTTTCTCTTCATCTGTGGGCAATTTTCTATTTTTAAAAAAAGGCATAAATCGCCTGAACCTCATACACTGAATGAGCATCCCGTTTTAAATACTAGGTTGTCCCTAAAAATGATCATTGAGGATCAAGCAGCTGTTATTGAAGTGTTGGTAGTGTGGGAAGGGTGAGACCACAAAGTGATCTGTCAGGTTTCAACTATCAAGGATCTTTCTATTCAGCCAAAAGCTGTAACTTTGCTGCTTCCTCTGTTTTGTAACTTGCCACATTGACAGCACCAAGTCTTCCTCCTCTCTTTTGACTACAGAACTTTGGCAAAGATGATAGTCAACTAATTCTCACAGACTGGGGGAGGGAGGCAGAGTCAAGATGGCAGAGTCTCTCCTGAGCTCTCCCCAAACCCCTCCAAATATATGTAAATAATGCCATAAAACAATTCCCGGAGCAGCAGAATCCACAAAAGGATGGGATAAAATAATGTTTACAGCCAAAAACAACCTAGAAGATCAGCAGGAAATGTCAATTGCATGTGGGTAAAAGTGGAGCACAGCCCTAGCAAACCAAGAGCAGACCTTGGGATCCAATGAATCAGCAGTTGCTTCCAGGGCTTTCAGCCCACAAATGGTAAATTCAAACAACTGATAAGAAAAAGATTACATGGGGTTTCTTTGCTAGCACTAAGGCAGGATTCTATTGTTTTGCCCATACACAGATCGAGGTCTCAGTCCTGGGTGGCACTGAGGAGGAGCACTAGCATAGCAGAGCTTGGAGCAACAGTGGAGCAGGGACCCTTGTCACAGTTCCAGGGCAGAAAAGAGTGCTTGTGGTCACTCATAAACCAGTGCAAAATACAGGAGCATAGTAAACATCTCTCCCTAAATCACAACACCTTGGAAGAACTGAAGACTTATAGGTCCCTAGAAATATTTCTAAAGACAGCTGCACAAAATCCCTGAAGCTTGCAACAGTGCTCCCTCTACCCTGAAAGCAGAATTCTACTTTAACAAAAAGTTAAAAAGTCAAGAAATAGGCTGGGAAAATGAGCAAACAACAGAAAAAAAATTCTTACCATAGAAAGCTACTATGGTGACAAGGAAGATCAAAACACATACTCAGAAGACAAGAAAGTCAAAGCTCCTATATCCAAAGAGTCCAATAAAAATATGAATTGGTCTCAGGCCATGGAAGAGCTCAGAAAGGATTTTGCAAATCAAGCAAGAGAAGTAGAGGAAAAACTAGGAAGGGAAATGAGAGTGATTTAAGAAAATCATGAAAAAGCAGTCGACAGCTTGGTAAAGGAGACAAGTAAATACTGAAGAAAATAACAACTTAAAAAATAGACTAAACCAAATAGTAAAAGAGGTACAAAAGCCTACTAAAGAAAATAATTTCTTAAAAGTTGAAATTAAGCAAGTGGAAACTAATGACTTTGTCAGAAGTCAGGAAAAAATAAAACAAAACCAAAAGAATGGAAAAAAAGAAGACAATATGAACTATTTGATTGGAAACACAAATGACCTGGAAAATAGGAGAGATAATTTAAAAACTGTTGGACTACCTGAAAGCCATGATCCAGAAAAGAGAGAGAGAGAGAGAGGGAGAGAAGGAGAAAGACAGAGAGAGAGAGAGAGAGAGAGAGAGAGAGAGAGAGAGAGGGAGCCTAGACATTGTCTTTCAAGAAATTATCAAGGAAAACTACCCTGTCATTCTAGAATCAGAAGATAAAACAGAAAATAAGAGAAACACCTCAAGAAAGATATCTTAAAATGAAAACTGTCAGGAATACACTAGCCAAATTTTAGAACTCCCAGGACAAGGAGAAAATGTTTCAAGGAGCGGGGTGGAGCCAAGATGGAGGAGTGGAACCAGAGACTTGCTTGAGCTCTCCCCCAAACCCCTCCAAATGCCTATAAAAATGATTCTAAACAAATTCAAGAGCTACAGAACCAACAAAGATAAAGTGAAGTGGATCTCCAGCCCAAGACAACCAGGAAAGCTGACAGGAATGGTCTATTATACTGGGCTGGGAGCAGAGAGTGGTCCAGTGCGGACCACCCTGACACAGACCTGGCCAGAGCAGTCCTCAGGGGATTGAATCACTGTCAGCTGTGGTGGTTTCCAGACTTATCAACCCAAAAATGCCAAAGAAAATGTAGGTCACTGGGGGAACTCTGTTGGACCTGTGTGAGAGAAAAGCATGATCCAGCCCCTGGGCAGTGGAGGTGGCAGTGGTGGCAGGAGAAGCAGCTGCTGCTTCTGGAGTTCCAGGCCCACAGATGGTGTTGGGGGATCCAGCTGCTACTCAGAGGGGGATTGCAGGGATCTTTTGCTGGCGATGAGACATGATTCTCTTGCTTTGTCCTGCTGTAACTGGAATGGCCTTTGTTTTCTTTGAGTGACTCAGCTTACCTCATTGAGTCTCTGGACGCTGTGGCTTGCTCTTCCAGGGCAGGAAGTCCAGCGACCATGCCAGGAATCAGAACTTCCTGTGTGATGAGTCATGGGGCTGGCTGGGGGGAGGTGTTAGCTCCAGAGCCACGCCCTATTGGGTGTTAACCTGGTCTACACTAGGGGGAGGGGCCAGCTCAAGAACTAATTGGCTCTGGTCATTCAGGCGGCACTTGATGATGTCAAAAACTCTATAAGAGGGGAGAGGACAGCTTGAAGAGCTCTCTTTCCTTTTCTTGTTGGTGTGGGAACAGCAGCAAGCAAGCGTGACTCTGGGCCAGCCCTTGCTTTTGGGCTGAGCCCAGATGTTGGTAACTATGAATTGTATTGGGTCTGTCTGTTGATATTTGTAATTTACTTGTATTTTGGTTTTGATGTTCGGGGTGCTGGTTTGTTTTCCCTCGAACTAAATGAATGTTTTGAACCTCAGGGTGCTGGCATTTTCCCCTGAAGTACGTGAATGAATCTGTATTTGGTATATCTCTTGATGCTTGTCTGTATGCTCCCCTGAACTAACTGAATGCTAACTGAATGCTGGATTAAAGTAAGCTGGTCAACCCCTTCACCGTGCTTTCCTTGTTTAAGTAGATAAAAAGAACCTGTGCTCTCCTGGCATCCTGGCAGCCTCCTGGGTCTTGGCAGTCTCCTGGGTCCCAGCAGCCTCCTGGATGCTGGCTGTGGGTGCATCTTACACCCCCACAGAAGCTGCTAGCTGGGTTGTTAATACACCTGCTTGGATCTGGGTCACAGTCTTGAGTGGTGGTCTTAGAGTGAGGAAGAGCACTGGAGTGGGAGAGTTTGTGGCAGCTGTGCAGAGGGAATCCTTCTCATAGTTCCAAGGCAGAAAAGAGTGCTTGTGGCCACTCACAGACCAGAGCACAGGCCAGAAGAGGAGTAAACACCTCTCCTTTGATATTAAAGGATCTGAGAGCTTGGAATATGATATTCCAGAGGGCAAAGGAGCTAGGATTACAATTTAGAATCACCTACCCAGAAAAACTGAGTATAATCCTTCAGTGGAATAGATGGAAATTCAGTGAAATAGAGGTCTTTCAAGCATTCTTGATGAAAAGAACAGAGCTGCATAGAAATTTTGACTTTCAAACACAACATTTAGGGGAAAAGGAAAATCATAAAGGACTTAATAAGGTGAAACTGTTTATATACCATCATAGGAAGATGACATGTGTAACTGTAACCAGAATTGTCTTTGTTTTCTTTGAGTGACTCAATTTATCTCAGTGAGCTTTACTAGGTGCTAAGCCCCAGGCCCAAACCCCATTAGGTGTTAATGTAATCCATGTGGATGTGAACATCCCAGGGTCCTACAGGGAGGGGCCAACTCAAGAACCAATCACCAGAGCCTGAGCTCTGGTGATTCAGATGATGTCTGATGATGTCTAAAGCCCTATAAGAAGGGAGGACAGAGCTATTGGTGCAGGGCTCTGGAGATGGTGTTGATGAGGAGACTCCGGGCAGCTGTAGCTAAGGAGCCCTCCAGCTTGTAAACCCGGATGTTGAAACTTTGTTGAACTGTGGTAACTATCTGTTGGGACTTGAATCAGACAAAGTCTATTGATGTCTGTAATTTGCATTTTGTTTTGAAGTTCAGGGTGCTGGTTTTTTTCCCCTGAACTAACTGAATGATATTTGAATTAAAAGTAAGCTTGTCAACCCCTTCACCTTGCTTTCCTTAATTAAGCAGATCGAAAGAACCTGTGCTGTTGGCAGCTTTCTGGGTGTTGGCTGTGGGTGAATCTTATACCCCCACAGAGGCTGCCAGCCGGGTTGTTGACACATATGGCGTAGTCGGCAGGATCTGGCTTTAACAAGGAAGCATGGGGTGTTGGGGTACTAGGCTGGTTGAATGTTTCCCAGTTTTTGGATTTCTCTTTGTACTTGGAGTGGCTATGGTTCTGTGCAGCCTCAGGAGCAACAAAGTCCTGAAGGAAGACAGACCGGTGGAAGTGCTGGGCATGGTTTCCTGGGGGCCCAGAGCAGGAGATAATCCCTTCTTCCCAGGGCTTAAGCTGATAAGCCTGGCCCCGGAGCACTGTGCTGAAAGGGTAAAAGTCTTGAGATTATATCGTATATGGAGTTTTGAAACAGGAGTGGAGAATGGCCTTGGAGAGGTGGAGAATGGCCTTCCTACAGATTTGGGAGGAGGGGCTGGTGAGGAGAAAGAAGAAGCAGACAGCAGCTGCCAAAATATTGATCCAAGAGACTACCTGCATAAGAACTTTGGAAAGGTGAGAGCAGTGAGCTGCTTTCCAGCTGACTTGGGTGAGGTGAGCACAAAGATGGGGAACCACCTACATCAGGATTCCAGAAGAAGCCAGGTGAGGCCAGCTGGAGTTGGAACCCAGGAGCCTGAAATCCAGCCCTGGGGCAGGATGAAAACTTTGCAGCAAGGCACTGAGTCTGCCTTTTTGGTCCCTTCAGATTGGGCTGCTTGGGATCCAGGAGGGAGGCATGGATTTGTTTTTGTTGGGGTGGGGGAAGTGCCTTGGACCCCCAGGGACCCCACCCTGTTGGCTTTATTGCCCAGCAGACCCTCCGGACTTGGAACCAGGGACTGGAACTTAATGGGGAGAACAGACCCTAAAAGAACTTTGTTTGAACTCTTTCTTTGAAATTGGGACTTTGGGTGCCACGTGGAAGCCTGCAATGCCAGTGTGCTGCTGAATAAGCACTTTATTTGGACACTTTATGAGTTTAAGAGATTAACTTGCTTTGACCTAGGGGTGGACATTTGAATTATTAATAATTATTTTGGGGATGATTGATTGAAGAGATTATCTTGCTGGGACCTAGGGGTGGATCACATTTGAATTGTAAACCAATATTTGGGAATGTCACTGAATGATATGTTTTGCTTTATTGTGAATGATATGTTTTAGTTTTCTTTGTAATTGGATCACAATGTATGTTCTAGGATACATGGCTGATTAGATTATGTATCCTAGAACAAGGGGTGGTGTGTAACCAGAATTGTCTTTGTTTTCTTTGAGTGACTCAATTTATCTCAGTGAGCTTTACTAGGTGCTAAGCCCCAGGCCCAAACCCCATTAGGTGTTAATGTAATCCATGTGGATGTGAACATCCCAGGGTCCTACAGGGAGGGGCCAACTCAAGAACCAATCACCAGAGCCTGAGCTCTGGTGATTCAGATGATGTCTGATGATGTCTAAAGCCCTATAAGAAGGGAGGACAGAGCTATTGGTGCAGGGCTCTGGAGATGGTGTTGATGAGGAGACTCCGGGCAGCTGTAGCTAAGGAGCCCTCCAGCTTGTAAACCCGGATGTTGAAACTTTGTTGAACTGTGGTAACTATCTGTTGGGACTTGAATCAGACAAAGTCTATTGATGTCTGTAATTTGCATTTTGTTTTGAAGTTCAGGGTGCTGGTTTTTTTCCCCTGAACTAACTGAATGATATTTGAATTAAAAGTAAGCTTGTCAACCCCTTCACCTTGCTTTCCTTAATTAAGCAGATCGAAAGAACCTGTGCTGTTGGCAGCTTTCTGGGTGTTGGCTGTGGGTGAATCTTATACCCCCACAGAGGCTGCCAGCCGGGTTGTTGACACAGTAACTTACAAGACATTTCTCATTATTAAGGCTGTTAGAAGGAGTATATATAGAGGGCACAGGTGTGAATTGAATATGAAGGGATAATATCTAAAAAAATAAAAATAAGAGGTGAGACAGTAATGTCCTGGGAGAAAGGGAAAAGGAGAGGAAGAATGGTGCAAATTATCTCACAAAAAAGATGCAAGAAAAACCTTTTACAGTGGAGGGAGAGAATTGGCTCAAAAAGGGAATAACACATACATTTAATTGGATATAGAAATCTATCTTACTCTACAGGAAAGGAGGAAGGGAAGGAAATGAGAGAAGGTGGGGGAGGTGATATAAAGGGGGGTAAATTGGGGGATGGGGTAGTCAGAAGCAAAATGCTTGAGGAGGGACAGGGTGAAGGGAGAGTGAGAATAGAATAAACAGGGAGTGGGAATAGGATGGAGGGAAATAGCAACAGTAACTGTGAAAAAATTTCGAAGGAAGTTTCTCTGATAAAGGCATCATTTCTCACACATATAGAAAACTGAGTTAAATTTATAAAAATAAGCCATTCCCCAATTTATAAATGACCAAAAGATATGAACAGTTTTGAGATGAAGTAATCAAAGCTATCTATAGCCATATAAAAATGTTCTAAATGATCATTGATTGAAGAAATGCAAATTAAAGCAATTCTGAGGTACTACGTACTAGATTGGCTACTAGGACAGAAAAGGAAAATGATGAATGTTGGAAGGAATGTGGGAAAAATGAGACATTATTGCACTGTTGCTGGAGTGGTGAACTGATTCAATGGTTCCTTAGAGCAATTTGCAACTGTGTCCAAAAGGATGTAAAATTATGCATACTCTTTGACCTAACAATACCACTACTAGGTCCGTATCCCAAAAGATTTTTTTTTCAAAAGAAAAAGAACCTATATGTACAAAAATATTTATAGTAGCTCTTTTCTGGTGGGAAAGAATTGGAAATTGAGTTCCCATCAATTGGAGATTTGCTGGACAAATTGTGGTAGGTAATTGCAAGGGAACACTATTGTGCAATGAGAAATGATAAGCATGATGCTATCATAAAAACCTGGAAAGAGTTACATGAGCTGATATGAAGTGAAATGTACTGTGCACAAAGTAGCAGCCACGCTGTAAGATACTCAGTTGTAAATGACTTAACTAGTCTTAGCAATACAATGATTGAAGGACAACTCTAAAAGACCAATGATAAAAAATGCTATCCACCTCAGGAGAAAGAACTGACGGTATCTGAATATAGGTTGAAGCATACTTTTTTAACTTTATTCATCTTTTTTGGGTTGTTTTGTGTTTTATATTTTCTTTCACAACATGACTATTACAAGTTTTCATGACTACACATATATAGCCTATATTGAATTGCTCACTTTCTAAATGAGGGGTGGAGGGACAGGGAGGGAGGAACTGAGAGAATATGGAACTTAGCATTTTTTTAAATTTTAATTTATTTATTTTCAGTTTTCAGCATTCACTTCTATAAGTTTTAAATTTTCTCCCCCTTCCTCTTCAAGATGACATGAAATCCGATATGGGCTCTACACATACATTCTTATTAAATACATTTTCACATTAGTCATGTTACATAGAAGAATTATAATGAATGGGAGAAACCATGAGAAAAACAAAACAAAACAAAAGAGAGGATAGTCTGTTTTGATCCGCATTCCAACTCCATAGTTCTTTCTCTGGATGTGGATGGCATTTTCCATCATGAGTCCTTTGGGAAGTCCTTTTTGGTCCTTGCATTACTGAAAAACGTTAAATCTTTCAAGGTCGGTCCTCACACACTGGGGCTGTTACCGTGTACAATGTTCTCCTGCTTCTGTTCATTTCACTCAGCATCAGTTCATATAAGTCATTTCAGGCTTTTTCTGAAGTACACTTATTCATCTTGTCTTATAGCACAATAGTATTCCATTACATTTACATATCACAACCTGATCAGCCCATTACCTAATTGATGGGCACCTCCTCAATTTCCAGTTCTTGGCCACCACAGAAGGAGCTGCTATAAATATTTTTGTACATGCTGCTCCATTTCCCACTTATGTGATCTCTTTGGGATACAGCCCTAGAAGAAGTATTGCTGAGTCAAAAGGTATGCACATTTTCATAGCCCTTTGGGCATAGTAGAACTCAACATTTTAAAAATGAATACTAAAATTGTTTTAAAATGTAACTGGGTAAAAATAAAATACTAAACAATTAAAAAACAGACTGGGGTCCTTTAAGAAATGGCTCAGGACTTTTCACTTCAATAATCTAATACCATATATGAAACGGTAATCCATCATCCTTTATAAAGCTCTGGAGAGTGAAATGTGATGTGAAAATCTGAAATTTAATTTCAGTTTTTCATCATCTTACAGTAAATGTCATTGACAGGCATGTCTATATCATATAAAGCATTATCACATTTTTATAAGCTAGAAAATAAGTCAAATGGATGAGAATCTTTTTCTAAGATCTCTAACCAAGATGGATAAATGCTGATAATACTTTTTTTTCTGAATCAAAATTGGATGTTATCAAATTTATAACTCCCAAATCCTGCCTATAGGTCATATTTAATACCTTAAATTCCAGTATGTTATCATGAAATCAAATTACACATTATAACTTTATTTTATGAGATTCTTAAATCACTTACCCTTATTAGGAAGATTTTGTATTAATTGGCCACTCTCTATTGCCTGACCCATTTTTGCTGTTGAGTTGTTTCAGTTATGTCTCATTCTATGTGACCACATTAAGGGTTTTCTTTGAAAAGATACCAGAGTGGTTTCCCATTTCTTTCTCCAACTTATTTACAGATGAGGAACTTAGGCAAACAAGGTTGTGTGACTTGCCCAGGGTCATACAGATCTGTCTGAAGCCAGATTTCTTTCTTTTTTTTTAATTTAATTTATTTATTTAACATATTTCGTTTTCAGCATTGGTTTTCACAAGAGTTTGAATTACAAATTTTCTCCCCATTTCTACCCTCCCCTCCCCGACCCCAAGATGGCGTATATTCTGGTTGCCCTGTTCCCCAGTCAGCCCTCCCTTCTGTCACCCCACTCCCCTCCCATCCCCTTTTCCCTTCCCCTCTTGTAGGGCAAGCTAAATTTCTACTCCCCATTGCCTGTTTATCTTATTTTCTAGTTGCATGTAAAAAACTATTTTTTTTTTTGTTTTTGAAGGTCTGTTTTTAAAAACTTTGAGTTCCAAATTCTCCCTCCTCCTCCCCTCCCACCTATCCTCCCCAAGAAGTCAAACAATTCAACATAGGCCACATGTGTATCATTATGTATAACCCTTGCACAATACTCATGTTGTGAAAGACTAACTATATTTTGCTCCTTCCCAACCCATCCCCCTTTATTGAATTTTCTCCCTTGACCCTGTCCCCTTTCCAAAGTGTTTGTTTTTGATGCCCTCCATCCCCATCTGCCCTCCCCTCCATCATCCCTCCCTTTTTTTTATCTTCTTCCCTTCTTCTTTCCTGTGGGGTAAGATACCCAATTGGGTATGTATGGTATTCTCTCCTCAGGCCCAATCTGATGAGAGCAAGATTCACTCATTGCCCCCTCACCTGCCCTCTCCCCTCCTCCCACAGAACTGCTTCCTCTTGCCACCTTTATGCAAGATAATCCACCCCATTCTGTCTCTCCCTGTCTCCCTCTCCCAATATGTTCCCCTTTCATCCCTTAATTTAATTTTATTTCTTTTAGATATCTTCCCTTCATCTTCAACTCACCCTGTGTCCTCTCTCCCTCTCTCTCTCTCTCTCTCTCTCTCTCTCTCTCTCTCTCTCTATCTATCTATCTATATATATATAGATAGATAGATACATACATACACATTCACTTATATATATATATATACATAAAAATATATACATATATGCATATTCCCTTCAGCTACCCTAATACTGAGGTTTCATGAATCATACACATCATCTTTCCATGTAGGAATGTAAACAAAACAGCTCAACTTTAGTAAGTCCCCTGCAATTTCTTTTTCTTGTTCTTTTTCTTTCTTTTCATGCTTTTCATGCTTTTCTTCGTTCTTGTGTTTGAAAATCAAATTTTCTATTCAGTTCTGGTCTTTTCACTGAGAAAGCTTGAAAGTCCTCTATTTTATTAAAAATCCATATTTTGCCTTGGAGCATGATACTCAGTTTTGCTGGGTAGGTGATTCTAGGTTTTAATCCTAGCTCCATTGACCTCCGGAATATCGTATTCCAAGCCCTTCGATCTCTTAATGTAGAAGCTGCCAGATCTTGGGTTATTCTGATTGGGTTTCCACAATAATCAAATTGTTTTTTTCTGGCTGCTTGCAGTATTTTCTCCTTGATCTGGGAGCTCTGGAATTTGGCGACAATATTCCTAGGAGATTTCTTTTTGGGATCTATTTGAGGAGGCGATCGATGGATTCTTTCAATTTCTGTTTTGCCCTGTGGCTCTAGAATATCAGGGCAGTTCTCCTTGATAATTTCTTGAAAGATGATATCTAGGCTCTTTTTTTTTTGATCATGGCTTTCAGGTAGTCCAATAATTTTTAAATTATCTCTCCTGGATCTATTTTCCAGGTCAGTGGTTTTTCCAATGAGATATTTCACATTGTCTTCCATTTTTTCATTCGTTTCATTCTGTTTTATAATATCTTGATTTCTCAGAAAGTCACTAGCTTCCACTTGTTCCAATCTAATTTTTAAAGTAGTATTTTCTTCAGTGGTCTTTTGGACCTCCTTTTCCATTTGGCTAATTCTGCCTTTCAAGGCATTCTTCTCCTCATTGGCTTTTTGGAGCTCTTTTGCCATTTGAGTTAGTCTATTTTATAAGGTGTTGTTTTCTTCAGTGTATTTTTCAGTATTTTTTTGGGTCTCCTTTAGCAAGTGATTGACTTGTTTTTCATGGTTTTCTCGCATCCTTCTCAATTCTCTTCCCAATTTTTCCTCTACTTCACTAACTTGCTTTTCCAAATCCTTTTTGAGCTCTTCCATGGCCTGGGACAGGTTAATGTTTTTCTTGGAGGCTTTTGGTGTAGGCTCTTCCACTTTGTTGACTTCTTTAGGCTCTATGTTTTGGTCTTCTTTGTCACCAAAGAAAGAATCCAAAGTCTGAGACTGAATCTGGGTGTGTTTTCGCTACCTGACCATATTCCCAACCAACTAACTTGACCCTTGAGTTTTTCAGAGGGGTATGACTGCTTGTATACTAAAGAGTTCTATGTTCCACATTTGGGGGGGATGTGCCAGCTCTGCCACACCAGCACTGCTCCTTCCCCAAGAACCCCCAACCCGGACTGGGCTTAGATCTTCAGCAGGCTGTGCACTCCTGCTCTGACCCGCCACTTAATTCCTCCCCCCAGGTGGGCCTGGGGCCAGAAGCAACAACAGCTGTAGCTGCCCCACCTCCACTGCCCCCGGGCTGGTAGCCAAACAGCAAACTCCTTCCACTCCCGCACCTTTTCCCACTAACCTTCTCTGCTGTCTTTGGTGTTTGTGGGTTGAGAAGTCTGGTAACTGCCGCAGGTCACTAATTCAGGGCGCTAGGGCACTTTCCGCCCAGCTTCTCCTCTGGTTGGTCTGCGCAGCTCACACTGGGCTTGGCTAGGCTTGGCTCCCCAGGGCTACCCTCTGCTCCCAGCTCCATGTGGGATAGACCTCACCCAGAGACCATCCAGGTTGTCCTGTGCTGGAGCCCTGCTTCCCTCTGCTGTTTTGTGGGTTCTGCAGTTCTAGAATTGGTTCAGAGCCATTTTTAATAGGTTTTTGGAGGGACTCGGCAGGGAGGTCATGCTAGTCCCTGCTTTCCAGCTGCCATATTTGCTCTGCCCCCTGAAGCCAGATTTCAACTCAATTCCTCCTTACTCCAGAGCTGGAGGTCTTTCCACTGTACCCACCGAGCTCTCCATAGGAAGCAATTAATAAGTGCTTATTGACTGACAGACTATTACAAATTTATTTCCTCATGAACATTCTTATTATTAGATACCTACATATAAGTTCTTAATTGCTAAAGAACATTTGTTAATGATTTGGACATTGAAGTCTTCTTTCCATTATACCAGCTATGCTGTGTAATGAATGTGAGGACCAAAGATGCTTATTTGCAAATGTTGCACAATGCATCAAGACAGAAATTTGGAGACAGAAATCTTTTGTTTATTCTTTGGTCCAGTTGCTACCTCTGTACTTTGAACAAGTCATATAAACCTGCCAGTTTATTTTTTTAAATTTTTTAAATTTTTTAAATGAGATAGTAAATCAGATGGCCTTGAAAAATCCCTTCTGAGTCTAAAGTTAAGATGTTTGGCTGCCTCCATTTACACCCTCAATCTCCTTTTTCTTTCTCTGTATTTTGTAATAACTTAGCTTGGCCTATGCACTACTTCATTTCTTCAGAATCTTTACCTAACTTTCACTTTCAATACCTCAAGGATATGAGATTTCACCAGTATAGGTATTGCCATCATCAAGTAGTTTTAGAGATTTTTCATACCTTCATCAAACTCTTATGAACTTACAATAGTTAAGCCATTCTTTGGATGATTGATTGATAAGTCTATTCTCTCCACTCAAACTGAGGATGTTCCTACTTAAGAGGACTTGGCCAGACTTTGTGGTTTTCTGGAATACCCCACAGGCAATGATAATTTCTTCCCTAAGGTGACATGCAATCACACTAAAACCTTCATTGTCCTCTCTATGGGGGCAAAGAGGTTAGGGAGCTTAGCCCAGACTCAGAAAAAATCTGAGCTTAAGTACTATCTTAGTTATTTATTACTGTTTTACCTACCTCACATAACTTGTCTCAGTCTCCTCATCTCTAAAATGGGGATGTGTGTTTTTTAAAATAAGCTCACTGAGTTTTTGTGAACATGAAATGAGATAACATACATAAAGCTCCATATTAATGTGAGTTATCATTGTCTTTGTTAGATCACATATTTTGAGGAAGTCTAACTAAGACTGAGCATATATGTATAAGCTGTTTGATTTTTGTTTAAGATAAATGGTTTCTTATTACATATGTTTAGCAACCTTTTCTAATCCATCAAAATGGCCAGATCAGTCCTCTTAGGACTTGGTTATAATATTGTTAAAGTAAGTTAACAAGCTGCCTCCCACATGATAATAATGTTTGATTTAACTTATTGAAGCTATACACTCTTTTTTCACATTCTGCTATTTCACCTTATTCCATTAATTGTATTTCTTCTGCTCTGCCCTTCCCTTCCTTGCCATATCAGTTTCTCTGTTGTAAAATAGACACTGATTTAGAAAGGAAAAAATTTGTGAAGTTTAGTGTTCTGTAATAGTGCCTAGCAAAGTATATTATGAACATTAAATAAACATTGTTATGATATTTGAATAAAACACTAGAAATGTAATGAGAGAGGACACATAATCAGATGTGAAATGACAAACACTATCTTGAATTGACCCTGAGACTCACAGGACTATGATGTGTGGATCCCTATGAAGTAGTCATACCATAAAAAGATCAATGAATATATGGTTTTTACCTTTTATATACTGGAGAGAAAGGTGGAGATTACTGGCAAATATCAACTGTAAATTATATTAGGAACTATTTTCAATTTTTTTGAATTATTTTCTCTTCTTAAATTGCAGTGTTTTATTTCTATGAGACACACAATTCCCAATTCCTTTATTTTGCCTGTTTTTTTTTCTGTCACATTGTATAAGTAAAGTGTTCGGAAATTGTTTTATTAGCTGTTAATTGAATTCATTATTATCTGCATGAAATTGAAGACTTTATTTCATCACCTTTATTAAAAAAATGATTGGTGACACAGTGAAATGTTGAGATGACTAAACACACACTCACACATATGTTCACTATAATCCTAATATGTATATTTTCAAAGTACTGAGAAATCACAAATAGGGATAAGAAGTTGCTTTCCAAGTCCTTTGTTGGTGATTTCAAGTGTGAACACTACCTGTCTTTCAAAAGAATGCAAGAACATGAATGAAAAAGCAATTATCCTGATTTTTTTTCATATTTAGCTCTACAGTATATAGTTTATGGTTCCTAATATTTAAGGTAGATGTACATTATTAACAATATTTTCCACTCCAACTAGCCCTTATTGCGTGGTACTGCCACAGTTCTTTGAAAACAAGGACTATTGCATTTTTGTCTGCATTTTTATTTTTATTTCTTGCATTTTTAAGCACCTCATTCAATTTCTATGCCCATAATAAATACTTCTTGGATTGGATTGACATATATTCCTGTTACCACTGTTTGATTACTGGATGCTGTGTATCTCAGTATCAATCCTTAATTGCTTAATTGTATCTATTCAAATAGTAGAATTTAATAATAGCCACCCTCTCTCTCCTGCTATTAAAGAGTTTTTTTCATATTTTAAACATTTTTCCTTGTTTTAGGATTCCATATCAAAATCTTCATGAGAATACTCATCTTTATACTCATCTAACTTTGTAAAGCAACTCTTAATCTCTTTGAAGTTTTTACTGCATCCTCCAGAGGCATAGTAAATCAAGATGCTATACAAACCTGGAGACTTTTCTAGGGAGTCATGAAATAGTCACAAGATGATGGGTTTCTCCAGGCTGGAAATCATCATTTCGTTAATAATCTTACAAAAGTTGACAAATGTGCTCATATTCCAAGAACAGTAAGACATTCAATAAATATATGTTAAGCACATACTAAGTTCCAAGTCCTATGCTAAGTGCTGGATCAAGAAAGAAAGGCAAAAGACAGTCCCTGCCTTCAAGGAATTTACAATCTAAAAGAGGAACACAATACACAAAAGGAAGTTCAAAGGAGGAGGGAAGGGACTGGGCAAGGGGCATGGTGAAGTAATCTAAATGCATATAGTTAGGCAGGAAATGATGAGTTTACTGACCAGGGTACCCTCCATGAATGGAGAATTGAGGAGTAGGTCTTTGTTTCTCCCTACAGTCAGTGTGAAGGGGTACTGATGAATTCTGAATGCTAATGCTGATTTGATTTTTCAGGAGGATGAGGCTCTTTATGACAATGTTCCAGGAGGCGAGATGGAGAAATTCAAGGGAACATAACCAGATGAAAATGAAAAACACTGTCATGAACTGACCCTGAGGGTCACAGGATTATGATGTATAGACCCCTATGATGTGGTCATACCATAAAATGATCAATGAATATATAGCATTTACCTTTTATTCAAAAATAGTAAGGAAGAATGTTATGTCTGTCAAACTTTTCAGATTATTTGAACCCCAATAATCCAAACTGCTTTTGCTTTATTCTAAAAATCCCCTTTTCCTGCCTCAGCAACTTCAAAGACCAGGGGTATCTTTATTGTCTGTGATGACAGAAAGTCGGTAGCCAGAGCTGTGGGCTAGAGACATTTTCGTCTCTAAGTGACTCTACCTTGTCAATTGCCTTGCTTACCTAAGAACTTGCTTTCTTTGTTCAAATCAATCAGAAGTTTGCTTCCGATTTCATGATCACATATCTGCTAGCTTGAAGGGAATAAATCTATACCAATTTTTATTTCACCTAGTCTGTTTGCCTCCTTTAACTAAGCTCTAGGTTGACAAGTCCTATCATATGGAAGTTCCCATTGATTCAGTACAGCAGTTTTCAGGATACTCATGTTATACTGTTGTCACTTTATATAGGTTTGACTTAAAGAAGTTAACTTTCCCAGAAGGCCACTATGTTACTCAGAATTGTAAATATAAGATCATGCAGCATGTCAATTGAATATAGTTTGAAAATAGACTTAAAAAATGAGACTGGACAGATGTACGAAGACTTAATTTTTAGGAATCCTACTGATGAGGGCACAGTCTCTGGGAATCCCTTGAATCCTTGAACTCTCCTTGAATCTTCCCACTTGATCTGGCCTTGGCCTGAGGCTATAACCATTAGGCCCAAATGCCTACCTTGCCCAGCCCTCTATTGTCCAGCTGTTTCCCACCCTTAATCCTGTTTCCTATTCTTAATCCTGATCAAAATATCTATACCCTAGCTCTGTTACCCTAGCCCTCTATTGTCTGTCATTTCCATGTAGCCTTCAGCTATTTCCCACCCTGGAGTCTGACCTCATTCCAGTCCCTTCAAGCTCCTCCTTAGACTCCTCCTCAAGTCCCTCTGTAAACCCCTCCTCTGATCACCCTAGACCACCCCTCAATCCCTCCCACAATCTTTGTGTATATAATCTCCATCTTGCCTCCATGAAGGGGTCAGATTCAATCTAGCTCAGATTGATCTGGCCCACTTTCATTACAGGCATCCCAAGGGGTGGGATCTCTTGGAGCAGGCCTATTTGGCTAACTCTTAATAAACTTTGTCTTTTCCCTTGGCTGAGAAAGCTTGAGTCGAATTCTTTCAGCAGGACCTGGTGTGTTGGTACTTTGGGGTGTTGAGCACCCCCCACCCCAAACCCTCTTCACTACCACTAAGTTGTTAAGAGATCTTGATTATCATTTTGTAACCCCTATTTATTCTCCTTATATGTTACTAGGGGGAGGGAAAGAAAATAATTAGATTGAAGGAGATGACCATCTACCCTTCCAGATCTTAAATAATAGGATTCATCCCAATTCATTCTGATGCAATTCAATTCAATTTAGAGAAATTATTAAGTGCTAAATACATGCAAGGCATTGTGCTAAAGTCTGAGGGACACAAAAGCAAGAATGATATAGCCTTTGACCAAAAGAAATTTACTTAATTATAATAAGGACCAAAACTTTAAACATAAAGAAAACCATAAGCACTCTTTTGGGTGTTCTATACTGACTTTGTCAGGATTTCAGATTTATTGCAGTTGAAAACAGGGTCCAGGAAAAAAAAAAGGCTCAATAAAATATGTTACATTAAAGCAACATCCACCAGGCAGTCATAAACTCTACAGAATCAATTATCAATGAACAAGTGAGGGATCAGTTGCATAGTAGGGATAAAGCAATAGCATATGCAAACAACTGGCAATAGCCATGAATATAGTTCATCTGGGTCTATGACTTTTGTTGTTATGTGACTGGTGATCTAGCAATTACAAACCAGAAAGCTCATAAAGGATTTTGTGTTCTGAGGCATTCTGTTTCTGTAGCATATTCATTCCCTTCTTTGTGTATTTCTCTCTTTGAGATAGGCACTAGAAAGATGTGTTCTGTCATTGTGATTCCAGGAGAGTAAGGGCCCTTGAAGGAAGAGGAGCTAACCTGTCTGTCACTGGGTGTTAAAAAGGAACATGAGAATTATCTAAAGCTGGTTGGATCCGTGGATTGATGACTATTAATAAAAATTAGCCTTAGGGTAGGCTAATTAGACTCCTGCCTGAGATTGTGCCTCTCAAATTTTTCCTTCCTCTTCTGTCTAGGGAATAAGCCTGGAGAAGAGGACAGTACTGTTATGTTTGTAATCTTTCTCCTCAGTCATTATTACTCTAAATCAAGGGCTTAGTTTACTGCTAGTGTAAAACTACAATTCACTGAAAAAGCCATGCTGAAGTTAATATCCAGCTGTCGCTCCACCACCTTCCATTTCCCCCACATTCTATTTCTCAAATCACTATATTTTGTTTGCATTCTGCTTTTGGCTTCAGGAATTTGACTTAGGTGAAGCTGCCCTATTTAAATCTTGCAGCCTTTATTTTCTGTAATAGTGATACATTGGACCCAGATAGCTGTAGTGGTAATCAGGGCAGGGTTTTTGCCATTCTTCTCTGAAGTGCTTCTAATGAGTTTAGCCTTTGTTTAAATGGGGCAGGTAAAGTGGGATCTTTTGTCTTGAAGTGCTTCTCAGCACTGAGACAATGGAGAGTCATTGAATTGTATATGATATGGTGCTGGTGGTTGGAGCTTTCCCACATTCTAAATGCTAAGTTGGCCCCAGCCCTCAGGGTCCTGAGCAGGGTATATGTGTTGAAAGGTTAGCATTTCACTTTTGGGGGTACATTCATTGAAAGGGTGACAAGACTCTGGGCAAGCCCTTGAAATAAACCTCCCCCGCCCAGCATTCATAACCCAGACAGATGATTGACTATGAATTATGGTTTGATCAGACAAGGTCTGTCTGTTGATGCTTATAATTTCTGTTATTTGCCCTGAAGTTCAAGGAGTTGATCTGTTCCTCCTGAACTAAGTGAATGATATATATATATATATATATATATATATATATATATATATATATATATATATATATATATACACACACACATATATAAGCATATATATGTGTATACACACACACACACACACACACACACACACACACACACATATATATATATATATATAATTGAACTGAAATTGTTAACTCCTTAAAATTACTTTCCTTAGTAAAGCAGATCAAAGAACCTGTATTGGCAGTCCTTCTATGTGCTGTTGTTGTTGATCTTACACAATGCCACAGTAGCTTCTAATCACATTGTTGTTACACCAGCTGGTGTTCATTTTCTTCATCATCGCCTCAAAATTAAAATTCATGGGTAAGACAGACCAGCCTTTTCAATTCCCATGATAACTGTTGCTATTTGAGTATTGGTTACCAGTATCTCTTTAATCATCCACATTTCTTGCCTGTGTTTGGCCTGTATTATCCTTCATAACTCCTCTCTTCCCTTCCTAACATAAGAGGATTGGACAAGATGACCTCTGATCTATGATTCTTTAATCCTTGCTCTCTTGTACCTATCCTGCTCTACTTTCAATCATTGATAAATATCTAGGATAATTTTAAAAAGGCATATATTTTCTTTTTGATCATCACAGTATTCTGAAGCTTACACAACAAATCAAAGCACCTTTAAAATAGATTCCTGGAGCTTCCTATTAATACAAAAAAGAACTCAATTGATAGTTGTCTTATAGACTTCTGATAGTTATTTGTAGGTTATAAAACTGGAAGAGTTTCCCCAGACACCTAGAATACTAAGCTGACACTTACTTCCAGGTTTCTTGTTATATCATTGAGCAAGATTGTTTAAATCTAATCAAATAAAATTGAACCTGTTTCATAAATCTATGTCACTCCACTGCTGATTGGATTATATAGAGTGCCACCAACCCTACATAGCTAGATAATGATTCAGCTAATTATTACATAGCCCACATATGAATGCAGAGTTATAATTCTTATCTCAGTAAAAAGGAGATTACATGCTAAATTTTTGTTATACATTTAGGAAGGAATTTTTACATAAAATAATACTCCCCTCCACAATTCAAAAAGCATTCTCCCTTCATTCCCCCATTGGTTCAAACAACACCTAAAGCATGAAAATACAGGGTCACAATGCAGTCGGTCCCTACTAAATTAATTAGAAGGGGCAACAACTTTCTAATGATCACGTGCCATTTGACAGGTATCCACCATGCACATCCATTTCCCCATTATTTAATGACATGTATGTGCCTCTCTGCCTATGGCCGATGAAAATACTTACATAATCATAGTTTTGGAGTGGGAATTTAGTCCAAATTACTAATTCTATAATTGAGGTTTTGAGGCTGAGAAAAGTTGTTACTTTGCCATGGTGACATAGATAGCAACTCACAGAGGCTGAACTTGAAACTAAGTCCTCTAATTCCAAAAGCAGCATTCTTTCCGTTGTACCCATTATAGTTCATCCACTGCTAATATGATGCCTATAAGAGCTTTTTCAAAGGTCAGGGAATATATCTGTTTAAACTATTCTCTATGATATAATTTACAAAGATATGCTTAATGATTTTTTGATAGAAGATATAAAACAGTATCAGTCTAAACCACAAATTTAAAAAAAAGGTGAAACCATTCTTGCAGGAGAAAAGTCCATGAAAACTCAAAGACTGTATTCCTTACTTCACTCTCTTCTACTCTGAAAAGCTAATGCAATTTTCCTGAATTATAGGTCTGACTGCATAAATCTTCCCCCACTCCCACCTCTGAAGAGACTGCACTGTCTCCCTATTACTTACAGCATCAAATATAAAATCATTTCTTTGGCACTTGAAGTCCTTTACAACTTGAAACCTACCAATTTTTTTCCAGTCTTTTTAAATGTTATCCCTCTCCATATGCCCTACTTTTTATTTACTCACAGAGACACTCCCATCTTTTCAACCTTTTGCATTTTTATTGGCCCTTCCCATGCCTGGAATGCTCTCCTTCCTCACCCCTACTGGCTGCATTGACTTCATTCAAGATAGTCAGCTTAAATGCTACCTTCTCCTCTCTTTTGATATTGCCCTCCATAAATCTTGTATGTACATTGTTGATTATCTGTTATTGAACAATTTGAACATGAACTCCTAGAGAGCAGGAACCATGTACACATACATACATACATATGTGTGTGTATACATGTACATATAAATATGTGTACACACATTTAAATATTAATAATGTATGCATATGTGTATTGCATATATATGAATATTTATGTATGTCTGCATGTATTTGTGTCTATGACTCTGTGTGTGTGCGTGTGTGTATGTGACCAATTTGTATCCCTAGTGTTTAACAGTCCCTGTATGAACAACTGAACAAATAGCATCAGAGCACAATTTATCTTAATTTATATTGTTCCATTATTCTATTTTCCATAAGTAATATTTGAAATGAATTTTAAATCTGTTTTAATGTGAATAAAGTCCTAACAAATATTTCTTTTAGGTAATGTATGCAAAGTAAGAAATGAACCAACTGTGCCCTCTTGTTCAGCTGCTTGATATGATGTACACATAATTTTCCTTCCCTTACCTAGATGTTTTAAGTATTTACAAATATAGGTTGTTGAATGCTATAAAAATGTATTTTACACCTGAACAGTATTAACTTAAATGGCAATTACACATTCTTCCATGTATTCTCACATAGTTAAAATGTATGTTGTATACAGTCTCCTTTTATGATAAAAACAAATGTTCTCACTTAGTGGGTGGAGAGGAAAGGTAAAGGGATTAAGCATTTGTAAAGCACCCAATATATGCCAGGCAACTGGGCTAAGTGCTTTTTTGTCAGGATGCAAGATGAACATCAGAATGGAAAACAAAGTAATTCTTTAATTATTATTTTTTTTAATTAAGATTTTTTATTTTTAGCTTACAACACTTGCTTCTGCATGTTTTTGCGTTACAGATACTCTTCCCCTAACTGTCCACTTCCCTCCCTTCCAAGATGGCATGGAATCTGACATATCTTCTACATATACCTTCACATTAAACTTATTCACACAATACTCAAGTTGTAAAGAAAAATTATGACCAATGGAATGAATCATGAGAAAGAAGAAACAAAACCAAAAAAAAAAAAGAGAGAGAGAGAGAGCAAATAGTTAGCCTCAATCTGAATTCAGACTCCATAGTTCTTTCTCTGGATGTAGATAACTCTTTCCATCATGAGTCCTTGGGTTGTTTTTGAATCTTGTATTGCTGAGAAGAGCCAAGTCTATCAAAGTTAGTCATCACAGAATCAATATATCTGTGGTTGTGTACAATGTTCATTCACCTGGTTCTGCTTCACTCACTCAGCATATCATGTAGGTCTTTCCACATTATTATGAAGTCTGTATCTTCCCCATTTCTTATAGCACAATAGTATTCCATTACATTCATAGATCACAACTTGTTCAACCATTCCCCAATTAATGGGCATCCTCTTGATTTCCAATTCTTTGCTACCACAAAAAGAGCTACTATAAATATTTTTGTACATGCTTGCCCATTTTTTATCTCTTTGGGATATAGCCCTAGAAGTGGTATTACTGGGTCAAAGGACCAGCACATTTTTATAGCCCTTTGGGCATAGTACCAAATAGCTGGATCAGTTGACAACTCCACCAACAATGTAACAGTGTTCCAATTTTCCCACATCCTCTCCAGCATTTATCATTTTCCTCTTTTGTCATGTTAGATAATCTGAGAGGAAAGATGTGGTACCTAAGAGTTGTTTTGATTTGCATTTCTCTAATCAATAGAGATTTAGAGCACTTTTTCACATGCCTGTAGATATCAATAAGTTCTTCCTCTGAAAACTATCTGTTCATATACTTTAACCATTTCTCAACTGGGGAATACCTTGTATTCCTGTAAATTTGGCTCAGTTCTCTGTGTATTTTACAGATGAAGCCTTTATCAGAGACACTAGTTGTAAAGTTTTTCACCCAGTTTTGTACTTATCTCCTTTGTGGCATTGGCTTTTTTAATACAAAATATTTTCAATTTAACATAATCAAAATTATCCATTCTGCAGTTTGCAAAATATCTTTCTCTCATTGTGTTATGAATTCTTTCCTTTCCCATAAATGTGATAAACTATTCCTTGCTTTCCCAAATTTCTTATTGTATCAGCTGTTATTCCTGAATCATGAACCCATTTTAACTTTATTTTGGTATACCATGTAAGATATTGGTCTATGCCCAGTGTCTCTTCCCTACCATTTTCCAATTGTTTCAGCAGTTTTTGTGAAATAGTGAATTCTTAGCCCAGAAGCTGGACTCTTTGTGTTTATCAAAGAGTAGATTGCGATAGTCATTGACTACTGTGTCTTGTGTACCTAAGCTATTCCGTAGATCCATCACTCTGTTTCTTAGCCAGTACCAAGTAGTTTTTGTTACTGCTGCTTTATAATACAGTGTAATATCTGGTATGGCTAGGCCACCTTCCCTAGCATTTCTTTTCATTAATTTCCCAGATATTCTGGACCTCTTGTTTATTCCAGATGAATTTTGTTATTATTTTATCAAGATCTGTAAAATATTGTAAATCAATTTAGGTAAAATTGTCATTTTTTAAATTATACTAGATCAGTCTATCCATTTATTTAGATCTGACTTTATTTGTGTGAAAAGTGTTCCGTGATTATATTCATATAGGCCCTGGGTTTGTCTAGGCAGGTAGACTCCCAAATATTTTCAAGTGTCTGCAGTAACTTTAAATGGAATTTTTCTTTCTATCTCTTGCTATTGAGCTTTGTTAGTAATGTCTAGGAATGCCAAGGATTTTTGTGAATTTATTTTATATTTATTTTATATCCTGCAACTTTGCTAAAGTTGTTTATTCTTTCAAGTAGTTTTTTAATTGATTCTCTAGGATTCTCTAAGTTAATCATCATATTGTCTGCAAAAAGTGATAATTTAGTTTCTTCTTTGCCTATTCTAATTCCTTTAATTTTTTTCTTCTCTTATTGCTACAGCTAACATTTCTAGTACCAAATTGAATGGTAGGGGTGATAGTGGACATCCTTGTTTCATCCCTGATCTTATTGGGAATGCATCTAGCTTATCCCCGTTACAAATAATGCTTGTTAATGGATTTAGGTAGATGCTATTTATAATTTTCAGGAAGGCTACATTTATTCCTATTTTTTCTGTTTTTTAATAGGAATGGGTGTTGTATTTTGTCAAAGGCATCCTGAATATATTTAGATAATCATATGGTTTCTGCTAGTTTTTTGTTGATATAATCAAATATGGTGATTGTTTTCCTAATATTGAATCAGTCTTCCATTCCTGGAATAAATCCTACCTGGCTATAGTGTATTATTCTCATGATAAGTTGCTGCAATCTTTTTGGCTAATGTTTTATTTAAAATTATAGCATCAATATTCATAAGGAACATTGGTCTATAATTTTCTTTCTCTGTTTTGACTGTTTTTGGTTTGGGTATTTATTACCATATTTGTGTCATAAAAAAGAATTTGGTAAGACTCTTTTTTCACTTATTTTCCCAAATATTCTATAAAGTATAGGAATTAATTGTACTTTAAATGTTTTTAGTTTATTTTTCCATGGTCCTTTATTACAAATAATTTTTATTACATCACGATCTGAAAAGGATGCTTTTACCGCTTTCCTTTTCTGCACTGGACTGTGAGGTTTTTATGCTCCGGTACATGGTCAATTTTTTTGATTATGTGCCATGTACCACTGACAAAAAAGTATATTCCTTTTTATCTCCATTCAGTTTTCTCCAGAGGTCTATCATATCTACCTTTTTTAAAACTCTATTCACCTCCTTAACTTCTTTCTTGTTTATTTTGAGGTTAGACTTATCAAGTTCAGAGAGGGGGAGGTTGATATCCCCTACTAGTATAGTTTTGCTGTCTATTTCTTCCTGTAACTCCCTTAACTTCTCCTCTAAGAATCTGCATTCTATACCACTGGTACATGTATGTTAAACAATGATATTGCTTCATTGTTTATGGTGGCTTTTAGCAGGATATAGTGTCCTTCCTTATCTCTTTTAATTAGATCTACCTTTGCTTTCACTTTGTCTGAGATTAGGATTGCTACTCTTGCTTTTTTTTATTTTAGCTGAAGTACAATATGTTGTACTCCAGCATTTTACCTTTACCATTTGTGTATCCCACTGTTTCAAATGTGTTTCTGGTAGACAACATATTATAGGATTATGGTTTTTAATCCATTCTGCTATCCACTTCTGTTTTATGGGAAAGTTCCTATGATTCATATTCGCAGTTACGATTACTCTCTGTGTCTCTTTCTCTATCCTATCCCCTGCCCCACCCATTTATGCTTTTATTTCTCTCTTCTCCCTTCCACTCCTCAAAAGAGTTTTGTTTCTGACCACCACCTTCCTAGGCTTACCTTCCCTCTTGATTCCCCTCCCTTATCTTATCTTTTTCCCCTTGCTACTTCTTACTTCCCTTCTGTTTCAACAAGTCAGCTAGCAGCTCCTGTGGGGGTGAAAAACAAACATAAGTCCAACAACAAGAACGCTGCAAGCCCAGGTTCTTTTGATCTGCTTTACTAAGGAAAGCAACCTTAAGGGGTTAACAATCTTACTTTAATCCAACATACAAATATCATTCACTCAGCTCAGGGGGAAAATCCAGCACCCTGCCGGTAGGACAAGTTTGATTTCTATACTTTAAAGAGTATGTTATTCCCTTCTTGAACCAAATCCAATGAGAATAAAGCTCAAATTCTGCTCTTCTCCCTCCCTTCTTTCCCTCTCCTGTACTATGTTTTGCACCTCTTCATGTGATGTAATTTATTCTTTTCTACTACCTCCTTACCTCTTCTCCCAGAACCATCTCTTTATATCTCTTAATTATGTTTTATCACTATATCAGCTATTTTATACTGACACCCACAGTATATGTATATCCTTTTCAATTGTCATAATAACTGTACCATTCTCAAGATTGACATATATACAAAACATATATAAAAAATATAATCCTATATAAGGATGTAAATAATTTGCCTCATTGATCAACAAGGGTTTTTCCTCCCTGTTTACCTTTTAATGTCTCTCTTGAGCTTTGTATTTGATGATCAAGTTTTCCATTTAGCTCTGGCCTCTTCAACAGAAAGGTCTGGAATTCCCTTATTTCATTGAATGTTCATCTCCTGGCCTGAAAATCTATGCTCAGTTTTGTTGGGTACTTGATCCTTGGTAGTAATCCAAGCTCCTTTGCATTTCAAAATGTCATATACCAATTTCTCCTGTCATTGAATATAGAAGATGACAAATCCTGTGTGATCCTGACTGTAGTTCTGTGATATTTGAATCTTCCTTTCTGGCTGCTTGCAGTATTTTCTCCTTGACCTGATAATTCCAGAATTTGACTATAATATTTCTTGGAGTTTTCAATTTGGGATCTCTTTCAGGGGGTGATGGGTGGATTCGTTCAATGACTATTTAACCCACAGTTTCTAGGACCTCGGGGAAGTATCCTTGAATATTTCCTGGAAGATACTGTCCAGGTTCTTTTTTTTCATAGTGGCATTCAGGTAGATCAATAATTCTTAGATTGTCTCTCATGGATCTGTTTTCCAGGTCAGTTGTTTTTCACATTAAACATTTAATGTTTTCTTCCATTTTTTTTCATTCCTTTCTGATTCTTGATGTCTTATAGAGTCATTAGCTTCTACTTCCCCATTTCTAATTTATAATGTACTGTTTTCTTCCTTTAGCTTCTCTATCTCCTTTTCCATTTGGTTGATTTTACTTTTTTTGATTTAAATTTATTTCTTTAACATATTAGTTTTCAGCATTGATTTTCACAAGAGTTTGAATTACAAATTTTCTCCCCATTTCTACCCTCGCCTCCACTCCAAGATGGCATATATTCTGGTTGCCCTGTTCCCCAGTCAGCCCTTCCCTCTATTATCCCACTCCCCTCCCATCCCCTTTTCCCTTCCTTTCTTGTAGGGTAAGATAGATTTCTATGCCCCATTGCCTGTGTATCTTATTTTCTAGTTGCATGCAAAAACTTTTTTTTTATTTTTGAACATCTGTTTTTAAAACTTTGAGTTCCAAATTCTCTCCCCTCTCCCCTTCTCACCCACCCTCCCTAAGAAGTCAAGCAATTCAACATAGGCCACATGTGCATCATTATGTATAACCCTTCCACCACACTCATGTTGTAAAAGACTAACTATATTTTGGTCCTTCCCAACCCATCCCGCTTTATTGAATTTTCTCCCTTGCCCTGTCCCCTTTCCAAAGTGTTTGTTTTGGATTACCTCCACCCCCATTTGCCCTCCCCTCCATCATCACCCGCCTTTTTTTTTTATCTTCCTCTCTCTTCTTTTTTGTGGGGTAAGATACCCAATTTGGGTATGTATGGTATTCTCTCCTCAGGCCAAATTTGAGGAGAGCAAGGTTCACTCATTGCCCCCTCACCTACCCTCTCCCCTCCTCCCCCAGAACTGCTTTCTCTTGCCACCTTTATGCGAGATAATCCACCCCATTCTATCTCTCCCTATGTCCCTCTCTCAGTATGTTCCTCTCTCATCCCTTAATTTGATTTCTTTTTTAGCTATCTTCCTTTCATCTTCAACTCACCCTGTGTCTGCTCTCTCTCTTTGATATATATATATATATGCACATAGATATATACATACATACACATTCACTTATATATATACATAAACATATATATATATATGTATATATATATTTATATGCATATTCCCTTCAGCTACTCTAATACTGAGGTCTCATGAATCATACATGTCACCTTTCCATATAGGAATGTAAACAAAACAGTTCAACTTTAGTAAGTCCCTTGCAATTTCCGTTTCTTGATTACCTTTTCATGCTTCTCTTGATTCTTGTGTTTGAAAGTCAGATTTTCTATTCAGTTCTGGTCTTTTCATTGAGAAAGCTTGAAAGTCCTCTATTTTATTGAAAACCCATATTTTGCCTTGGAGCATGATACTCAGTTTTGCTGAGTAGGTGATTCTAGGTTTTAATCCTAGCTCCATTGACCTCTGGAATATCGTATTCCAAGCCCTTCAATCTCTTAATGTAGAAGCTGCCAGATCTTGGGTTATTCTGATTGTGTTTCCACAATAATCAAATTGTTTCTTTCTGGCTGCTTACAATATTTTCTCCTTGATCTGGGAGCTCTGGAATTTGGCGACAATATTCCTAGGAGATTTCTTTTTGGGATCTATTTGAGGAGGCGATCGATGGATTCTTTCAATTTCTATTTTGCCCTGTGGCTTTAGAATATCAGGGCAGTTCTCCTTGATAATTTCTTGAAAGATGATATCTAGGCTCTTTTTTTGATCATGGCTTTCAGGTAGTCCAATAATTTTTAAATTATCTCTCCTGGATCTATTTTCCAGGTCAGTGGTTTTTCCAATGAGATATTTCACATTGTCTTCCATTTTTTTCATTCCTTTCATTCTGTTTTATAATATCTTGATTTCTCAGAAAGTCACTAGCTTCCACTTGCTCCAATCTAATTTTTAAAGTATTATTTTCTTCAGTGGTCTTTTGAACCTCCTTTTCCATTTGGCTAATTCTGCCTTTCAAGGCATTCTTCTCCTCATTGGCTTTTTGGAGCTCTTTTGCCATTTGAGTTAGTCTATTTTTTAAGGTGTTGTTTTCTTCAGTGTATTTTTCAGCATTTTTTTGGGTCTCCTTTAGTAAGTCATTGACTTGTTTTTCATGGTTTTCTCGCATCCTTCTCATTTCTCTTCCCAATTTTTCCTCTACTTCTCTAACTTGCTTTTCCAAATCCTTTTTGAGCTCTTCCAGTGGACCTCTTCCAGGGACCAGTTCATGTTTTTCTTGGAGGTTTCTGTTGTAGGCTCTTTGACTTTGTTAACTTCTGTCTGTATGTTTTGGTCTTCTTTGTCACCAAAGAAAGAATGCAAAGTCTGAGACTGAATCTGGGCACGTTTTCGCTGCCTGGCCATATTCCCAACCAACTAACTTGACCCTTGAGTTTTTCAGTGGGGTATGACTGCTTATAGACTAAAGAGTTCTATGTTCCACGTTTGGGCAGAATATGCTAGCTCTGTCACGCCAGCACTGCTCCTTCCTCAAGAACCCCCAACACGAACTGGGATTAGATCTTCAGGAGGCTGTGCACTCCTGCTCTGATCTGCCACTTAATTCCTCCCACCAGGTGGGCCTGGGGCCAGAAGCAGCAGTAGGTGTAACTGCTCCACCTCCGCTGCCTCCCGAGGCTGGAAACTGAACCAGGAAATCCTTCCACTCCCGCAGCTTTTCCCCACTAACCTTCTCCACTGTCTTTGGTTTTTGTGGGTTGAGAAGTCTGGTAACTGCCGCAGGTCACTGATTCAGAGTGCTAGGGCCCGCTGCGAAGGCTGCTGGTGTGGTTGGTCCACGTGGCTCACACTGGGCTCTGCTCCACTCCGTTCCCAGCTCCCAGCTCCCAACTCTCAGCTCCGTGTGGAATAGACCTCACCCAGAGACCATCCAGGCTGTCCTGGGCTGGAGCCCTGCTTCCCTCTGCTGTTTTGTGGGTTCTGCAGTTCTAAAATTGGTTCAGAGCCATTTTTAGTAGGTTTTTGGAGGGACTCGGCAGGGAGCTCACGCTGGTCCGTTCTTTCTGGCTGCCATCTTGTCTCCGCCCCCCGATTTTACTTTTAATGAGGCATTTTCTCCATTTATATTCTGAATCTCCTCTACCAGTTTGGCAATTTTACTTTTTAAAGATTTGTTCTCATCAGTGATTTTTTTTCCATTTTTTTTTCTTTTACCTCTCTAATTCTGTTTTTAAGTTCCTCCTTGAGTTCTTCTAGGAATGATTTTTGGGCTGGAGACCAGTTCACGTTCCCTTTTGAGGTTTCAGATGTGGGTATAGTATCAATGCTATCCTCTTCTGAATTGGCATTTTGACCTTCCCTGTCTCCATAATAGGAATCAATGGTGTTTAGCTTTTTAGTATGCTTTTTCATTGTGTTTTACCCTCCCCCCCACCCCAGCTTCTAAAGTGTATCTTTACTTCTGGGGCTCAGGAAGCTCTGTCCCAAGCTTCATGTGTTGGGAACTGTGGGTCCGCTCACCGGCTTTGTGTGCTATGGCTTCTGGCTTCATGAGGTGTGGGAGATGGGTGGTCTGGTTGCTAGAAGTCTCCTATTCCCTGAAACTGCCCTAAAGTAGAGTGGTCTCAGCTGTTGTTTGTGCTTGTGTCTGCCATTTCCCCTGGCTGTGTAAAGGCACATCTTGAGTCCTGGTGTTGGTGTTTGCTAGCTCCACCCCCCTGAGGCTAAGTAGCTCTTGTTGTTCTGCTGGTGTGGGGCCTGCTGAAACACCTTCCTTCCTGCACTAGTCTCCTTCCACCACCATAAGAAATGCCCTCTCCCCAACTTCTCTCACTAAAAGGCTACTGAAGCCGCACTTCTGGCTCCTCTGATTCTCACAAGGGAGTATTCTCTGGGTGAGGGAGGGAGAGACGATTTACCTGGCCATCATGGCTCCCAGATGTTCAAGAAGGTGAGTTTCATACCTTTAGGCTGTGGGCTGGAGACCTCCAGGGTAGCTGCTCCCAGGGCTGCAGGCTTTGGGCTGCTGTCCCCCCTTAGCTCTGAAAGACTCCCAACCTGGGCTGAGAGGGCTGGGACTTGATTGCCCCTGTAACCAGTAATTCCACCCTGGGCCTGCTCCTGTTCCTGCATTTCACTCACTCAGCACTCTCCCAGTCTGGCGCAGTGGCTGGGCTCCTCTGCTCTTCCTGGTTGGTGTGGTCTGGTGCCTTTCCATATGCCCAGTGCTCCTGCCTACTAGTGGCTTTGAACTCTCTCAAATCTGCTCAGATTCACTTTTTTAGACTTATCTGACAGAATTTGTGAGAGAACTCCAGTAGTTCCCTTCTTTCACAGTGCCATCTTGGCTCTGCCCCCTTCTGTAATACTTTAATTGTGTTTGATATAAGAACCATATATGATAAATTTAAATAACAGCTTTTTAAATAACCAAAAAAAAACTCATGCCCAATTTCAGTTTTTAAGGAGTTATTGTCTTAAGATTGTGGACCTCTTTTTCTACTTAGTTAACTTTACTACAACAATTTTCTTGAGTTGCTTTTTCCCCCCTCAATGTTCCTCTATTTCTCTTATTTGATTTTTGAATTCCTTTTGAAGTTCTTCCAAGAAGTCTTTTTGGGCTTCTGACCATTTGATATTACTCTTTGGGGTGGGAGTGGCTTACTATCTTCCCTTGAATATGAACCCAGATCTCCTTTTATACCAAAGTAGATATCTATGGTCAGGTTCTTTTTCCTTTGCTTGCTCATTTTTATTTTCAGTATGATTTATTTCATTTTTTGTGGCTTATTATTATAATCAGGCTTTAATCCCAAGTTATGGGTAATGTTCCCCTTGGCTTCTGCTTCTCCTTACAGGCATATTCTGAATTCTATCCAGGAGCTCAACTTCAGGGACTCCTCCCCTAGGCTATGCATAGGTCCCTTCAGCTATGCTGTTTGAAAAATGTTCTTGTCCCTTGTGGTACTGCACTCACTTTGCTCCTCCTTTCCCACAGCAACAGCCCTGTATCAGGTCTGACCAGCACCAACAAGCCTGGCATCTGGAAACAGTCAGGAGTCCTCAATATTCCCCCCCTTAGCCCTCTGCTCTTCCTTAGATGACAATTTATGAGGTAAAATTACATATGATGAAAGCTCCTGAGGCCTTGAGGTAAATGTTTGTGAGGTGAAATTTCTTGAGGCTGTGAGTGAAGTAAATGTTGAGGTGAAATTAATTGAGGTCCAGTTTGCTTCTCAAAGAAGTTGCTCTCAGGGCATTTCCTGATTTCCTGATTCAGTGGAGATGGCCTGTAGGTGTCCAGATTAATTAGAAAATACTATAAGCAATAAGGAAAAAAAAAGAATTCAAATACTGCAGAAATACAGTCAGGATTTCAGAAGAACTAGCAGTTTCTATCTTAAAAGACTGTAGGTCTTGGAATATTATACTCTGAAGAGTAAAAGAGCTGGGATTTCATCTAAGAATAACTCACCCAGCAAAGTTAAGTATAATCTTTTTTTTAATTAAATTTATTTATTTAACATATTTGGTTTTCAGCATTGATTTTCACAACAGTTTGAATTACAAATTTTCTCCCCATTTCTACCCTCCCCCCCACTCCAAGATGGCATATATTCTGGTTGCCCTGGTCCCCAGTCAGCCTTCCCCTCTATCACCCCCCTCCCCTCTCATCCCCTTTTCCCTTCCTTTCTTGTAGGGCAAGATAAATTTCTACGCCCCATTGCCTTTGTATCTTATTTTTTAGTTGCATGCAAAAACTTTTTTTTTATTTTTGAACATCTGTTTTTAAAACTTTGAGTTCCAAATTCTCTCCCCTCTTCTCTTCCCACCCACCCTCCCTAACAAGTTGAGCACTTCAACCTCGGCCACAAATGTATCATTATGTATAACCCTTCCACAATACTCATGTTGTGAAAGACTAACTATATTTTGCTCCTTCCCAACCCATCCCGCTTTATTGAATTTTCTCCCTTGACCCTGTCCCCTTTCCAAAGTGTTTGTTTTGATTACCTCCACCCCCATCTGCCCTCCCCTCCATCATCCCCCCCCCTTTTATTTTTTTTTTATCTTCCTCCCTCTTCTTTGCTGTGGGGTAAGATACCCAACTGAGGCCAAATCTGATGAGAGCAAGGTTCACTCATTCCCCCCTCACCTGCCCTCTCCCCTCCTCCCATAGAACTGCTTTCTCTTGCCACCTTTATGCGAGATAATCCACCCCATTCTATCTCTCCCTATCTCCCTCTCTCAGTATGTTGCTCTCTCATCCCTTAATTTCATTTTATTTCTTTTAGATATCTTCCCTTCATCTTCAACTCATCCTGTGTCTGCTCTCTCTCTTTTATATATATATCTATACACACACACACATATATATATATAAAACATACATATATATATATATATATATACACATACATACACATGCATACATATACACATAGATACATACATACATACACATTCACTTATATATATATATACATGAACTTATATATATGCATATTCCCTTCAACTACCCTAATACTGAGGTCTCATGAACCATACACATCATCTTTCCATGTAGGAATGTAAACAAAACAGTTCAACTTTAGTAAGTCCCTTGCAATTTCCGTTTCTTGATTACCTTTTCATGCTTCTCTTGATTCTTGTGTTTGGAAGTCAAATTTTCTATTCGGTTTCTATTCTTTTCACTGAGAAAGCTTGAAAGTCCTCTATTTTATTGAAAATCCATATTTTGCCTTGGAACATGATACTCAGTTTTGCTGGGTAGGTGATTCTAGGTTTTAATCCTAGCTCCAGAATATTGTATTCCAAGCCCTTCGATCTCTTAATGTAGAAGCTTCCAGATTGTGGGTTATTCTGATTGGGTTTCCACAATACTCAAATTGTTTCTTTCTGGCTGCTTGCAGTATTTTCTCCTTGATCTGGGAGCTCTGGAATTTGGCGACAATATTCCTAGGAGATTTCTTTTTGGGATCTATTTGAGGAGGTGATCGATGGATTCTTTCAATTTCTATTTTGCCCTGTGGTTCTAGAATATCAGGGCAGTTCTCCTTGATAATTTCTTGAAAGATGGTATCTAGGCTCTTTTTTTGATCATGGCTTTCAGGTAGTCCAATAATTTTTAAATTCTCTCTCCTGGATCTATTTTCCAGGTCAGTGGTTTTTCCAATAAGATATTTCACATTGTCTTCCATTTTTTCATTCCTTTCATTCTGTTTTATAATATCCTGATTTCTCATAAAGTCACTAGCTTCCACTTGCTCCAATCTAATTTTTAAAGTAGTATTTTCTTCAGTGGTCTTTTGGACCTCCTTTTCCATTTAGCTAATTCTGCCTTTCAAGGCATTCTTCTCCTCATTGGCTTTTTGGAGCTCTTTTGCCATTTGAGTTAGTCTATTTTTTAAGGTGTTGTTTTCTTCAGTGTATTTTTCAGCATTTTTTTGGGTCTCCTTTAGTAAGTCATTGACTTGTTTTTCATGGTTTTCTCGCATCCTTCTCATTTCTCTTCCCAATTTTTCCTCTACTTCTCTAACTTGCTTTTCCAAATCCTTTTTGAGCTCTTCTATGGCCTGGGACCAGTTCCTGTTTTTCTTGGAGGTTTCTGTTGTAGGCTCTTTGACTGTATTAATTTCTTCTGTCTGTATGTTTTGGTCTTCTTTGTCACCAAAGAAAGAATGCAAAGTCTGAGACTGAATCTGGCTGCGTTTTCACTGCCTGGCCATATTCCCAGCCAACTAACTTGACCCTTGAGTTTTACAGTGGGGTATGACTGCTTGTAGATTACAGAGTTCTATGTTACACGTTTGAGGGGGAGGTGCCAGCTCTGCCACACCGGCACTGCTCCTTCCCCAAGAACCCCCAACCTGGACTGGGCTTAGATCTTCGGCAGGCTGTGCACCCCTGCTCTGATCTGCCACTTAATTCCTCCCACCAGGTGGGCCTGGAGCCGGAAGTAACAACAGCTGTAGCTGCCCCACCTCCGCTGCCCCCGGGCTGGAAGCCGAACCCAAACTCCTTCCACTCCTGCAGCATTTCCCACTAACCTTCTCCGCAGTCTTTGGTGTTTGTGGGTTGAGAAGTCTCATAACTGCCGCAGTTCACTGAATCAGGGCTCTAGGGCCCCCTCCGCCTGGCTTCTGGTCTGGATGGTCCACGCCGCTCAGGCTGGGCTCTGCTCCACTCCGTTCCCAGCTCCCACCTCCGAGCTCCGGGTGGGATAGATCTCACCCAGAAACCATCCAGGCTGTCCTGGGCTGGAGCCCTGCTTCCCTCTGCTGTTTTGTGGGTTCTGCCATTCTAGAATTGGTTCAGAGCCATTTTTTATAAGTTTTTGGAGGGTCTCCGTAGGGAGCTCACACTATTCCCTGCTTACCAGCTGCCATCTTGGCTCCACCCCCCAAGTATAATCTTGATTGTGAAAAAAGAACATGGAAATTTGATGAACTTAAAGACTTTCAGGTATTTGTAACAAAAAGATCAGAACTCAATGGAAAATTTGATATAAAAAATGCAGAAGAAATATAAGGAAAATATTAAAGGCAAATAATAATGCACTCATAAAGGTCAAATTGCTTTTTATTATATATTTGAAAATGTTATCAGTATTCTTAAAATTGTCATCATTACTAAGGTAGTTTGAAAGAAAGGTTGTGTATGATGGAGTGTAATAGTAATTAAAGTGGGACATCTTACTTTTCTTCTCTTAAGTGCCTTTAATTATTCTGGCCTTTGTTTCAATGGGGCAGATAAAGTGGGATCTTTTTGTTTTGGAATATTTCTCAGCACTGAGACAATTGGGAGTCATTGATTTGTATATGATGTGATCCTGGGGATGGAGAACTTTCTGAGACCCAGGCTGGGTGAGGTCAGAGCCCTCAGGGCTCCAAACTGGATATAAATGAGGAAAGTTTGGCATTTGATTTTTGGGGCACACTCATGGAAGGAATGTTGAGACTGGGCAAGTTGCAAACTGCCCCCCAGCTTTGCAACCCAGATGTTGGTACTGGTAACTATGTATTATGATTTGAATCAGACAAGGTCTGTCTGTTGACATTGTATTGTAATTTGTTCGTATTTGCTCTGAAGTTCAGGGTGCTGGCTTTTTCTGCTGAACTAAGTGAATGATATTTGTATGTTGGTTTGAAATAAGGTTGTTAACCCCTTAAAGTTACTTTCCTCAGTAAAGCATATCAAAGAACCTGTGTTGGCAGCTTTCTGGGTACTGGTTGTTGGTGAATTTTACAACCCCACAGAATCCGCTAGCAAGATTATTACTACATGGGCTGATTGTAAAAAAAAAAATGGGTAGAAAAAGTTAAAATGAGCAATTCTATTATGAAAATGGGATACAAAAGGAAGAACTAATACAGAGGAAGCAGCTGGGGGTGGAGGGCAGGAAATGTGGAAAAATTATTTTCATCCAGGTTGAAGAGGAAGAAAGTATACGTTTGCAAGGATGTAAAGTCTTCTGAACATGTAGAAAGGTAAGAAAACTGGGGCACAGGGTGGGGGAGGGATTTTTAGAGAGGTCTGAGGATTGAGATTTGGGAGGGTGGGGGTAGATGAGAGGAGAACTCTTGGAGGTGTGGGTAAAGTTGGGTGTAGGTGGGTGGGGAGAGAAGATAAGCTAACAGTTATAGGGATAAAAGAGCCTGAGAGAAAATAGTGAGTAAAAATAAGGTGGGGGGCCTCCTCCATTATGGAGGTGTGCCCAAATCTTGCAAGGTTTGTAGAATAAATTTACTTTGTTCCTCCTAAAGATGTCTCTCCTATTATTTAAAAATTCTGTCCCATACAGATTTGGAGGTCCCACCGAGATTTGCACTCTCCATGTGGGCAGGCATCTGGCTCAGGGCTTAGCCAGCACCCTGCTGGAGATTTCTCCAACTAGCTGAGTGCCTGAGGGCAGGCCTGGTCTCACTGGGAAGTCACAAACTCAGGAGGAGAGGAACTCAGAGAAGCAAAGTAAAAAGGGGAAATTTGAGTGCACTATGCACTGAGTGGAAATCGGCTGGCCGTGAAATTTTCAGTCATGAACAGTCATACACTGTGTGACCGAGGGTATATCCTCAGTGTTCTCTCTCTTTGCAATCCAAGAGTGTCGACTGACAGATTTAAGGACTCTGAGAAGACACTTGGGGACTGAGCTAAGATCGCGAGGTCTTAGGAAAAACCAAACCACCTGGCCTTGGAGTGCCAGGGGATTGGAATCTAACCCAGAGACGAGGGTGACCTGTCTCGTGTTAATTGGTTGCAAATCTCAGGGCTTGGATAGCCCTAATGTGCTGTACCAAAGTAGAAAGGAATGGCCATGGAAAGAGCTCTTAATTTAACTCAGGTGGGGAAAATGGGTTTCCCCTGGTAATGTTGGAAGTGGATCTGAATTCGAATTCGAATTTGTTCGTGTGAAATGTCTGTCTGACTAATGTTTTTTCTGTGTTTTTCTGTTCTATGTTCAGGTAAAAATGTTTAACTGTAGTAGACTGAAATGGGCTCCTTTGGTATGAAAATTGTTAGCTAAGGAATCAGAGCTGAAGCTGCCAGCCGGGAGGGCTGGGGGCTCTGAATTAAGGGTTGGTTAGATTCTAAAGGAAAAATCTGTGTATTTTGTATTGAGTTAGCCTATCTAACATCAAGCAAGTGTTTAAACTGGGTGGTCTGTATGAAAAATTGGATGACCACTTCAGAGGTTCAGTGGTCTGCTTAGGATGTGATTAAAATTGTTAGTCACTTTAACCTTTAAGTTTTAAGGTGAAAAGAAAGCAGCTCAGAAAAATGAAAGCTGGGTGAGTATGTAATTTATTATTTACTTGAAATGTTTGAGGTGGTTTGGATCAAAAATTAGGAAAGAAAGATTGAAATTGGAGATACAGAGGGTAAAAAGAAAAGAAAAAAAAGTTAAGGTAAATGTTGGGGAAGAGAGAGAAACTTGTATGAAGGAATTTAGGTGAGGGGTTGTTGCTCTGAGCTGCCATGTGCTCCTGGCCACACCCCTCCACCACCCTCCACATTGAAAGACTGTGGGGAGCTGAAGCTAAAAGAAACTTGTAACTTGATTGGGAAATAGGGAGTGATGAAAGGTTTTATTGAATCTCTGGGTATTTACTATAAGAAAGATTTTGATTTGTACAATCATTAAGCTTTGCCCATGTAAGGTATTACTGAATTTTGTTTTCACAGAGATTATATAAAATCATGATTTGAAGCCATATGATAATGGTTAGGAATAGGAAATTAGCATGTCTAAGAGGCTGGCTCCTTTGTTCTCAAAGGGATGCCGGGCCCAAAGTAATTTACCTATGACTGAGATCTTCAATTCACCTTTGTCAATCCTCCTCAGCATTTAAAAGGGATTTTTCCCCTCTATGTTATCTGAGGCAGACAAAGGGAGGGGAAACAGAAAATATTTTAGCTTGGTAGAAAGAATGAGTGGGGGAGTTGCAAAACCCATGTGCTCCTAAGGACCACTCCCTCTTATCTTTCTTAAGAGTCCAAAAGGTTTTTTTTAAGAGAAGTGCCTGCACCCTTTCCCCCCAAAAAATCCTTTTAGGCATTTTGTTAATTGCCAGTATGCATAAGATGAAGCTTGGAGAAAGCAGGGTACCAAAGTCAAACCTGGATGGTTCATGAAAGCAGATAATGATATGAAATAAAGTTTTCTTTCTTTAATAAGTTCATTCATGGCCAGGCAAATATTCCTGATGCTTGGGCCAGAGGTAGTGGGTGTTGAAGAATATACAGCTAAATAAATAAAGTGTATTTAAGATATTAATGTATTAATATATATTATGCATGTATTTATATATTAATGTATTAATATAGAAATACCAGAAGTAATAGGATCAACAATTCCTATATGTGATAACCTAAAATTGCAATTGATGTCATCTGACATTTATTGTTTCTGTATTTACCACTTTGTGATTTTAGTCTGAGTTTGATATATGTGAATTGGGTGCTTTTAAAGGATGTGATGAAAATTTGATGATTTTAAACTGTCATATTTGGTTTAGAAATGTATTTACCTAGACTGAAATAAGTAGTTCAAATTTTACATACATAATAATGTTTAGGGCATTACATTTCTATAGTATAATTTTTGTTAGAGTTGTATTAGTTTAAGAAGTTGGACTATTGCTGTAACCTAAGAAATTATAACTTTCAAGTTTTCTCTGAAAGTTCAATTGAAATTGTTTTTGCTATATCTGGAAATTTTGTAATAACAAAGAATTGAGTTGTTATAATACTTTGAAAACATAGGGGTATGATTTTCAAGCCTGTATTATCTAAAGATGTATTTATGTACGTTAATCTGGAGCTTTATGGACTAATTGGTGATGACACATTGGGAATTTGAATGAATCCCAATGTTTAAAGGTTATTTTGCTTTAAGAAGGAGAGAGACACATCTCATTTTAGAGCTGTCCAAATAATTTTTCTTCGTGAAAGTTTAGTGACAATCCCTGTTTATATCAGGATCAATTTTAAACTGTTTTAAAGACGGGAAAATGCTTTTGAAAAATGCTCTGTAAAATCTTTTTGTATGATTTTCAGAAAGGCCTGCTGAATTTCCACCTGTAAGCTAATTGGTTGCAGTTCCTACTGTGAGTTTTCAAAGTTCTGGGTGAGAACCTTATCGGTAGAAGTTTTGGGGGAGGGTGGTTAAAGCATGTGTTTTATGTACCCCAAGAAAGGCCCATTCAATGTCTTATTCTACATTTTTCAGTAAGGAGGCAGTCTGCATTCCTTACTCATCCCCCCCCCCCCCCCCCCGCCTCAGTTTAAATAAGAAGAAAGAGTTCTACCTTTGCCCACCTGTCAGAAGGGAAGGAAGGGGGAGGGACAACAATTACTGGGATTTGAGTTTTTACTGATAGAAAGAACAGTAGAGGTCAGAAGCCTCCAAACCTGGCTTTTTAAAGTCAGCAAAAGTGATAGGTTTTTAGAATAAGATTAGGTTTTGAGAATGTGGATCTTAAGGATACAGTTTTTATTAGTGAAGCTTGCCGTCTGATGGGAAAGAACCCACCCTCAGGGGGAGATGTGATGGCAGATCTCTTTAATCAGAAATAAGCAGGTAGTGACAAAAGGGAAGTTATCTGCCAGAATCTGTTACCATTGTGAAAGAAGTTGATTTTATGGGGAATTATGGGAAAATTGGATAAATGCAAATATGTGAAATCTTGTTGTTTTTAATCAAATGACTAGCTACATTGGTACTCTTGTATAGCCAAATGAAAGATGATATGGTTTCTAAAGTATTAATGGGAATAATTTGAGGAAAAGGGAAAAGAAGTTCTATGAGATAATATTGGTTTACAAGTGTAAGGTTGAATCATTATCCCATAGACTAAGGCTGGGATTTTAAAGTTATATTGTAACTATGTGAGATAGAATTCTTAGATGTTTTAAAGTGATAAAAGAGCAACTAGATATTAATACAAATAGTGTAATTAATCACTTGAACTAAATCAGGCACATCTTCAGTTTAGGGAAAAGAATTTCAATGTAAGTCTCTTTAGGAGAGATAAGTTGTAGAATATTTCCGTATTGATGGGAAAAGTTAAATGTGGATTTGAATTCATTCCATAGTCTAAAACATAAAAATAAAGTTATGGCTCAATTCTTTCAGATCAGGCATAATTAGAGAAGAATAGAAAAATAGAAGAGAAACTAATGTAAATGTGTTAGAGCAATAACTTCTGATTTTAATAGGAAGACTTTGTGAATAAGGGAGGAAATGCATGCAAGCTATTTAAAGCTAGTTTTAAGGATGTTCCTGAAGCAATGTGAGATTATATTCATTCAATCTTGTCATTCAAAGACTTAATGGGACTGTTAACTGACAGTTTTTCTGAGCTTAACTCCAGTTGTGAGTATCCAGGAAGGCTGACCCAAGATGCCAGCAGCCCTGTGGGAGGGCAGGCATGAGCTGCAGGTATGATTTCTTGGCAAGTTGAGAGGGCAACTGTTCAGCATGTGCTGAGGTGGGACCCTTTTGACTTGATTCTTTTAACTGAAACCTGGCAGACTAGGCCTGGCTCAATGCAGCCTGCAGTTTTACATAACTTCTGCCTGGAGTTGATAGGAAGCTGGGGAAAATATGGTCCCCTTACTCTGAGTCCCTGCTCTCTTTGTGGCAAATTTCTATAATCAGAAGGTTTTTTAAGTACAGTAAAAAAATCCATTAATATATTGATTATGGAACATCTTAGATTACTATAGGACTGGGAGTGGCATTTTTGAATAGGTCCGTATATGAGTTAGATTTTCTCTCAGTAATGGTATAGAGATAATTAGGTCAAGGGCTTGGAAGAATATTATTTTTCTATTTGGTTAATATCAGGCTTGTCTAAAGCTTTGTTACAATTAGTAATGCTAAAAGAAGAATGGCTTGTGGCTTATTCTGTAAATGCCATCAAAGAAACATGGCATGACAAAAGTTTATGATATTGTATGTACTGTGATAAAAATTCATTATTTAATGGGTTTATGTGTGTGCTGGAGTCCATTGTTAACTCCTTAAATGAGGTATCATCCTCCTGGTGAGGAAATTAATAATGACTGAATGTAAAATGTAAGAAACTGGGTTCTGATGTGAATTTCTTAAACAGAACAATTGGTCAAGGTTCCAGTTTTGAATTTGTAAAACGATTAGGGTTATAAGGATTAGAAATGGTAACTTAAAATTGTGCTAAGGTGACTTTTGTAGGAGAACGGACAGAAAGCTGGTTCCAATAAGAAGACAAGAGGAAGGTGCTGGGATGCTATGCTGAGAGCAAATGCCAAGGACCAAAAGACTTTTGGTGCTCCCTGCCGGACAGCTATACATGAAAAGACTTTTGATTCTTAAAGGGACAACTGCATCATCGTTTTCCTTCGGGTCTCTGTATCTGTATTTAAAAAGGGGACTGGAGAGTGAGAAACTGCGAGCAGTCTGCGTGGGGCAAATTTCTGAGCTGGGAGAGTCTGAAAGGCCGGAGGCACGAACCTGTAGGCTCGGAGAGTGCTCGGTGCGGAGCTGCTCCAGACCAACGCGGAAGCCGCTGGCCGGGAAATCCACGTGGGAGGCGGGCTTGGAGAAAGCCAGGCGCCCGAAACCGGCGGAGATCCCCAGGCCTCCCAACACAGGATGGCAGTCTGTGGAAGTGACGAGAGGCAGCACAATGCCACCCATGAAACACCGTCTCCAGAAGTTTGCAGCCCAAACGTATTAAACGTGGCTTCTTCAACTTCCGGGACTTCTTAATGTCCAGGTAAACAGCTCTAATCCCTCCCCTCCCCACCCAGAGAATCCCTTGGGGGGGGGGGGAAGAATGCTGGAACTGAGCAGAAAGTAGTGGGGCTTCACAGGACAAATACTAGAAGTTCATTAGTCCCATAGGGGCAGAGTCGGCAGGGGTCAACGCCAGGAGCCCAGACGTAACCTTGCTCCCCCAGCAGAAGTGCCAGACATCAGCTCAAACAACAAACAGCTGAGACCATTGCTGAAAAGCAAATGCTGGAGAGCACCCACAGGGAGTGAGATGCCAGGGAGCCAGACCCCTCCCCCACACCTCAGGAAACTGAAGGTTATAATTCTAGACTCACAACCCCCAGAATAAGAAAGCTGGGACAGAAAGCCCTGAGGCCCACAGATAGAAATTCGTTGTAAAGCCAGCAAAAGGCAAACCAACATGAAGAAGAACACGAAAAAACCGAGGACAATAGATTCTTTTTATGGAGACAGGCAGGATCAAAATACAAATATGGAAGAGAAAAATAACGATACTGTAGACACATCAGATACCTCAAAAGGTAATATGAACTGGTCTTCAACCCAAAAAGCACTGCTGGAAGAGCTAAAGGAGGATTTTAAAAACCAAATTAGGGAGCTAAAAGAAAATATGGAAAAAATGGAAAAAAGGGGAAAAAAATCCACTGATGAAATCAAGTCCCTAAAGAATAAGATTGGCGAAATGGCTACAGAGATTCAGAATCTAGAGAGAGAAAAGGACACCCTGAGAGGCAAAATCAACCAATTGGAAAAAGAGACTCAAAAGCAAAATGTAAACACTAACTAATTAAAAATTAGACTTGAGCAAATGGAAGCTAATGAATCTATGAGGCACCAAGAAGTAATAAAACAAAACGTAAAGAATGAAAAAATAGAAGAAAATGTGAAATATCTGTTTGGCAAAACAACTGACCTGGAAAATAGATCCAGGAGAGACAATTTGAGAGTTATTGGTCTACCGGAAATCCACGATGAAAAAAAGAACCTTGACAGTATCTTCGAAGAAATGATCAAAGACAACTGCCCAGAGGTCCTAGAACCAGAGGGCAAAATAGTTATTGCAAGAATTCACTGATCACCCCCTAAAAGAGATCCCAAACTGAAAACACCAAAAAATATTATAGCCAAATTTCAGAGCTATAAACTCAAGGAGAAATTACTGCAAGCAGCAAAAAAGAAGCAATTCAAATATCGTGGAACTACAGTCAGGATCACGCAGGATCTCTCAGATTCCACATTAAAAGACAGGAGAAATTGGAATATGATATTCTGAAGGGCAAAGGAGCTGGGACTACAACCAAGAATCAACTACCCAGCAAAACTAAGTATAATTTTCCAGGCAAGGTGATGGACATTCAATGAAATAAGGGAATTCCAGACCTTCCTGATGAAAAGGCCAGAACTCAATGGAAAATTTGATCTCCAAATACAAAACTCAAGAGAGAAATAAAAAGGTAACCAGGGGGAAAAACCCCACAAAACTTATTAACCAATAAGGGCAGGTTGTTTACATCTTTATGTGGGGTTATATCATCTTATGTATGTTTCATATATATATATATATATACATATACATATATAAGTCATTCTTGAGAATGGTACAGCCATTATGACAATTGAAAGGAATATACATAGGTTTTGAATACCTGTATAAATTAACTGATGTAAAGATATAAAATATAAGTAAGAGATATAAAGGAAGGGCTATGAGGGAAGTGGTAAGGAGGTAGTAGAAAAGTGTAAATTACACCAAATGAAGTGGCACAAAAACATATTATAGTAGAGGGAAAGAAGGGAGGGAGAAGAGCAGTATTTGAGCTTTACTGTCATCTGATCTAGTTCAAGAAGGGAATAATATACTCTGATAAGTTTAGAAATCTAACTTGTCCTACGGGAAGTGGGAGGGTAAGGGAGTAAAAGGGAGGGGGGTGGTCAGAAGGGAGAGGAGAAGGAGCAAGTGGGTAATGGTAAGATAAGGGAGGGGAATAAAGAGGGAGGGTTAACTGAGGAAAGCAGCTGTCAAAAGCAAAACTTTGTTGAGGAGGAGAAGGGGAAAGGGAGAAATAAAAGAATAAACAGGGGGAATTAGGATGGAGAAAAAGACACAGATAGAAATCATAACCCTGAACGGGCAGGGGATGAACATTCTCACAAAACAGAAGCTGACAGCAGAATGCATTAAAAACCATTATCCTACAATATGCTGTTTACAAGAAACTCATTTGAAACAG
Source organism: Trichosurus vulpecula (assembly GCF_011100635.1). Classification (NCBI taxonomy): domain Eukaryota; kingdom Metazoa; phylum Chordata; class Mammalia; order Diprotodontia; family Phalangeridae; genus Trichosurus; species Trichosurus vulpecula. Next base: position 462,800,832 of record NC_050574.1, on the reverse strand, counting down.
GGGGATACACATAGGGTAAAGGTAAAAGGCTGGAGTAAAATATATTGTGCCTCAGCTAAAGTAAAAAAAGCAGGTGTAGCAATCCTAATCTCAGACAAAGCAAAAGTAAAGATAGATTTAATTAAAAGAGATAAGGAAGGACATTATATCCTGCTAAAAGGCACCATAAACAATGAAGCAATATCATTGCTTAACATTTATGCACCAAGTGGTAAGGCATACAAATTCTTAGAAGAGAGGTTAAGGGAGTTACAGGAAGAAATAGACAGCAAAACCATAATATTGGGAGACCTCAACCTCCCCCTTTCTGAACTTGATAAATCTAACCTCAAAATAAATAAGAAAAAAGTTAAGGAGGTAAACAAAATTTTAGAAAAAGCACATATGATAGACCTCTGGAGAAAACTGAATATAGATAAAAAAGAATATACTTTCTTCTCAAAAGTACTAGGGCATAAAAACCTCACAATCCAGTGCAGAAAAGCAGAAGTAGTCAATGCATCCTTTTCAGATCATGATGCAATAAGAATCATTTTTAATAAAGTACCATGGAAAAATAAGCTAAAAACTAATTGGAAACTAAATACTCTAATTCTAAAGAATGAGTGGGCCAAAGAATAATAACTTCATTCAAGAGAATGACAATAATGAAACAACATACCAAAACTTATGGGATGCAGCAAAAGCAGTTCTTAGGGGAAGTTTTATATCCCTAAATGCTTACATGAGTAAAATGAATGCTTACATGAATAAAATAGGGAAAAAGGAGATCAATGATCTGGGCATACAGCTGAAAAAGCTAGAAAAAGAGCAAATCGAAAACCCCCAATTAAATACCAAATTAGAAATAATGAAAATCATAGGAGAGATTAATAAAATTGAAACCAAGAAAACTATTGAATTAATAAATAAAACAAAGAGCTGGTTTTATGAAAAAACCAATAAAATTGATAAACCTTTGGCCAATTTGATTAAAAAAAAAGAAAGAAGAAAATCAAATTACCTGTATCAAAAATGAAAAGGGTGAGGTCACCTCTAATGAAGAGGAAATCAAAACAAAAATTAGAAATTATTTTGCCCAACTGTATGCCCATAAATTTGACAACCTTAGAGATATGGATGAATATCTACAAAAACATATACTGCCCAGGCTATCAGAGAAGGAAGTGAAATTTCTTAATAACCCCATATCAGAAAAAGAAATTGAGCATGCCATCAATGAACTCCCTAGGAAAAAATCTCCAGGGCCAGATAGTTTTACATGTGAATTCTATCAAACATTTAAAGAACAACTAATTCCAATACTTTGTAGACTATTTGGGAAAATAGGTGAAGAAGGAGTCCTACCAAATTCTTTTTATGACACAAATATGGTAGTAATACCCAAACCAGGGAGAGTCAAAACAGAGAAAGAAAATAATAGACCAATTTCTCTAATGAATATTGATGTAAAAATTTTAAATAAAATATTAGCAAAAAGACTGCAGCAACTCATCATGAGAATAATACACTATGACCGGGTAGGATTTATTCCAGGAATGCAAGGCTGGTTCAATATTAGGAAAACTATTAGCATAATTGACCATATCAACAACAAAACTAGAGAAATGATCATCTCAATAGACACAGAAAAAGCCTTTGACAAAGTACAACACCCATTCCTATTAAAAACACTAGAAAGCATAGGAATAAGTGGAACCTTCCTCAAAATTATAAATACAATCTACCTAAAACCATCAACAAGCATTATTTGTAATGGGGATAAACTAGATACATTCCCAATAAGATCAGGGGTGAAACAAGGATGTCCATTATCACCCCTCTTATTCAATTTGGTGCTAGAAACATTAGCTGTAGCAATAAGAGAAGAAAAAGAAATTAAAGGAATTAGAATAGGAAAAGAAGAAACTAAATTATCACTTTTTGCAGATGATATGATGATTTATCTAGAGAATCCTAGAGAATCAAGTAAAAAACTACTTGAAATAATAAACAACTTTAGCAAAGTTGCAGGATATAAAATAAACCCACATAAATCCTCAGCATTCCTATACATTACTGACAAAGCCCAACAGCAAGAGATAGAAAGAGAAATTCCATTCAAAGTTACTGTAGGCACTATAAAATATTTGCAAGTCTATTTGCCAAGACAAACCCAGGGCCTATATGAACATAACTATGAAACACTTTTCACGCGAATAAAATCAGATCTAAATAAATGGAGAGATATCAGTTGCTCATGGTTAGGCCGAGCTAATATAATAAAAATGACAATTTTACTTAAATTACTCTATCTATTCAGTGCAATACCAATTGAACTACCAAAAATTATTTTACTGAGCTGGACAAAATAATAACAAAATTCATTTGGAAAAACAAGAGGTCTAGAGTATATAGGGTATTAATGAAAAGACATGCTAGGGAAGGCGGCTTAGCCACACCAGATATTAAATTGTACTACACAGCAGTAGTCATCAAAACTGCCTGGTACTGGTTAAGAAACAGGGGTGTGGATCAGTGGAATAGGATAGGTACACAAGTAGGAGAAATCAACAAGTTTAGCAATCTACTCTTTGATAAACCCAAAGAGGCCAGCTTCTGGGCTAATAATTCACTATTTCACAAAAACTGTTGGGAAAATTGGAAAATGGTAGGTCAAAAACTGGGCATAGGCCAATATCTTACACCATATACCAAAATAAAGTCCAAATCGTTCATGATTTAGGAGTAAAAGCTGATACTGTAAGTAATTTGGGAAAGCAAGGAATAGTTTACTTATCAGATTTATGGAAAAGTAAAGAATTCATGACCCAACAAGAGATAGAGAGCATTACAAAATGCAAAATGGATAATTTTGATTATGTCAAGTTGAAATGTTTTTGTATAAAAAGCCAATGCAACAAAAATTAGGAGGGAAGAAGAAAATTGGGATAAAATCTTTGCAACTAGTATCTCTGATAAAGGCTTCATTTCTAAAATATATGGGGAACTGAGCCAAATATATAGGAATACAAGCCATTCCCCAATTGAAAAATAGTCAAATGATATGAACAGGCAGTTTTCAGAGGAAGAGGTTGAAGCTATCTATGGGCATATGAAAAAATGCTCTAAATCACTACTGATTAGAGAAATGCAAATCAAAACAACTCTTAGATACCACATCTCTCCTGTCAGATTGGCTAAAATAACAAAACAGGAAAATGATAAATGCTGATAAGGATGCGGGGAAATTGGAACATTGTTGCATTGCTGGTGGAGTTGTGGGCTGATCCAGCCATTTTTGAGAGCAGTTTGGAACTATGCCCAAAGGGCTGTAGATATGTTCATACCCTTTGACCCAGCAATACCACTTCTAGGGTTGTATCCCAAAGAAATCACACAAGCAGGAAAAGGACCCATATGTACAAGGATATTTATAGCAGCTCTTTTTGTGGTAGCCAAGAATTGGAAATCAAAGGGATGCCCATCAATTGGGGAATGGCTGAACAAGCTGTGGTATATGAAGGTGACGGAATACTATTGTGCCATAAGAAACGGGGATGATGCAGACTTTGTAACAACCTGGAAAAACCTACACGACATAATGCTGAGTGAGCAGAGCAGAGCCAGGAGAACGTTGTGCACAGCCACAGATATATGGATTCTGTGAGGACCAACCCTGACATACTGCTCTCTTCTCAGCAACCTGAGGTGCAAGGACAACTCCAGGGGACTCACGATGGAGAATGCTATCTTCATCCAGAGAAACAACTGTGAAGTTTGAATACAGATCGAGGTGCACTACATGCTCGCCTTTTTTGCTTCTCTTTTGTTTTTGTTTTTGGGTTTTGTTTTTTTTTTGGTTCTGTTTCTTCTTTCTCATGATTCATCCCATTGGTCATAATTCTTCTCCACAACTTGACTAGTGCATAAATTAATTCAATGCGAAGTTATACATGATAGTTATATGAGATTCCATGCCATCTTGGGGAGGGAGGGAGGAGGGAGGGGAGAAAATTTGGAATTCAAAACTATGTAGAACCGTGTGTGGCAAACTGAAAATAAATAAATAAATTAAAAAGGGGACTGCCCCCTTTGGTTTGTCAGTGCATCAGAGGTTTTGAGGAATGGAAACCTTAGAAAAGGTTAATGGGGACGCAACTTATATCAGCAATGATGTGTGAAGTCTTCAGATTAGCATAAGAAGAGGGGGGACTGCATGGGATGGATAATTGTGAAGACTTCACAGGGTGTGTCTAATGGAGAAGTTTTGGGATTTGGCCTTGTAATTTTGGAAGGCATGCCCTTCCCTGCCTCTCTCTCAGATGTTAGAAGATAATGAACTTCCTGTGAGGTATTTGTTCTCTGCCCTGGGAAGGGTCGCTCCTCCCCCCCAACCCCATTTCTTCTAGACTTTCAGAGGCCACCCCGGCAGTTGAGTTCTGAATGAACCGGATCAATCTTGGTCCTGTGTGTAGTTTTCACGCCTAGGCTATAAGCCCACCCCCCAGCCAATGGTGAGAAGGGATAGAGGTGGGTGGGAATCTTTTTCGTTAAGACTATAAATTAAGGCAGATTCCCTTTTACCTCGCCTCCTCCATCATGGAGGTGTTGTTTTAACAACCTAGCTAGCAGCTTCAGTAGGGGCGTAAGATCGCTGCCCCACAGCTGGTACCCAGGAGGCTGCCGGTACCCAGGAGGCTGACAGGATGCCAGGAAAGCACAGGTTCTTTTTATCTGCTTAAACAAGGAAAGCACGGTGAAGGGGTTGACCAGCTTACTTAAATCCAGCATTCAGTTAGCATACAGACAACATTCATTTAGTTCAGGGGAAAATGCCAGCATTCAGTTAGCATTCAGTTAGTTCAGGGGAGCATACAGACCAGCATCAAGAGACAGACCAAATATACATTCATTGACTTACTTCAGGGGGAAAAACCAGCACCCTGAGGTTCAAAACATTTAGTTTGGGGGAAAACAAACCAGCATCCCGAACCTCAAAACCAAAATACAAGCAAATTACAAATATCAACAGACAGACCCAATACATTTCATAGTTACCAACATCTGGGCTCGGCCCAAGAGCAAGGGCTGGCCCAGAGTCATGCTCCCTGCTTGCTCCCACACCAACTGGAAAAGGAAAGAGGCTCTTCAAGCTGTCCTCTCCCCTCTTATAGAGTTTTTGACATCATCAAGCACTGCCTGAATGACCAGAGCCAATTGGTTCTTGAGCTGGCCCCTCCCCCTAGCGTAGACCAGGTTAACACCCAATAGGGCATGGCTCTGGAGTTAACACCTCCCCTCAGCCAGCTCCATGACTCATCACACAGGAAGTTCTGATTCCTGGCATGGTCGCTGGACTTCCTGCCCCGGAAGTGCAAGCCCCAGTGTCCAGGGAAGCTCAATGAGGTAAGCTGAGTCATTCAAAGAAAACAAAGGCCATTCTGGTTACAGGTGTGCCTGAATCTTGCAAGGTTTGTAGAATAAATTTACTTTGTTCCTCCTAAAAAAAAATAAGGTGGAGGGAAATTCACAAACAGTAATTATAACTTTTAATTTGAATGGGATATTTATAGAAGCTCTCTTTGTGGTGGCAAAGAACTGGACATTGCAGGGACCCCCATCAATTAGGGAATGGCTGAATAAGTTATGGTATATGGTTATGATGAAATACTAATGTGCAGTAGGAAATGATGAGCTCACTGATCTTAGAAACACATGGAAAGACTTGCACGAAATAATGAAGAGTGAAATGAGTACAACCAAGAGAACATTGTATACAATACAGTTACAACAATATTGTTTTAAGAATGACTTTAAGTGACTAAGTCATTTTGATGGTTATAAATACACAAATTAAAAATAAAGACACGAAAAAAGATACTATCTGCATTCAGAGAAAAAACTGACAAATAAAAGTATGTTTATATATATGTGTGTGTATGTGTTTATGTGGATACACACACACATGCACACACAGACACACACAGACACACACACACACACACACACCCCTCTTTGTCTTTAAAAGTAGCCATCTCTAGGGTGGGGGGGGAGGAAAAAAATTTACATGATTTTTTTTGTATATTTGGAGAGAATTCGTAGACTTGTAGTTTCACGTGTAGTCGTCTTTTTTTGGTGTTCTATTGTGTTATGGAAATGCTTGCTTTGTTTTGTGAATTGAAAATAAAATAAATCGTTAAAAAGGACAGTCATGGGATAAAATCATTTCTGCAAATTCCTAGCAAACTTCCTAGTGGAGGCCATGATAGGTAAGAGTATTACCCCTGTAATAACAAAACATTGTAGTGGATTTTGAGGGAGAAGTTCAGAAATAACAGAATCAAAGTATAAAATAAAATTTATGGGTTATTTGTTTGAACCTCCTCATTTTACGGATAAGAAAAGTGAGGTCCAGAGAAATAACATTATTTTATTGTTAGTTCTCTTATTTGCTGTTAATATAGATTATTTTGTTTCTAGTTTTTCTAATATTGAACTACTTTGCTTTCCTGGTATAAATATTACTTGGTCCCACTATATAAAACTTTTGATAGGTTTCTTTGCTAATATTGTATTGTCTTGATAGCCTCCTTTGTTAATATTGTGTTCAATATATTTGCATCAATATTCATTAATGACAGTGTTCTATAATCTTTCCCTGCTTTGCTTCTCCCTGGCTCAGGTAAAAATACTGTAATTTCAGGTGTAATGCCAAGCAAAGTGCAACTTTTTGCTGCTTTTTTTTTTTGGAGTGCTTCTCAGCACTAACGCAATCAAATGCCTTTGACTGAGTCTTGCCTTTGTTTGAATCAAGAGTCCTTGATTAGAAACAGTGTATATACTTTGAGGTTAGCATTTTGTTTGGGGGCTCACTCATTGGAAGAATGTTCATATGATTTGGCCAGATTAGACTCTGGGCAGCTGTTAAGGACCACCCCTCCCAATTTGAAAACCCAGATATTGGTGCTTCTCTCTCTCTGGTAAATATATATGTATTGCATATATGTATTACTATGGACAGACAGAAGCTCTGTCTGCTGATTTGTGTTATTTGTTCTGTTTATATAATTTCTGCTTGTAATTTCTTTTTGTGTTTTCTCTGAAGTTCAGGGTGATGACTTTTCCCCCTGAACTAAGTGAATGATATATGTATGTCTAATTAAAGTGAGATTGTAAATCCCTTAGGTTGCTTTCCTTAGAAAAGCAGATGTAAGAACCCGTGCTAACAGCCTTCCTGTGTGCTGCTTATTGGCATTACACCTCCACAGCAGCTGCAAGCAGCATTGCTGCTACACTGGGTTAGAAGGAATTTACTAGGATTCCTTTTTTCCTGGCTCTACAAACACTTTAGGTAATTGTTCTTTGAATTTTTGATAGAATTCACTAATAAATATATAGATGGTATAGATATATAGATATATATAGGCTGACAAATATACAGACATAGACATAGAAAGCTGGGTAATCACTAGGTAGCTATGTATCTAGAAACTATATTTCTATATGTTTTCTTTGCAATCCTATGTATTTCAGTTTGTAGATTTAAGAACATTATTCTGAGAAAGGGTCTATAAGCTTCTCCAGACTGCCAAATGCTTCTAGAATATACAGAAAAGGATATTAAACCCATAATTGAAACTTAATTTTGAAGAATTTGCATATAAAATATCTGAGAATTATTATTTATGTTAATATTAAATGTACACATTTGTATGCATACAAGTTTTTAACTTTAAGTTGACCCTTTGTTGGAAGGATTCCATTCATAATGTGACAGGCTGAAAAGTATTAAGTATTAATGTCAGTCAAGAGAACAGTAAATCCCAAATATGCCTTTCCTAATGTAATAACTATATTCTATGTGAGCAATATATTATTGCAAAGTAATTTAAGGGCCAGTTAAAATGAGAAATATGATTCTTCTTTGAGTCACATCTATCATTTGGGGATCCTCAAAAGTCTGCATATTATGTGTCTTTAGAGACCTACACGAGTCAAAACATATTTCATATCCCTGAGATGTAGAAATTTAGAAACAGCCAGGATAAAAGGAGGTAGTCATTTTTGTGTTGTTTTGATAAGGAAATTAGGAGGTTGTCTGAGATGACTTTCTCACATTTAATTAAATTATCTGAGGGAGTAGCAAACATTATATAACCCCCCTGACATTAATTATAGGGATTTGATATCATTAACAATTATTTAATTTTTACAAAGTGCTAATCAGAAAGTTTTAATTTACTAATTATCGCTTAATTTGGTATGTTCTGGATTCTCAACATCTGGCCAAGACTCCAGCAAACAGCCTTAACCTTTTATGCCTAAAATTCACCAGCCATATGTCTCGTGACAAGCATTTCATATTTCTTATTGACATGTCTGAGAATAAAGATGGAGAGTATTTTACTGTTAAAACACCACCTAGTTTCAACATGTTTATCACCACTAAACCTGATAGTCAATTAGACTTCAACCTATAAGTTAATGTGAAACATACATATAAATATGTACAAAAATTCCAAAACAATTTCTTAAAAACTCAATCTGTGTTTTTCCCAAATATTTAAATATTGTTTCGATAATTTAATTAAAATACCAAAGGCATAGTATATCATAGTTCATAGCTTCTGTTGTTGTTCAGTTGGGATTTTCACAGCAAAGATACTGAAGTGGTTTGCATTTCCTTCTGTGGTTCATTTTATAGAGGAGGAAACTGAAAAAAACAGGGTTAGGTTACTTGCCCAGCATCACAAAGCTAGTAAGTGTCTGAGGCCAGATTTGAACTCATGAAGATGAGCCTTCCTGAGTCCAGACCCAGCACTCTTATCCACTGTACCACCTAACTGCCTCTTGTTCAGTATCACCTTCCAAATAAACAATAAAATATGCAGAAATTTTTATAGTATCACTTTTTTAACTGTCGATGAAATGCTGTGAAATACATTTTAAGTTTATAAGCTTGATCTTGGTTGTAAATTTCAGCTGATTCTATGTATATGCAATATTCTTGCTCTCATACTAATGGAATATGTTTAGTCCTGTCTTCATATTAAATGCCTATTGGTTTTTAACATGGTCCTTGTTGTTACTGTTTGTTGTTGTTGTTATTGTGGTTTTCAGGGGTTTTGATAACAATCTGTATTCCAACAAAATTCGGTAAACATTTACTAGGCATCTACAATGTGCAACCACTTTGCCAAGACAATAATGAAACCACTCTAGCACTCAAGAAGTTTATATTGCACTAGGGGGGAAGCTTATACTTCTAGTAGGAAAAGGGACCTATTATGTATAAAAGAAAGTAAATAAAAGTGTGTATGGAATGATAGAAAGCAATTTAAAAGGAAAAAGAAAACTGAAAACTAGGAGGATGAGAAAAGTAAAGTCTTGTGGGTTTGGCCTTAAATGATCTTAGGTTTCTGTCCTACACACATTTGTGAAAAAAATATTTTAACTAAGCTTTTGGTTGATTTTTCAGACCTTATGAAGAAATTCAATTGCTGTGAAATGTGTGAATAATCTTATTAATGTATTTATTATATAGTCTAAAAATTAGCATTTAACTAAGAATATTATGTAATATTAATTAGAGTTTCAACCACTATTACTAGCTTTAGTGCCTTTAGTTTTTGGCATAGGCTATATATTTCATAATAATGCTGAAAGCATATTGCTTTGGTGGATATATATTCTACGTATATTGCTTTAATACATTATTCTCTTTATTGCTTCAAGTATCCATAAAACTTTGCTATGCTATGTAAAAACCAAGCTAATATTTTAAGTGTGAGCTTACACAGATACTTCATGAAGTCTTCCCCAGATACACAGAAAAGCTACTTTTGACAAACATCTCTTGTAAGAAGGAATCTAGGGTACATTTTAGTACAATGTTTTTCATGTTTACATTCCTTTTTTTCTGTTGTTCTCTCTTCCCTATCTCTTTATTTATTGTCACATCCAATTTTGCTATTCATTCAAGTAAATTCGGCTGCTAGTCATTCCTCCCCCGCTTTGATATCTTCTCCCTGATGTCTGTGTCTGATACGCCTTCCTCCACTATGAACACAAAGTAACACCACTGGGTGCTACTATGCATTCTGTAGTTAGCTTTTCAGCACTTGCTCCTTTCTGTTCTTGTTTCCCTGCTGAATAGGGGCAGATGTTCCCAGGCCTTAGCTATCTCCTAGAGGTAGAGGAAAGAGAGTTGATTCATTTAAGGTGGTTTAGCTGTTTTCTTTAGCCATTCCTCCCTTCTAAATCTTTTCTCACTCAAGATTTAATAAGTCAATAACATGGTACAATATTATGAGTGCTGGATTTGAAATAGTCAAAGAACTGAGGTTCAAATCCTGAGCCTGCAAGCTGATTTCTCTTGGCCTAAGTTTCCTTATCTATAAAATGAAGAGGTTGAGTTAGGGAACATCTAAGACCCCTTGCAGCTTTCTGTATATGGAACTATGAACTTTTGGATCTAAATCTATGCTGCTGCATTAATATCTTTCAAATTGGACTTCCAAAATTACAAATAAAAATTATAAAATAAAAAAATAAAATAAACCCTGTGACAAAAAATAATTCACTTTTTAGCCTAGGAACAACATAGTGGTTCTCAAGTCACATGTTCTCCTCCTTTGCTGTTTTATGGAGTTTATATAGGACAATAACATAACAGTATAATCACAATGGCTCAAAGTCCTCAGTTAGGAAGGTCTTAACTTTCAAATAGAGAGTTTTCTCTATTCCCTAATGGAAATTTTATATGCCTACTGTTAACCACTCTGCTCTCTATATTTGAGCCAATATCAGGATACTGGCATCATTTAGATAAAAGAAGCAAGCAGTGTATAATGTGGTGTCTATTACAGAAAAGGCAGAGGGAGGAAAGGTTGAGGAAAAAGCAAGTAGTCATTGAAGAGCAGAGGACAACTAATAATTTTATTTCAAATCCTCTGTGATATGACACTTGAAGAAGTACCTTCATGCCCTTATATCCATGACACACCTATTTGTCCTTTCTTGGTTGCAACCTGGAATGCCTTCCTTTCAGTTTTGTTTATTTTTGCTATTGTTGGTGATAGTGATATTGGTGGTGGTGGGAGAGCATGCCTCAAAAACACTAGTGCTTTCCAATTTAGCTTGTCAAGTCCAGAGTAGGCCTATGTAATATGTCAACCTCCTTTTTCCTTTTTCACCTAATCTTTCCCAGGGTATGTATTTCTTTTAATATCTGAAGCATGGCTTCAGATCAAATAATTTATATTGCTTTCCAGAATATAACAGAGTTTATTTTTCTCCTGAGACTTACAAATCTTAGAATTCCAGTTAATTGTCTAACTCTATTTACAATTATCTTATTGTGATACAACTTCTAATTTCTGTTCAGGAAGTTAAGAGTGAACAAATAAAAAGGGTATAGAGAGAATTCCATGGAATGGAGATCAGGGCTGGGGAAAGGCAAAGAAACAAAAACCCAGGGGAAGAAGCATGGAATTTTAGAAGTTCTTAAAAGGATATTTAGATTTTTCAATCAACAAACATTTATGAACTACTTATTATGTTCCTGGCACTGTGCTATGTGCCAGGAAGCAAAAACAAAAATGAAACAGCCACTTTACTTGAGAGGCTTCTAATGTATCAAGAGAGGTTGCATATACTCATAAAAGTAGGAACAAATTATATATCAAATGAAAAGGTACATTGTGGTTATAGGCAGTAGCACCTGGGGGCATCAGGTAGGAGATGGCAATTGAATTGAATTTGATGCAAAATGTGAATTCTAAGATATAAAGGTATGGAGGGAATGGATTTGAGTCATGGTAGAGCAGCTTTTTATGTGAACACTAAGAAAGTCGGTTTCTCTAGATCTAGAAGAGTAATGCTTAATAATGCTTGAAGGATGAGTTAGTACCAAGTTAAAGAGTATTGAATTCCAGAGATTATACTTGAACTTAGAGGTAATGGGGAGGTACTAGAGTTTATTAAACAGGAGAGCAGTATGAGAAGTACGTTCTTTGGACACAGGTAATATCTCATCTAAAGGATAGAACTGTTCATACACACACACATACACACAGAGAGATAGATAGATAGATAGATAGATAGATAGATAGATAGATAATATCTTTGGTTATAGGTAATATCTAGTTTGGGGACAGCTAGATGTGTCAATGCCTAGAACACTGGGCCTGGAGTCAAGAAAACCTAAGTTCAAATCTGACCTCAGACACATATTAGTTGTGCAACACTGGACAAGTCACTTAAACTGTTTGTCTTAATCTGCAGGAGAAAGAAATGGCAAGAAAATTGCCAAGAAAAATCCATAGACAGTATAGTCCACAGGGTCATAAAGAGTCAGACATGACTGAACAACTGGACAGCAACAACAATATCTAGTCTAACCCCCTTTTAATATTAGAAATCAGAAATATTAGAAATTTGGAGAAATTTGATGATGATCAACTGCAAGGTCATGATAAATCCAGAAGTGAAGCAAGGTTCAGTTTATTTCTCAACAAGAGCTTGTTTTACTATGTTCCACTCTAAAACAGAAAGAGAGAATAGGAAGTAAATATAAGGGAAAACTAATAATATTCTTGGGTAGATTATGTAACTTCAATGTCTGTCTGTGATCCTATGATATTTAGCCTTTCTTGTGTACAAAGTATTGCACATATTTAACCTCATTTGTTCAGCTATTGTTGTCATAAATACAATACTGGACTTGGAACCAGAATATCCCAGGTTTGAGTCAAAATTTTGCCACTTTCTGTCTGAGTGATCTTAAGCAAGTAATGCTCTACTTTACCTAGTAGTGCATTTGTTGCCTTCAACTAATATCCTGGAACTATTTCTGACCCTGGGGAAGAAGAATATTAAAAGCCCTTAAGTGAGAAGGTGATTGAGTAAGTATCATGGCCCATTCCTACTCTTTTTGCCTATTTCCTAGACACCTAATATAAATCCTGCTATCCAGACACATTACCCCTTGTTGTCCAGAGTATCTGCCTTATGCTCAGACTCTTTATATTTTCTTTTTTCCATGTATCCAGAACTGCTTGGTTCCATGGAATTTATAGACCAGTGTTAAGACTTATCCTCAACCTCACTTGGCTTATGGACCTGTCACTTCCTTCTGTCTAGCTAAATTAGTCCCTTCCTTCCTGTCAGCATGGCACACTGATTATTTTTTTACCCAAATCAATAATAATATGAGAAGCAGTTGCTGAATTAAGAGGCAGAAGATTTTGGTTCCACCACTGGCTATATCAGTGCTCAGGTAGGACCAGTACTTATGGTGTGAGGTCTTCCCAAGCCCTTATCAGGGCTGCTCCCCCATCTTTGATGTCTACCTGCCAGTCAACTTTCATCTATGGCTCCAAAAAGCTGTAGCATTCGTAGTGGCCGCACCCTGGTAAAACTGTCTCAGTGATAGGGCTAAACCAGGTTAAGGGTAACCAACAGGCCTCAAAACCATCAATGAATTGGTGGGATATCTACCCCGAACATGTGATGACAGCCTCTGGCCCAATGAGTGGATGAGAAAAATCTGTTTCAATGGCTATGAAGGCAGCTGAAACAGGTGCTGTGAAGCACTTAGAGCTTGGTCAGACATTAAAAACCTCAAGCTCATCCATTCCATCCTGGGCTATTAGCCAATCATCTTGATTTTGTCCTGCCTTTGGACTTCAGCGCCTCTGGAAGAGAGAATGAGGCTGATGACTTTGCACAACTCTGCCTCATTTAAAACCAGTTTACACGCAAGACACCACCCATCACATTGTGATGTCTCTGGTCCTCTTCAAAAACGAAAGACAAAAAACAACTAAACCAGTTCATGTTTCCAAGAATTGTTTTCCTCAACTTAAAAATGAGGAAAGGGAGGGCTAATATGCTTAATAACAATTCCTCTACCTACCATGCAAAGTTGTGAAGATAAAATAAAATATGTGTGTGCATATGCTTTGTAAATGATAAGGGGAAATTAAGTCATTTTATTTCTCAGTTCTTCAGGCAATTCTCTAAGACTATGAATTGGCAATCTGGATTAGTATGGGAGTTCCCTAAGCCAATGAAATCACAGAGCTAGAATCTCCCAAAGGTTGGAGGGGTAATAGGTGAAGTAGCAGAACTGAATCCTCATCAGATTGTGTTCCTGCTACTCTTGACTTTAGCTTGCTCAGAGAACCATCAATGGTTCTCTCAACCTTTCAATACATACAGGTATGTAACTTTCTCCATTTCATCTCTTTTTTTCATGGAACTTCCATGAGGAAAGACATGACAGGACAGACAAAAGAAAAATAAAGACAAAAGCACCATAAATCCATAGCCATATAGATGCTGGCTGGGAAAATAAGACATTTGGAGGCAGTCAGTTGGCTGTTGCTACGGCCAAACTGTCATGCCTAGTCTGGAAGGAGAGAGAGGAAGCATAGATAGGTATATAGATAGACAGACAGACAGACAGACAGACAGACAGACAGACACAGACAGTAACAGAGAGACAGAGAGAAAGGGAAACAGAGAGAAAAATACAGACAGGCACAGACACATAGAGACAGACATAAAGACAGAGACACATAGAAAGAGACAGGCACAGAGACAGAGACAAAGACAAAGAAAGGATTCATTTGTTTTAGTTTTTTTGTATCAAAACTCAGTACGGACACATGCTCTAAGAAATGTACACATTATTTTTGCTATAATGTTGAAAGTGGAGGTCACAGGTTGTGTTTGAAAACAAACAAACAAACAACAACAACAGAAAAAAAAAACAAAAGAAGATTGTGCACCGAGCAATTCTGCTCCAAACTAGTGTGCCCTTGGGAAAGCCAGTTTTCTAATCTGTAAAATGAAGAATGTGAATTAAGGTTTCTTAGAGGTCCGTTTTAACTTTATATTTATGTTTCTTTGATAAATTACTTAAGTCGTATGGAAAATAAATTTTCTCATACATTCATGGGGGTATGTTGGATCTAGCTCGTACGGCTACTGAGAGATAATTGTTTAATTTTTAGTGTTAGTATTTCTACCTTGAATATCAGAAAGTACTACAAATTAGGGCTTGATTTATTATGTTATTGATTACCTAGATTTTTAAAAACTGATAGAGAAAATTATTAATAATACAGATTAAACTTAAAAGCATGCCATGTGTACACAACCACAGAGCTAGTTACTAAACATTTACCAGCATGCTGATGAAAACACTTTTTCTAGAAAGTGTTTGCAACAGTTCAAACTGTCCAAATCTTATCTGTCCAAATCATATCTACAATAATAAAATCAGAATTTTGGAGTTAGAACTGACATTAAAAGGCATCTCATCCAATAAGTATATGAACAAGATGTCCTTATATAACACTCCCCAAAAGAAATTATCCAAATTCTACTTGAAGATCTTTAATTACTAGGAAATTGAAGCAGCAAGGTGACATGGTGGGTAAAGTGTTGGAGCAGGAATCATGAAGTCCTGAGGACAAATATGATCTGAAATTTTTATAAACTGTGTAAGTATGTTACTAAATCACTGTCTGCCTCAGTCTCCTCATGTGTAAAATGAAGATAATAATAGCAAATACTTCCAGAGTTGTGTGGATAAAATGATATAATTTTAAAGTGCTATACAAATGCTAGGTATTCTTACTATTTTTTTTAATTCACAAGCAAGTCAAAACTCCATAATAATGATGTCATTGGTCCTCTTTGAGAAGAAAGGATGACAAAAACAGCAACAAGCATTCTCCATGAGGTCTTTACACAGAGAGAAGGATCTCCAGAGCAGATGATGTAAGCCAAACCTTGTCACACATATTTCTTACATGTGTGCAAGACTGCAATTATGGTATGAACTAGGAGGTTTTTTATTAAACATTTTTACCACATTATCTGAGAATACTGGTAGCTGTGTTGAGGTCAGAAAACCATACATTGAGGTTTAGGGGTGCTCAGGACCCCAAAATACCAACATGCCTGGCCAAATGAATTTAACCCAAGCCTTCTTACAGGCAAAAAGAAAAACAATGTTTATTAAAGATTTGACACATTGGGTAGAATCTTAAGAAATCTCCCCATTTGGGATGTTCTTATTGATTGACAAGCTGAGCTAGATTGAATCTGAGCACCTTCATGGAGGCAAGATGGATCTTACATACAGAAAGATTGTGGAAGGGATCTAGGGTTGTCCAAGTAGTCTGGAGTGATGGGAGGAGGGATTTAGGGAGGGTCTTGATGAGGAGTCTAAGGAGGCTGAGCTGACCAGAGGTCAGACTCCAGGAATGGCTGGAAAATAGCTAAAGGCTACAATGGAGGTAACAGACAATGGAAGGCTAGGCTAGTTTAAGGTTTAACAGATTGAAGCATAGATATTTTCACGGGATTGAGGACAGGAAGTAGCCAGACAATGGAGGACTAGGCTAGGTAATGAGTACAGAGATTTGGGCCTAGCTGATAATTGAAGGCTTATGGCCTCAGGTGAACTCTAAATCAAGTGGGAAGATTGAAGGAGAGTTCAAGTGGGTTCCCAGAGCCTCTACCCCATCACCTGCATGCCATCTGGGGACCCAACTTGCCAGTTTGGAATAGAATTTTTCTTAGTTTAGAAAGGCCAAGGTCACCCATTACATCCTTGGCCATCACCAGCTTTCTTGACTTTTGTCTCGCCACTGGACTCCAATAACTGGAGGAGTGAGTGAGGCTCATGACTTTGAATAGCTCTGCCTCACTTAAATCCAATTCACTCTTGAGGTTGAAAATCAATACCACCTTCAAGATTGTCATTGGTCTTCTTTAAGAATGAAGGCTGAACAACAAAGACAGATTTCTAAAATTATATTCCAAAATTCTCCTCCTCCTTCTCCTGATGGAGTATGGGACATGGACTCCCCCCAAAAAAACAACCCAGCTCCTGAACATTCCCACACATCCCCACATAGATATTCAATAATCCTTTCAACTGCCCTTTCATTATGGCCCTGACCTAGCCCAACCTTCAATTCTCTTTTCTTCTGACCCATCTCTGTTCTGCATTGCCTGTTACCTCCAGACCACCCCAAGCTACTTCCCATCTTTAATCCCATCTAGATGCCCTCTGTATTACCTCCAGGTCACTCCAGGCTATTTGCCACTAATTAATCCCATCCAAATCTCCCCACAATATTTTTACCTTTAAAAAAGGTAAGTCTTGGGTCTGTGGAGAATGCTGAGAAGGTGAAATGCTGGAGCAGGAGCAGGCTGGAGGCCTACAGTGGCGGTCAATTCCCAGGCCTCTGAGCCCAGAATAGGAGCCTGTCAGAGCTATGGAAGACACCCGTAGAGAGCCTGCAGCCCTGGGGGCAGCTACCACTGAGGCCTCCAGCTCACAGTCTAAAAGTTTGAAACTCATCTTTTTTAAACTTCTGGGAGCCATGATGACCAGGTAAAACAGCTCTCATCCCTCCCTTCAGCACCAAGATAATACTCCCTTGGGAGAAACTCTGAAATAGAGGAGCCAGAAGTAGGGCTTTAGTAACATTTTTTTTTCACAAGGACAACTTTTTATTGATACCAGAAGGCTTTCATCAGTACCATGGTTCTGAACGCAATACCTTCTTCAGACTGTGGAGAGAGCTCAAGATCCAGGAGGGGTCATTAAGAGATGACACACAGGAAGGGAAAAGGCTATCAGGATTTTCTTAGTTCAAACAAAATAAAACTTTAAGTACTGAAGTTGATAATAAACACATTCAAGATTCAAAATCAAACAACTGCTCCAACATCTAGACAAGCAGTATCTCTTACTGATTATAATCAAGTGAAAAGTATGATTGGTTACAAAACAGCAGTTTATCTGATGTACCCCCAAAATATGAATAACTTAATCACAGACTTTTTACAAATTCTAAAAGTGATTTTTAGAAATCTAAATTAAGACTGCCTTAATCACATTTTACTCTTAGATTTCTCTTTAAAATTAAAAAAAATTACACAATAATTTAGTTTTCAATATGAAGAGATCCAAAAGATCCAACATTTTTTACATCCACATTGAAATCCTAATCAATGTGGTTGATCCCTTCTGCAGACCTTGTCTAGCACTTCTAGCACATGTGCAAATCTGGAAGCACTTTTTTCAGATTAGTTAAAATCTGAATCTGGGTCATCTATCACTTGCAACAGCTTTAAATGCCAAAGTGCTAAAGGAGATAAATTTTCTGGTATGAGCTCTTTACTGGAGGTCAACAGATAAAACAGCATGCACGAGTTTAATTTAAAGGAAAGAGCAGGCTGAAGCAAACAGAAATGGAAACCCGATTGTTAGACAGGCTCCATCTGGCTAAGAAATTTTCTTAATACTAAATATGAACTTTGACATGAACAACAGGTTATATTAAATTTTAGCAGAGAACTGGAACTAGAAAGAAACTTTTTGCTACTTTTTTGTTTTAGCTTTTTGGATCTTTTATAATTTTTTATACTTTTTAAATGTTTTAAGTGCTTAAATAATAGGTGAATTAGCTGCATAGGAAAGCAAGGTTTGTCTAGCTCACTTCAGTTCAGCCTGATAAGGTATGCCCCCTTATACATCTTTGCTTGGTTTTGCATGTTTTTATTCCCAGAGTAGCTTTCCTCAGTTTACTTAGAGGTAATACTTACTGTTACTATTTTACAGAAACAGGCTTCAAAGGTGGACGAATGGCATTTCCCTCTTACCTTGATAAATCAGTGCTGCACACAGAACCCACATTTTCTGAAGCATTATCTTCATTGTAGAGACACTTGATTTCATCATAGAAATCATCTACTTCTATTTCTTCCACCTTGCATTTAGTAGAGGACTGCTTCCATCCAATGGTGGCTAGCAGATGTTGGTAGAAGATGGCTGCACCTCTGATTGGCACTTCAGGTTTGCTGTTCTCCTTGGAGAAGTCTGGGCCTGGGGCAGAGGAGGGGTGCAATCTGAACATTCCTTTGTCACAGATCACCAGGTTGTGCTTGACATCAGTAGCCTTTTAGTAAGAGAAATTGGGGAGTCCCTTTCTTGTGATGGAGGAAGGAGACTAGTGCAGGAAGAGAGGTGTCCCAGCAGGCCCCACCTCAACATAACAGTAGGAGTTCCTGAGCCCCAAGGGGGTGGAGCTAGCAAACATAAACACCAAGACCCCAGATGTGCCTTAGCAAACCCAGGGGAAGTGGCACACACCAGCACAGGCAATGGCTGACACCACCCATGCTACAGAGCAGCACCAGGGGAAGAGGAAACTTCCAGCTGCAAGACCACCCATCCCCCATACCTCATGAAACCAGAGGCCACAGCACACAAAGCCAGTGAGCAGGCCCACAGTTCCCAACACAAGAAGTTTGGGTCAGAGCCAGCTGAGCCCCAGAAGCAGAGATCCACTTTAGAAGCTGGGGGGGAGGGGCACCATGAAAAAACAGACAAGAAAAAGAAAGACTATCTATTCCTATTATGGAGACAGGGAAGATCAAAATATCAACACAGAAGAGGACAGCATTGACACTATACCCACATCTGAAACCTAAAAAGGGAATGTGAACTGATCTCCAGCCCAAAAGCATTCCTAGAAGAACTCGAGGAGGACCTTAAAAACGAAATTAGAGAGGTAAAAGAAAAAAATGGAAAAAATGGAAAAAAAAATCACTGATGAGAAAAAATCTTTAAAAAATAAAATTGGCAAAATGATTAAGGAGGTTCAGAATATGAATGGAGAAAATGTCTCATTGAAAAGTAAAATTAAATAAAAGGAAAAAGAGGTAGAGAAGCTAAAGGAAGAAAACAATACATTAAAATTAGAATTGAATTGGGCAAGTAGAAGCTAATGACTCTTTGAGACATCAAGAATCAGTCAAACAAAATCTCAAGAATGAAAAAAATAGAAGAAAATGTGAAATATCTAATTGAATAAACAACTGACCTAGAAAATAGATCCGTGAGAGATAATCTAAGAATTATTGGACTACCTGAAAACCACTATGAAAAAAAGAGCCTGGACAGTATCTTCCAAGAAATCATCAAGGAAAATTGCCTGGAGGTCCTAGAGGGTAAAATAGTCATGGAAAGAATCTACCTGTCACCCCCTGAAAGAGATCCCAAATTGAAAACTCCAAGGATTATTGTAGCCAAATTCCAGATTTATCAGGTCAAGGAGAAAATACTGTGAGCGGACAGAAAGAAACAACTCAAATATCATGGAACTACAGTCAGGATCACACAGTTTTTTTCACCTTCTACATTAAATGACAAGAGAAATTGGAATATGATATTCTGAAAGGCAAAGGAGCTTAGACTACAACCAAGAATCAAATATCCAGCAAAGCTGAGCATAATTTTTCAGGCAAAGATATGGACATTCAATGAAATAGGGGAATTCCAGTCCTTCTTGATGAAAAGGCTAGAGCTCAATGGAAAATTTGATCTTCAAATACAAAACCCAAGAGAGACATAAAAAAGTAAACAGGGGGAAAATTAAGTTATTCAATACGGGAAAATCATTTATATCCTTATGTGGAATTACATTGATTTACATAACATATATGTCAATCTTGAGAATGGTACAGTTATTACAGAATTTGAAAGGGATATACATAGTCTGAGGGTGTCAGTATAAAGTAACTGATGTGATGATAAAAAACATAATGAAGAGGTGCAAAGGGATTGTTCTGGGAGAAGAGGTAAGGAGGAGGTAGAAAAGGGTAAATCATACCACATGAAGAGGCACAAAAACATAAATGGAAAGAAAGGAGGGAGAAAAGCAATGTTTGAGCTTTACTCCCATCAGATTTGGTTCAAGGAGGGAATAACACATTCTGATAAGTATAGAAATCAAATTTGTCCTACAAGCTGTAGGAGGGGAAAGGGGAAAGAAAACAGGGGAGTGGTCAGAAGGGAGGGAAGAAGTAGCAAGGGGAAAAGGGTAAAATAAGGGAGGGAGGTCATTAGAGAGGGAAAATTAAGGAAGATGGTGGTCAAAAGCAAAACTCTTTTGAAGAGCGGAAGAGAGAAGGGAGAAATAAAGGCATAAATGGGAGAGGGAGAATAGGATGGAGAAAAAGACACAGATAGTAATCATAACTGTGAATGTGAATGGGATGAACTCCCCCTTAAAATGGAGGTGGATAGCAGAATGAATTAAAAACTATAATCCTACAACATGTTGTTTACAATAAACACATTTGAAACATGGAGATACACACAGGGTAAAGGTAAAAGGCTGGAGCAGAATACATTATGCTTCAGCTAAAGTAAAATAAAAAAAAGCAGAAGTAGCAATCCTGATCTTAGACAAAGCAAAGATAGATCTAATTCAAAGAGATAAGGAAGGAACTACATCTTGCTAAAAGTCACCATTGGCAATGAAGCAATATCATTATTTAACATATATACATCAGGTGGTATAGCATACAAATTCTTAGAGAAATTAGGGGAGTTACAGGTAAAAATAGAGAGCAAAATTATATTAGTGGGGGATCTCAACCTTCCCTTTTCTGAGCTTGATAAATCTAACTTCAAAATAAAGGAAAAAGAAGTCAAGGAGGTGAATAAAAATTTAGAAAAGGTACATATCACAGATCTCTGGAGAAAACTGAATGAGGATAAAAACGAATATGCCTTTTCTCAGCAGCATATGGCACATACTCAAAAACTGACCGTGTACTAGGGCATAAAAACTTCACAATCCAATGCAGAAAGGCAGAAATAGTCAATGCATCCTTTTCAGATCGTGATGCAATTAAACTTATTTCTAATAAAGGACCATGGAAAGATAAACTAAAAATTAATTGGAAACTAAATTATCTGATCCTAAAGAATTAGTGGGTCAAAGAACAAATCATAGAAACAATTAAAAACTTCATTCAAGGGAATGACAATAATGAAACAACATACCAAAACTCGTGTGATGCGGCGAAAGTGGTTCTTAGGGGAAGTTTTATATCTCTAAATGCTTACATAAATAAAATAGAGAAAAAAGAAATCAATAAATTGGGCATGCAACTGAAAAATCTAAAAAAAAAATTGAAAATCCACAATTAAATACCAAATTAGAAATACTGAAAATCAAAGGAAAGATTAAAAAAATTGAAATCAAGAAAACTATTGAAGTAATAAAAAAAATAAGAGCTGGTTTTATGAGAATAACAATAAAATCAATAAGTCTTTGGTTGGTTTGATTCAAAAAAAGAAAGAATAAGATCAAATTACCAGTAACAAAAATGAAAAGGGTGAATTCACCTCCAAAAAAGAGGAAATTAAAACAATAATCAGGAATTATTTTGCCTAATTGTATACTCATAAATGTGACAACCTGAGGCAAATGGACAGATATTTACAAAAATATAAATTGCCCAAATTAACAGAAGAGAAAGTAAAATACCTTAATAATCTCATCTCAGAAAAAGAAATTGAGCAAGCTAACAATGAACTCTCTAAGAAAAAATCTCCGGGGCCAGATGGTTTTACATGTGAATTCTATCAAACATTTAATGTACAATTAATTCCCATACTTTATAGACTCTTTAGGAAAATAAGTGAAGAAGGAGTCCTACCAAATTTTTTTTATGACACAAATATGGTACTAATACATAAACCAGGAAGAGTCAAAACAGAAAAGGAAAATTATAGACCAATTGCCCTAATGAATATTGATGCAAAATTTTTAAATACAATATTAGCAAAAAGATTGAAGCAACTTATCATGAGAATAATACACTATGACAAGGTAGGATTTATTCCAGGAATGCAAGACTAGTTCAATTTTAGGAAAACTATCAGCCTGATTGATCATATCAACAAGAAAACTAGCAGAAACCATATGATTATCTCAATAAATGCAGAAAAAGCTTTTGACAAAATACAACATCCATTTCTCTTAAAACACTAGAAAGAATAGGATTAAATGGAGTCTTTCTGAAAATTATAGGTAGCATCTACCTAAAACCATCAGCAAGCATTATATGTAATGGGTATAAGCTAGATCCATTCCCAATGAGATCGGGGTGAAACAAGGATGTCCGTTATCACCCCTATTAGACAATTTGCTACTAGAAATGTTAGCTTCAGCAATGAGAGAAGAAAAAGAAATTGAAGTAATTACAATAGGCCAAGAAGAAACTAAGTTATCACTCTTTGCAGATGATATGATGATTTAGAGAATCCTAGAGAATGAAGTAAAAAACTGCTTGAAAGAATAAACAACTTTAGCTAAGTTGCAGGATACAAAATAAACCCACATAAATCCTTGGCATTCCTAGACATTACTAACAAAGCCCAAGAGCAAGAGATAGAAAGAGAAATTCCATTTAAAATTACTGTAGACACTATAAAATACTTCGGAGTCTACCTGCCAAGACAAACCCAGGGCCTATATGAACATAATTATGAAACACTTTGAACAAATAAAGTCACACCTAAGTAAATGGAAAAACATCAGTTGCTTGTGGTTAGGCCAAGCTAATATAATTAAATCAAGTCATTTATTCAATGCCACACCAATCAAACTACCAAAAATTATTTTATTGAGCTGGATAAAATAATAACAAAATTCATCTGGAAGAACAAAATGTGCAGAATATCAAGGGAATTAATTAAAAGAAATGCTAGGGAAGGTGGCCTAGCCTTACCAGATATTAAACTATATAATGAAGGAGAAGACATCAAAACTATTTGGTACTGCCTAAGAAACAGAGTGGTGCATCAGTGGAATAGGTTAGATACAGAAGACTCAGTAGTCAATGTCTATAGCAATCTACTCTTTGATAAAGCCAAGGAATCAAGCTTCTCAGCTAAGAAATCACTATTTCACAAAAACTCTTTGGACAATTAGAAAATATTATTGCAGAAACTGGGTGTAGACCTCTTTCTTACACTGTATACCAAAATAAAGTCAAAATGGGTTCATGATTTAGGAATAAAGGCTGATACTATAAGCAATTTGGGAGAGCAAGGAATAGTTTACTGTCAGATTTATTGGAAGGTGAAGATTTCATGACACAAGAGACAGAAAGCATTATAAAATGTAACATGGATAATTTTGATAATGCTAAATTGAAAAGTTTTAGTATAAACAAAGCCAATGCAACAAAGATTAGGAGGAAAGCAGAAAATTAGGAGATAAAGGCCTTATATCTAAAATATGCAAGGAACTGAGCCAAATTTGTAGGAATACAAGGCATTCTCTGATTGAGAAATTGTCAAAGGACACGAATATGATGTTTTCAGGGGAGGAAATTAAAGATATCCATAGTTAGATGAAAAAATGCTCTAAATCACTATTGATTAGAGAAATGCAAATCAAAACAACTCTTAGGTAATGCATCTTTCCTGTCAGATTGGCTAACATGATAAAACAGGAAAATGATAAATGCTGGAGAGGATAGGGGGAAATCAGAATGCTGTTACATTGTTGGTGGAGTTGTGAACTGATCCAGCCATTCTGGAGAGCAATTAGGAACTATGCCCAAAGGGCTATAAAAATGTGCATACCCTTTGACCCAGCAATACCACTTCTAGGGCTGTATCACAAATAGGTTACACAAGTGGGAAAGGGACCTGTATGTACAAAAATATTTATGTCAGCTCTTTTTGTGGTAGCAAAGAATTGGAAATAAAGGGGATGCCCATCTATTGGGAATGTCTAAACAAACTATGGTATATGAATGTAAAGGAATACTACTGTGCTATAAGAAATGAGAAACAGATGGACTTCATAACAACCTGGAAAGACCTACATAATCTGATGCTGAGTGAGGGGGGCAGAACCAAGAGAACATTGTACACAATGACAGTTATATTGCTTCTGTGATGACTGACTTTGATAGACTTGGCTCTTCTCAGCAATACAAGGTTCAAAGACCGCTCATGATGGAAAGAGCTATCTACATCCAGAGAAAGAACTATGGAGTCTGAATTCAGATTGAGGCTGTGTGGGATGAAAGACCTTCACCAATTAAAAGTTAATTTATAATAAGGAGCCATCTCAGGGTGGGAACAGAAATAATTTTATTCCTTTCTCTAGAATAGGGCATCCTCTGGTAGCACAGAGCAAAGTCAGCAAAGGAGGCACTTTACAAGAGGCAAAGCACCCATAATTATACCTAACATGAGAGAATTCCTGCCCACCTCTGACCGTTCTCACCATTGGCTGGGAGGCAGGTTTACAATCTCAGCACAAAAGCTAGACAAAGAACTGGGAAATTGAGGCACAGAAACTCCAATTCCCCTTCCCTTAGTTAATGATTACAACTGAGGTGACACCTATAAATCTAAAGAGGGAGAATAGGGTAAGGGGAGGAAGAGACACTCTCCATCCTTTTACAGTGCTTTTACAGTAAAGGAAAGCAGGTCACAGTGACCCTATTCTTACTGAAAAAATCTTTAAACCAGAACCAGAAGAAAAAACAAAAAGTGTCAGGATAAACTTTCCCAGAGGCTGAGCCATCAGACTCTAATGGCCTCAGAATTTTTCCACTTCCCTATTTCCCTGTTTCTTGATTTTTAAACATTTCTTAGTATAGATATAGATATATATATATATACATATCTTCCCTGTTAAGTCTTCATATTTTATTTACCTCACACAGAGGCAAACTATTTGTCCTCTTTTTTTTTTGGTTTTGCTTCATCTTTCTCATGGTTCATTCCATTGGTTATAATTCTTCTTTACAACTTGACTATTGTGTAAATAAGTTTAATGTGAAGGTATATGTAAGATACATATCGGATTCCATACCATCTTGGGGGGAAGGTGGAGGGCAGGGAGGGGAAACAATTTGGGACTCCAGAACTTGTGGAACTAAGTATTGTAAACTAAAAATAAAAAATCTACTTAAAAAAAGAAGAAAGGTCAGTCTTTTCCAATTAAATAGCACAGTTTATTAAAACCTCACCCACTTCTATTGGCAACACAATAAACCTTGTCTATGACTGAAAGAAGGCTTGAGTGGTCAAATTCTTTTGAGGCAGAACTGAACCTTCGCCCTTGCATTTCAGGGTTCCCAAGACTCCTAGACCACAGAATTCCCTCTCCTCCTCCTCCTCCTTCTCCTCTTCTCCTCCTATGGTCCCTCTGTCCATGTGGAGAATCATATCCTTATATGTGAGTGCTCTGTCCAATGGAATATAATTTTTATTCACATAAGATATCTCGGTGTTTGGTAGCTAGATTTTTTTAATTTCCTTTTTATTTTTTCAAAAAGCTGGGATAATGATCTCTTTGTCTTAGGAAGTTTTCACTTATGAAATATAACTCAAGAAAAACAAGCTTTGAAAAAGCCCCTTGTGATTCAAATGGTGCTACTTGACTAGGCATTTAAGTCCAAATCACTCTGACTTTCATTGAATGGTCAATAATTGGTCCCAGCTCAAGGCTCTTTTGCTGGTAGTTTGTGTTTTGATGGCTTAGAGTGAATACAAATAACAATTGTTTAGTGTTCTCCTGAGAAGCTCTGAGGGTTTTCTCCTCCCAAACTTACTCTTTTCTGATGGCAAAATGGGCCATCTTTTGTCTCAATCCTTATGTAGCCCTTAATAATTGAATGGGCATTGCCTCAGATATACTGAGATCTGGGTAAAACCTTAGTTTAGAAAGGCCAAGGTCACCTACTACATCACTGGCTGTTACCAGCTGTCTTGTCTTTTGTCTTGCCATCAGACTCTGTTGACTCAGGAGGAGAGAGGTAGGCTGATGATTTTGCATAGCTCTGCCTCACTTAAATCCAATTCATCCTCAAGTCAAGACATCACCTTCATGATTGTCATTGATCCTCTTCAAAATTGAAGGATGAACAACAAAAAAACAAATTGCTAAAATTCTATTCATTTCCTTAACATTTTTCTAATTTATTTTTATAGTTAAATTGATCTAGCTCAGACAGGGGAAATTTGAGGTTACCTACCAGTATAATTGTATTTTCTATTTTTCTCCTATAACTCATTAACTTTTCTTTTAATACTGTGTATGCTCTGCCATTTGGTCCATATCTATTTAGTATTACTATAACTTTGTTGTCTATGATAGCTTTTAGCAAAATGTATCTCTTTAATTTTCTATTTTGCTTTGTCTAAGATCCTGATTGTTAACTCTCCATTTTTTTTTACCACAGTTGAAGCATAATAAATACCACTCCAGACCTTTATTTTAACTGTGTGTCTTTCTGTTTCTAATGTGTTTCTTGTAAACAATATATTGCTGAATTGTGGTTTCTAACCTATTCAGGTTTCTGCTTCCATTTTATTGGTGAGTTCATGCCATTCACATTCACAGTTATAATTACTGTTTATTTTCCTCCATCATATTTTTCTGTTTATCCTTATCTCTTTTTGCCTGTGTTGGTGTCCAGATACTTGTTGAATTTTTTTTATTCATAATCTCTAATGAGTAGGTGGAAAGATGGGTTCATGCTGATGTCAGCAGTGTTGGATTTCTATTTCTATTGACTTGGTCATTGGAAAAAGTTCTTAACTCCTTAGAGGGAAGTTTGGGAACTTGGAGATAATCAATTACTGGATCAAAAAACTAAATAAAAACAATATTTTTTCTTTCACAGAAAACTTTTCCAAATAAAAGTTGAGCACAAACATACATGTTGTTTCAACAGTTTCATCACTTGTTTTCCTAACTGAAGTTACTCTTTTCTTCTGCCTTCAAAGATGGCAAATTGTCATTCCTAATACACAGGTCTGTCCAAGTTGTTCCTCTGCCTAATACACTGTAGCTGCATCCTATTACCTATAAGATAAAATGTAAACTTCTCTGTCTACCATTTACAGCATTTCACATTCTTACTCTAACTTATCTTTTCAGGGTGATCTTACACTATTCCCCAAAGGGATTCTACATTGCAATAAAACATGTTTCCTGGCTGTTCTTCCCAAAGTACATCTCATTTTTAATATCTTTGGGATGGGCAGTTTCCCATGTATGGAATGTTTTTTGCTTCACCCCTGATAGAATCCTGAGCATTTTTCTAAAGCACAGCTCAGATACTACCATTTATAGAAAACATTTCCTGATCTCTCCACTCTCATGAAATTATTTCCTATTCCTTTTGCACATAATTTATATTACTTAACTGTGGGTAAACAATTGTTCCATTAGATTTTTGTTTGCTTTTCCATAAACAGTGCCTACAACAGTACCTGAGACACAGTTAGCCTTACTAAATTCCTATTGAACTTAACTCCATTTTCTAATTCCTAACCGTCAGGTCTTGTATGTGAATAAATATTACCTATATACAATACATGTAAAATTAACTCTTTTATGCAGCCTATTTTCATTCTCTTGTTCAATATTAAGATCTGATATCAAAGTAGTTAATAACGTATATTTTCACATTAGGAACAGCCACAAAA
Organism: Trichosurus vulpecula; assembly: GCF_011100635.1. NCBI lineage: Eukaryota > Metazoa > Chordata > Mammalia > Diprotodontia > Phalangeridae > Trichosurus > Trichosurus vulpecula. Next base: position 462,772,499 of record NC_050574.1, on the reverse strand, counting down.
AGAAAGAGGGAGTGGAGCCAAGACAGTAGAGAGAAGCCAGGAAGTTGCTTGAGCTCTCCCCACTTTCCCTCAGAAGCAATGTTAAATCAAACCTCTAAAAGAATTTTGAAGTAACAGAATCCACAAAAAGATGGAGAGAAAGAATTTTCCAGTTTAAGATAACTTAGAAGGGGGCGGAGCCAAGATGGCTGCTGGAAAGCAGGGAACAGCCTGAGCTCCCTGCCGAGAACCTCCAAACACCTATAAAAAATGGCTCTGAACCAATTCTAGAACGGCAAAACCCACAGAAGAGCAGAGGGAAGCAGGGCTCCAGCCCAGGACAGCCTGGATGGTCTCTGGGTGAGGTCTATCCCCCACGGAGCTGGGAGCTGGGAGCTGGGAACGGAGTGGAGCAGAGCCCAGCCTGAGCGGCGTGGACCAACAAGAGCAGCAACCGGGCAGAGCATGCCCTAGCGCCCTGATTCAGTGAGTTGCGGCAGTTACGAGACTTCTCAACGCACAAACACCAAAGACTGCTGAGAAGGTTAGTGGGAAAAGCTGCGGGAGTGGAAGGAGTTTGCGGTTCAGCTTCCAGCCCCGGAGGCAGCAGAGGTGGGGCAGCTACGGCTGCTGCTGCTTCCGGCTCCAGGCCCACCTGGTGGGAGGAATTAAGTGGCAGATCAGAGCAGGGGTGCACAGCCTGCCGAAGATCTGAGCCCAGTTTGGGTTGGGGGTTCTTGGGGAAGGAGCAGTGCTCGTCTGGAAGAGCTGGCACCTCCCCCCCAAACGTGGAACATAGAACTCTGTAGTCTACAAGCAGTCATACCCCACTGAAAAACTCAAAGGTCAAGTTAGTTGGCTGGGATTATGGCCAGGCAGCGAAAACGCACCGAGATTCAGTCTCAGACTCTGCATTCTTTCTTTGCTGACAAAGAAGATCAAAACATACAGACAGAAGAAATTAATAAAGTCAACAGAAACCTCCAAGAAAAACATGAACTGGTCCCAGGCCATGGAAGAGCTCAAAAAGGATTTGGAAAAGCAAGTTAGAGAAGTAAAGGAAAAATTGGGAAGAGAAATGAGAAGGATGCGAGAAAACCATGAAAAACAAGTCAATGACTTCCTAAAGGAGACCCAAAAAAATACTGAAAAATACACTGAAGAAAACAACACCTTAAAAAATAGATTAACTCAAATGGCAAAAGAGCTCCAAAAAGCCAATGAGGAGAAGAATGCCTTGAAAGGCAGAACTAGCCAAATGGAAAAGGAGGTCCAAAAGACCACTGAAGAAAATACTACTTTAAAAATTAGATTGGAGCAAGTGGAAGCTAGTGACTTTATGAGAAATCAGGATATTATAAAACAGAACTAAAGGAATGAAAAAATGGAAGACAATGTCAAATATCTCCTTGGAAAAACCACTGACCTGGAAAATAGATCCAGGACAGATAATTTAAAAATAATTGGACTACCTGAAAGCCATGATCAAAAAAAGAGCCTATATATCATCTTTCAAGAAATTATGAAGGAGAACTGCCCTGTTATTCTAGAGCCACGGGGCAAAATAGAAATTGAAAGAATCCATCGATCGCCTCCCCAAATAGATCCAAAAAAGAAATCTCCTAGGAATATTGTCGCCAAATTCCAGAGCTCCCAGATCAAGGAGAAAATACTGCAAGCAGCCAGAAAGAAACAATTTGAGTATTGTGGAAATCCAATCAGAATAACCCAGGATCTGGCAGCTTCTACATTAAGAGATCGAAGGGCTTGGAATGCGATATTCCGGAGGTCAATGGAGCTAGGATTAAAACCTCGAATCACCTACCCAGCAAAACTGAGTATCATGCTCCAAGGCAAAATATGGATTTTCAATAAAATAGAGGCCTTTCAAGCTTTCTCAGTGAAAAGACCAGAACTGAATAGAAAATTTGACTTTCAAACACAAGAATCAAGAGAAGCATGAAAAGATTCTTCTAGGGACAGAGTCACCTTGGAGGGCATGAAGGGCTATGCTAAAATAAATAAAAATAAATAAATAAAAAATTTAAAAAAAAATACCAGAACTGAATAGAAAATTTGACTTTCAAACATAAGAATCAAGAGAAGCATGAAAAGGTAATCAAGAAACGGAAATTGCAAGGGACTTACTAAAGTTGACCTGTTTTGTTTACATTCCTACATGGAAAGATGATGTGTATGATTCATGAGACCTCAGTATTAGGGTAGCTGAAGGGAATATGCATATATATATATATATATATATATATACATATATATATACATATATATATGTATATGTTTATGTATATATATATATAAGTGAATGTGTATGTATGTATATATCTATGTGTATATATATGCGTAGCACAGGGTGAGTTGAAGATGAAGGGAAGACATCTAAAAGAAATAAAATGAAATTAAGGGATGAGAGAGCAACATACTGAGAGAGGGAGATAGGGAGAGATAGAATGGGTCGGATTATCTCACATAACGGTGGCAAGAGGAAGCAGATCTGTGGAAGGAGGGGAGAGGGCAGGTGAGGGGGGAATGAGTGAACCTTGCTCTCATCAGATTTGGCCTGAGGAGGGAATACCATACATACTCAGTTGTGTATCTTACCCCACAGGAAAGAAGAGGGAGGAAGATAAAAAAAAAATAAAAGGGGGGGGGGATGATGGAGGGGAGGGCAGATGGGGGTGGAGGTAATCAAAACAAACACTTTGGAAAGGGGACAGGGTCAAGGGAGAAAATTCAATAAAGTGGGATGGGTTGGGAAGGAGCAAAATGTAGTTAGTCTTTCACAACATGAGTATTGTGGAAGGGTTATACATAATGATACGTATGTGGCCTAGGTTGAATTGCTCGACTTCTTAGGGAGGGTGGGTGGGAAGGGAAGAGGGGAGAGAATTTGGAATGTAAAGGTTTAAAATCAGATGTTCAAAAACAAAAAAAAAGTTTTTGCATGCAATTAAAACATAAGATACACAGGCAATGGGGCGTAGAAATTTATCTTGCCCCACAAGAAAGGAAGGGAAAAGGGGATGAGAGGGGAGGGGGGTGATAGAGGGGAGGGCTGACTGGGGAACAGGGCAACCAGAATATATGCCATCTTGGAGTGGGGGGGGTAGAAATGGGGAGAAAATTTGTAATTCAAACTATTGTGAAAATCAATGCTGAAAACTAAATATGTCAAATAAATAAATTTAAATTAAAAAAAAAAGATAACTTAGAAGTACTTCAGGAAAGGTCTGCCTCACCGGTAAAAGGGGAGTACAGCCCAGCATAGGCAGTATCTAAGCAATGTAGTAGGAAGCTTTAGCCCCAGCACAGATCAGCAACTGAGGGCCTGCAGTTCTGGCTCAGCAGGTCAGTGTCACAAAAGGCCAGCTATGAGGCCTCCAGTTCCAATGCAGTGGGCAAATTGCCAGCCCCAGAATCCAGGTTACAACAGCTTCAACTCAGCTGTGTCACCCTAGCACAGAGATCAAGTTGCAAGCCCTAGAGGCCCTGGCACAGAAATACAGTGACCAGGCCCCTGATCCTCAGTGCAAGAAGCTTAAGACAGTGACCCCCGTATCATAGTAGCAGAGCTCACCTTTTAAAAAAATGAGGAAAAAACAAAAAAAAAAAAGCCCTAACCATAGAAAGGTACGGAGGGAACAGGGAAGATGAAAACACAAATTCAAAAGAGGACAACAATATCAAAATGCCTACATGTGATGCCTCAAAGGGAAACATGAATTGGCATCAAGGCAAAAAAGTCCTCTTGGAAGAGCTCAAAAAAGACTTTAAAAATCAATTAAGTGGTAGGAGAAAAATTGGGAAAAGAAATGGGAGTTTTGCAAGAAAATTATGAAAACAGAGTCAACAGCTTCAAAAAGGAAGAGCAGAAATTGACTGAGAAAACAACTCATTTAAAACTAGAATTGGTCAAATGGAAAAGGAGATACAAAAGCTAACTGAAGAAAATTAAATTCTTGAAAGTTATAATTGGGCAAGTGGAAGCTGATGACTCCATGAGACATCAAGATTCAGTCAAAAAAATCAAAAGAATGAAAAAATGGAAGAAAATGTAAAATATCTAATTGGAAAAAGACTACTGACCTGGAAAATAGATCCAGGAGAGATAATTTAAGAATTATCGGACTATCTGAAAGACATGATAAAAAAAAAAAAGGAAGAGAAAAGAGTCTGGCCAGCATCTTTCAAGAAATTATCAATGAAAACTGCCCTGGTATCCTAGAACCAGAGGGTAAAATAGTCATTGAAAGAATCCACTGATCATCTCCTGAAAGAGATACCAAATAAAAAGCTCCAAGGAATATTGTAGCCAAATTCCGGAACTAGGAGAAAATAGTGCAAGCAACCAGAGAGAAACAATTCAAACATCAAGATAGCAGTCAGGATTACACAGGACATAGGAGCTTCTACATTAAAGGATCCAAAGACTTGGAATATAATATTCCTGAAAGCAAAAGAAAAATCTTCGATTACAACCAGGAATCAACTACCTGGCAAAATTGAGAATAATCTTTCAGGGGAAAAGATGGATGTTCAGTGGGGGACTTTCACATTTTCCTGAAACAAAGACCAGAGCTGAACAGAAAATTTTTCAACTACAAGACTTAAAAGAAGCATAGAAAAAGATAAACAGGAGAGGTAAAAAATGAATTGGGCATGCAATTTAAAAAGCCATAAAAAGAATAAATTAAAAATCCTCAATTAAATATCAAATTAGGAATTCTGAAAATCAAAGGAGAAATTAACAAAATTGAAAGTAAGAAAACTATTGAACTGATAAGCAAAACTAGCTGATTTCATGAAAAAAACAAAATAGATGAAACTTTTGTTAATCTTATTAAGAAAAAGAAAGAAGAAAACCAAATTACCAATACCAAAAATAAAAAGAGTGAATTCACCACCAAGGAAGAGGAAATTAAAGCAATGATTAGGAGCTATATTGCTCCATGGTATGCCAATAAATCTGACAATCTAAGTACAATGGATTAATATTTTTTTTAAATTGCCCAGATTAACAGAAGAGGAAATAAAATGTTTAAATAGCTCAATTTTAGAAAAAAAGATTGAACAAGTCATCAATGAAATCCCTAAGAAAAAATAACTAGGGCTAGATCGATTTACAAGTGAATTCTACCAAACATTTAAAGAAAAATTAATTCCAATGCTATATAAACTATTTGAGGAAAGAAGGGGTGAAGGAGAGTCCTACCAAATTCCGTTTGTGAAACAAACATGGTACTGATACATAAATGAAGAAAAGACAAAATAGAGAAAGAACACTATAGATTAATTTCCTTAATTAAGATTGATTCAAATTTTTTTAATAAAACAATAGCAAGGAGATTACAACAATTTATTGCCAGAATAATACAATATAACCAGGTGGGATTTATACCAGGGATGCAGGGCTTGTTTAATATCAAGAAAACTATTAGCATATTTTACCATATCAATCACAAGATGAAAAGAAACCATATATTATCTCATTAGATGCAGAAGAAACTTTTGCCAAAATATAGCACCCATTCTTATTAAAAACATTGAAGAGTATAAGAATAAAAGGAGCTTTCCTTGAAATGATAAATCATCAGCAAGCATTGTCTGTAATGCGGATAAGCTAGAAGCTTCCTAGTAAGATCAGAGTGAAGCAAGCATGCCCATTATCACCACTATTGTTTAGTATAGTAGTAGAAGTGTTACTTAGCAGTGAGAGAAGAAAAAGAAATTGAAAGAATTAGAACAGGCAGTGAGAAAATAAAACTATCACCACCTATATATGATATGATGATATACTTAGAGAATCCTAGAGAATCAACTAAAAAAACTACTTGAAATAATTACAGGATATAAAATAAACCCAAATAAATCATCACCATTTCTATACATTACCAACAAAGCCCATCAGCGAGAGTTATAAAGAAAAATTCCATTTAAAATATGTGTAGGTATTATAAAATATTTGGGATTCTACCTGTAAAGACAAACCCAGGAACAATATGAGCACAATTCCAAAAAACCTTTTCAAACAAATAAGGTCAGATCTAAATAGTTGGAAAATTATCAATTGCCCATGGGTAGGCCAAGCTAACATAATAAAAATGACAATTCTACCTTAATTGATTTACTTATTCGGTGCCATATGAATCAAACTACAAAAATTTTGTTTTATAGAGCTCAAAAAAAGAGTTAAAATCATCTGGAGGGACCAAATGTCAAGAATATAAAAGGAATAAATGAAAAAAAAACTACCAAGGACAGTGTCCTAGACATGCCAGATCTAGAATTACATTATAAAGCAGCAATCATCAGAACTATTCACTACTGCCTAAGAAATAGTGGATCAGAGGAATAGATTATGTATACAAAACACAGCAGTAAATGAATATAGTAATCTACTGTTTGTTGACCTCAAAGACTCCAGCTTCTGGGATAACTCATTATTGAACAAAAACTTTTGGGAAAACTGGAAACTAGTATAACCAAAGCTAGGCACAGATCAACATCTTACATTATATACCAAGATAAGGTCAAAATGGATACATGATTTAGACACAAATGGTGACATTACAAGCAAATTAGGAGAGCAAGGAATAGTTTACCTGTTAGATCTATGGAGAAGGGCATAATTTATGAACAAACAAGAGATAGAGAACATAATGAAATGCAAAATGGATAATTCTGATTACATTAAATTAAAAAGATTTTGTACAAACAAAGCCAATGTAACCAAGATTAGAAGGAAAGAAGAAAGATGGGGGCAAAATTTTACAGCAAGTTTCTGATAAAGGCCTCATTGTTCAAATATAGAGAGAACTAAGTCAAATTTATAAGAATACATGTAATATAAACTCACATAAATCAAACAAATAAGGTCAGATCTAAATAGTTGGAAAATTATCAGTTGCTCATAGGTAGGCCAAACTAACATAACAAAAATGACAATTCTACCTTAATCAGATTACTTATTCAGTGCCATATTAATCAAACTACTAATTGATAAATAGTCAAAAGATATCAACAGGCAGTCTTCAGATGAAGAAATTAAAGCTATATATAGTCAAATAAAAATGCTCTAAGTCACTATTGATTAGAGAAATTCAAATTAAAACATTGCTGAGGCACCACTTCATACCTATCAGATTGGCTAATAGGACTGAAAAGGAAAAAGATAAATGTTGGAGAAGACATGGGAAAATTGGTATGCTAATACATCGCTGCTGGAATTGTAAACTGATCTAACCATTCTAAAGATAAATTTGAAACTATGCCCAAAGGGCTTTAAAATTTTGCATACCCTTTGATCCAGCAATACCACTACTAGGTCTGTATTCCAAAGAGATCATAAAAAAGGGAAATGGACCTAACTGTACAAAAATATTTATAGCAGCTATTTTTGCAGTGGCAAAGAACTGGAAATTGTGGTGATGCTCATAAACTGGAAAAGGACTGAAAAAGTTGTGGTATGTGAATGTAATGGAATGCTGCAGTACTATAAGAAATGATGAGCAGGCAGATTTCAGAAGAAAAAATTGAAAAAAACTTGCATGAACTGATACTAAGTGAAGTGAACAGAACCAGAACATTGTACACAGTAAAATCAATGGTGTGTGATGAACAACTACAATTGACTTAGCTCTTCTCAGCAATACAATGATTCAAGACAATTCCAAAAGACTCATGATAGAAAATGTCATCCACAAACAGAGAAAGAACTATGGAGTCTGAATGCAGCTTGAAGCATATTATTTTCATTTTATTTTATGTTTTTCTTTCTCATGGTTTTCCCCTTTTGTTCTGTTTCTTATTTCACAACACGACTAATGTGAAAACATGTTTACATGATTGCACTTGCATAACACATACCAGATCACTTACCATCTAGGGGAGGGGAGAGCAGAAAGAGGGAGGGAGAAAAATTTGAAACTCCAAATCTTATTAAAAATGAATGCTGAAAATAATCTTCACATATGATTGGGGAAAAAAATACCATTTACAAAAAAAAAATAAAGAAACCCCAGAAACAAGACCTCCAGCTGAAGAAATATTCTTTTTGAAAATAAGACAAAATCAAACAATGTCAAGGTAATGCAAATAACAAATCCCAGCATATTGAGCCTGAAAAATGTTTTAAATAAATGAAGGGGATAGGGTGGTAATGGAGGGGAGAGAAATCCAAGGACAAACCATGCTTCAATTTTGGCAGGAAAATGATGCTTTTCATATGGGTTTTTTGGTTTTTTTAGCTAAAATATGTTAGTGCTTGGTTTTCAGAATTAAATGGAGATTGGATTCAGCCACATAATACCTTTTCTTTTTTTCTTTTTTCTATTTGATTAGTTTAGAGTTGTTAGAAGTTATATAATTATGTTTTTGAAAACAATAGGTTTAGAAGATTTGCCTCAATGATTATGTAGAATTCCATCAATTCACTCACAAATCACTTTGCTTATGGAATTAAACGACAATGCCAGAGCAATCTTGTTCTTTTTCTCTGCATTTGTAAGACCAAATTCATTTTACTAAATCATGAACTGCTAATGCCTCTGAAGTTACAGGAATGATTTATTAACAATTATCAATTGAAGGCCTGAATTTTTTTTTCTAATTGTGTTTTTTGTAAAGAAATAGGCACTACTAATCTTGAAATTTGAAGTAACATTGCATATCGCAGGACCCACACAATTGGTGTTGGGAAGCTTCCAAATATGGCTTCTTGCTAAACAGAAGGAATATTCTATATTTCAACGAACCCCTTATTACAGCCTAGTCTAGGAGAATGTTGTAAACACAGTTGGATTAAATAAAACAGTAAGAAGTATTTTTTTTCAATTCCTGTTACTTGAGTATTCCCATGGATTTATTTTTTTTATTTAATATATTTAGTTTTCAGCATTGATTTTCATAAGAGTTTGAATTACAAATTTTCTCCCCATTTCTACCCTCCCCCCCACTCCAAGATGGTACATATTCTGGTTGCCCTGTTCCCCAGTCAGTCCTCCTTTCTGTCAACTCACTCCCCTCCCATCCCCTTTTCCCTTTCTTTCTTCTAGGGCAAGATAAATGTCTACGTCCCCTTGCCTGTGTATCTTATTTTCTAGTTGCATGCAAAAACTTTTTTTTGTTTTTGAACATCTGTTTTTAAAACTTTTAGTTCCAAATTCTCTCCCCTCTTCCATTCCCACCCACTCTACCTAAGAAGTCAAGCAATTCAACATAGGCCACATACATATCATTGTGTATAACCCTTCCACAATACTCATGTTGTGAAAGATTCACTATATTTTGCTCCTTCCTAACCTATCCCCCTTTATTGAATTTTCTCCCTTGACACTGTCCCCTTTTTAAAGTGTTTGTTTCTGTTTACCTCCACCCCCATCTGCCCTCCCTTCTATCATTCCCCCCTTTTTTATCTTCTTCTTCCTCCTTTTTTCCCGTGGGATAAGTTACCCAATTGGGTATGTATGGTATTCCCTCCTCAGGTAAAATCTGATGAGAGCAAGATTCATTCATTCCCCCTCCCCTGACTTCTCTTCCCTTCCTATAGAACTGCTTTTTCTTGCCACTTTTATGCAAGATAATTTACCCCATTCTATCTCTCCCTATCTCCCTCTCTCAATATATTCTTCTCACATCCCTTAATTTGATTTTATTTCTTTTAGATATCTTCCCTTCATCTTCACCTCATCCTGTGCCCTCTCTCTCTCTCTCTCTCTCTCTCTCTCTCTCTCTCTCTGTATATATATATATATATATATATATATATATATATATATATATATATATATATATATATATATTCACACACATATATATACATACATAACGCTCACGTATACATATATATACATAAACATATATATATATGAATATTCCCTTCAGCCATCCTAATACTGAGGTCTCATGAATCATACAAATCATCTTTTCATGTAGGAATGTAAACAAAACAATTCAACTTTAGTAAGTCCCTTGAAATTTCTTTTTCTTGATTACCTTTTCATGTTTCTCTTGATTCTTGTGTTTGAAAGTCAAATTTTCTATTCAGCTCTGGTCTTTGCACTGAGAAAGCTTGAAAGTCCTCTATTGTATTGAAAGTCCATATTTTGCCTTGGAGCATGATATTCAGTTTTGCTGGGTAGGTGATTCTTAGTCTTAATCCTTGCTCTATTGACCTCCAGAATATCGTATTCCAAGCCCTTCGATCTCTTAATGTAGCAGCTGCTAGATCTTGTATTATTCTGATTGTGTTTCCACAGTACTCAAATTGTTTTTTTCTGGCTGCTTGCAGTATTTTCTCCTTCATCTGGGAGCTCTGGAACTTGGTGACAATATTCCTAGGACATTTCTTTTTGGGATCTATTTGAGGAGGCAATCTGTGGATTCTTTCAATTTCTATTTTGCCCTGTGGTTCTAGAATATCAGGGCAGTTCTTCTTGATAATTTCTTGAAAGATGATATCTAGGCTCTTTTTTTTTTGATCATGGCTTTCAGGTAGTCCAATAATTTTTAAATTATCTCTCCTGGATCTATTTTCCAGGTCAGTGCTTTTTCCAATAAGATATTTTACATTGTCTTCCATTTTTTCATTCCTTTGGTTCTGTTTTATAATATCTTGATTTCTCAGAAAGTCACTAGCTTCCACGTGCTCCAGTCTAATTTTTAAGGTAGTATTTTCTTCAGTGGTCTTTTGGACCTCCTTTTCCATTTGGCTAATTCTTCCTTTCAAGGCATTCTTCTCCTCATTGGCTTTTTGGAGCTCTTTTGCCATTTGAGTTAGTCTATTTTTTAAGGTGTTGTTTTCTTCAGTGTATTTTTCAGTACTTTTTTGGGTCTCCTTTAGCAAGTCATTGACTTGTTTTTCATGGTTTTCTCATGTTCTCATTTCTCTTTCCAATTTTTCCTCTACTTCTCTAACTTGCTTTTCCAAATCCTTTTTGAGCTCTTCCATGGCCTGAGACCAGTTCATGTTTTTCTTGGACGCTTTTGTTGTAGGCTCTATGACTTTGTTACCTCCTTCTGGCTGTATGTTTTGGTCTTCTTTGTCCCCAAAGAAGGATTCCAGAGTCTGAGACTGAATCTGGGTGTGTTTTTGCTGCCCGGCCATATTCCCAAACAACTAACTTGACCCTTGGGTTTTTCAGTGGGGTATGACTGCTTGTAGACTAAAGAGTTCTATGTTCCACATTTGGGGGGGATGTGCCAGCTCTGCCACACCAGCACTCCTCCTTCCCCAAGAACCCCCAACCTGGACTGGGCTTAGATCTTCAGCAGGCTGTGCACTCCTGCTCTGATCTGCCACTTAATTCCTCCCACCAGGTGGGCCTGGGGCTGGAATCAACTGCAGCTGTAGCTGCCCCACCTCCATTGCCCCCAGGGTAGTAGCCAAACCACGAACTCCTTCCACTCCTGCAGCTTTTCCCACTAACCTTCTCTGCTGTCTTTGGTGTTTGTGGGTTGAGAAGTCTGGTATCTGCTGCAGCTCACTAATTCAGGGTGCTAGGGCACACTCTGCCTGGCTCCTGGCCTGGTTGGTCCACCCCGTTCACGCTGGACTCTGCTTCGCTCCTCTCTGCTCTGCTCCCAACTCTGTGCGGTCGACCTCACCCAGAGACCATCCAGGCTGTCCCAGGTTGGAGCCCTGCTTCCCTCTGCTCTTTTGTGGGTTCTGCAGTTCTAGAATTGGTTCAGAGCCATTTTTATAGATTTTTGGAGGGTCTCGGCAGGGAGCTCATGCTAGTCCCTGCTTTTCAGTCACCATCTTGGCTCCTCCCCGTATTCAAATGGATTTATGAGTTGATTGATTCAGGTTATGAATGAGGCAAACCTCTTCATCTTGCTCAGTTATTTTCATGTTGATTAATCATTAACAGAGGAACTAGCTAATAGGTCAGTGACTTTCTTCTATTTATCTTCAAAAAAATCATGGATACTAGTGGAACATTTACTTATTAACTTCTGTCTTTTATTAGCTTTTATTCTTATTACATAGCTGACAGATTCACTTTATCACCATATATTCTTAAGGTATATCCCTTATGGAATTTCATTGAATGTGGATAACTACGAATTGTATTTGGTCTGTAATTCAGGGTGCTGCCTGTTATTTGTATGCTGGGTTAAAGCAAGATTGTTAACCCCTTAACATTGCTTTCCTTAAGTAAAGCAGATCAAAAGTACCTGTGTTGGCAGCTTTCTGGGTGCTGGTTGTTGGTGGATCTTACAGCCCCACAGAAGCTGCTAGCTGGATTGTTGATACAATGTCTCAGGTATATTCATTAATACCCTATCTAAATGGATTCACCATCCAAACATATTTCATCCACTAGAAAATAGGTATTTTTCATTCACTTCATTATTTCCTTATGTATGTTTGGCTAATATCGTTTGAGTCACTATGGATCTCATTGATTAGATCCCATAATTTTCTGGGGTCTGACTAATACATTTTATGTAAGCAGGAACAACTGGAAGAGTTGTATCTATAGTAGCAAAAGGTATAATTGTCTTCCTGGTACTCCTTTTCCTTAAACTCAGCCTTAAGTACTTGCTTTAGAAAGACTATGTGAGCCATGAAGCTTTTTATGCATGCATGTATGTACACATGTATGTATGTATGTATGTATACATTTATATACATATGTCTGTATATATACATACATGTGTGTATATGTGTGTGTATATATGTGTGTGTGTGTGTGTGTATATACATATACACACACACACACACACACACACACACACTTTCATTGATATCCCAGTGTTTATACCAAAGGAATTTGGGCATATTTGATGCCTCCTTTTAAAAGAAAGAAAACAATTATTTAATCCCAAACATATACTATTGTGACCATGTCTATCAAAGGATATATTTTGCCCTATCAGCACCTTAATTCATTAGCATATTATAAGGCAATTATTTTCAATTAATCATAGCTTTTTTATCTTTCCATTTGCATTGTTATAGACTTTGTTTATGACATATTTAGTTATTCTTATTTTACTTTATATTGATTTGTATGAATTCTCAAATGTGTTTTTTCTTGAATTCCCTATACATTTAATTTACTACTATATAAAAATATGCCATAAGATATACATTTTTTTTCATGCAATCACCATCTAATGATGACTATGTTGAAGACATAGAAGCATGGAAAGATCTACATGAACTGAGGCACTGTGAAGTAAGTAGAGCCAAGGAAACAATATACACAATGACAAAAACAATGTAAATGAAAAGGAACAAATATATATTTAAATGGTATAAAATTACAAAGGTCAAGCATGACCTGAAAGAAGAGATGTGAGAAGGCGACTCCCACTCTACAACTTTGTAGTGGGAAGAGGTCCACAAGTGTACAGTGCACACATAGTCAGACTTTATATGTATTCCCTAATAATGCTGAATGTTTTTCCTTCATTTTGGGGTTAAAATATTATTTATATGGGATAAGTCTTTGCAAGAGAAGAGGAAAATATAAGAAAGGAAATGACAGTGATGTTAAAAATAGATCAAAATTATTTTTAAATATAAAAGAAAATTTATTATTTCTTCATTCCATTATATAAATCTTGTGTGGCTATCAGTAGACTAACTCACATATTATGCATTTTATAATTGTTGTGAATAAACTCTTTCTTATTGCCACTCTCTGTGCTATTTTTGTTAGTAGTGTGTAGAATTATTGAAGGATTATTATGAATTTATTTGGTATCCTGCTACTTTACTGAAATTAATAATTAAATAATAGATTATTTGATGATTCTTTCTAATTTGCCAACTATACAGTCATATCATCTGACAACAGGAATAAATTTGTTTCATTTGTGCCTATATTTGTACTTTTGGATTTTTTCTTTATTTTCTGCTGTAGACTTTTTCCTTCCTTCTTTTCTTTGCTTCTTTCTCTTTTTCTTCCTTCCTTTTTCTATTTTTCTCCTTCTTTCCTTCCTTCTTTCTTTCCTTCTTTTAAGCATTGTCCTTTCCTTCCTTTTCTCCCTCTCTCCCTTCATCCCTTTCTCCTCTTCTTTTTTGCTTCCTTTTCTTTTTTATTTAGTATTTTTATGCTTCTGTAAAAATTACATATTTATCAATATCTTAGAATGAGAGTCTAGCTTTGTTTTGGGATTTTTTTCCTCCTAGCCCTTTCTCCCACTCCAGCTTTTGAATTAAGCCCCTGGAATTTTGTTTGAGATTTTGTTTTGTTTCATTTATTCTTTTACTTTCCCCAGTTATATGTAAAAATATTTTTTAACATTCATTTGTAAAACTCTGATTTCCAAATTTTCTTCCTTCCCCTCTCCCCAACCCCCTGCAATGAGAAGTCAAGGAAAACAATAAAGGTTACATATGTGTAGTCATGTAAAACATTTTCATAATAGTCATATTGTGAAAAATCTCATAGACCAAAAAAAGAAAAAAAAGAAAAGAGAACCACACTCAAGAAAAAGTGAAAAATAATATCTCTCAATCTGTATTTTGATATCATCAGTTCTTTCTCTGGGGACAGCATTTTTCATCCTAAGTCCTTCAGAGTTGTCTTAGATAATTGTATTGCTGAGAATAGCTAAGTCATTCACAGCTCATCGTCTTATAATATTGCCGTTGTTTTGTTCACAGTTCATTTCACTTTGCATCAACTTATGTAAGTTTTTCCAGGTTTTTTTTCTGGGAGCTTCCTGCTCATCATTTCTTATAGCACAATAGTATACCATCATAATTGCATACCACAATTTGCTCAGACATTCCCCTATTCCCCAATTACATAATTTCCAATTTGTTGCCACCAGAAAAGAGCTGCTATAAATATTTTTGTATATTTTCCTTTTTTATCTCTTTTGGGATACAAACATAGTAGTAGTATTGCTAGGACAAAGGATATGCATGGTTTTATAGACCCTTAGGCATAGCTCCAAATTGCTCTACAGAATGGTTGAATCAATTCACAGTTCCACCAACAATGCATTAATGTCCCATTTTTCTCACATCTCTTGTACTATTTGTCAATTTCCATTTCTGTCCCATTAGTCAATATAATAAGTATGAGGAAGTACCTCAGAATTGTTTTAATTTGCATTTCTCCAGTCAATAGTGAGTTAGAGCATTTTTTCATATACCTATAGATAGCTTTGACTACTTCATCTGAAATGGTCTATATCTTTTGATGATTTATTAATTGAGGAATGACACTTCTTTTTACAAATTTGACTCAGTTCTTCATATATTCGAGAAATGAGGCCTTTATCAGGGAAACTTCATTCAATTTTTTTTCAGTTACTACTGCTGACTGTATTTCCCTCCATCCTATTTCCCCACCAATCCATTTATTCTGTTCTTTCTGTCCTTTCACCCTGTCTCTCCTCAAAAATATTTTGCTTCTGACTACCCTATAAACCAATCTACCATCCCTACTATCACATCCCCCTTCTTTTTTTCATCTTCTCCTACTTTGTGTTGTGGTAAGATAGATTTCTATAACGAATTGAGCATGTGTGTTATTTCCTATTTGAGCCAATCATGATGAGAATAGGTTAATTCACTCAGCCTTAATACCTTCCTCTTCCCCTCCACTGCAAAATCTTTTTCTTGCCTCTCTAATGGGAGATAATTTGCCCAATTCTACCTCTCTTCCTTTTCTTTCAGTACATTCTTCTGTCACCCCTTATTTTTTTAGATATCATCTCTTCATATTCAATTCACACCTGTGTTCTCTATCTATATACACTCCTTCTAACTACCTTAATAAGGCATTACAAGTATCATCTTCTCACGTACAAATGTAAACATTTTTATCTTTTAAGTCCTTTTCCCTTTCCTTTTTAAATTTTTATGCTTTTCTTGAGTCTTGTATTTGAAAGTCAAGGTTTCTATTCTTTTCTGGTCTTTTCATCAAGAATTTTAGCAAGTCCTCTATTTCATTGAATTTCTATTTTTTTTTTCTGCTGAAGGATTGCACTCAGCTTTGCTGGGCAGGTCTTTCTTGGTTGTAATCCTTTGCCCTCCAGAACATCACATTCCAAGCCCTCCAATCCTTTAACATAGGAGCTTCTATATCTTGTGTTATCTTAACTATGGATCCACAATACTTGAATTGTTTCTGTTTGTTAGCAATATTTTCTCCTTGACCTGGGAGCTCTGGAAACTGGCTAGAATTTTCCTAGCAGTTTTCATTTTAAGATGTCTTTAAGAAGGTTATTGGTGGATTCTTTCAATTTCTGTGTTAACCTCTGGTTTTAGAATATCAGGTTCCCTGACAGTTTCTTGAAAGATGATGTGTAGGCTCTATTTGGATCATGGCTTTCAGGCAGTTCAATAATCTTTAAACTATCTCTCCTGGATCTATTTTCAAGGTCAGTTTTTTTCCAATGAGGTATTTCACTTTGTCTTCTATTTTTTTTTTCATTCTTTTAGTTTTGTGTTAATGTTTCTTGATGTCTCATAAAGTCATTAGCTTCCATTTGCTCAACTCTAATTTTTAAGACATTATTTTATTCAGAGAGTTGTTGCACCTCCTTTTCCATTTGGCCAATTTTACTTTTTAAGGAATTTTTCTTCCTCTTCTTCCATTTGGCCAATTGTCCCTTTATCTTTTTTGAATTCTTTTCCTCTTAGCCCTTTGTACCTCTTTTACCATTTTTTATGGTGTTATTTTGTTCAGTATATTTTGTATCTCCTTTACCAAGCTGTTGATTCATTTTTCATGATTTTCTTGCATCACTTTCATTTTTCTTCTCAGTTTTTTCCTCTATCTCTATTACATAATTTTCAAAATCCTTTTTAAGCTCTTACATGACCTGAGACCAATTCATATTTTTCTACAAGGCTACAGATGTAGGAGCTTTGACTTTTTTACGTTCTCCTGAGTATGTGTTTTGATCTTTCTTATCCTCATAGTAATTTTCTTTGCTCAGAATTCTTTCTGTTGTTTGCTCATTTCCCTAGCCTATTACTTTACTTTTAACTCTTTGTTAAAGTGAGACTGTTCCCAGTGAGGAGGATGCACTGTCCTGAGCTTCAGGGATTTTGTGCAGCTATTTTCAGAGATGCTTCGAGGAACCAGTAAGTTTTCAGTTTTTCCAAGGCAGTATGAAAGACATGTTTACTGCTCTCTTAACCTGTGCTCTTGTCTATGAGTGACCACAAGCAATTTTTTCTGCCCTAGAACTGTGAGGAGTGTCCCCAGCTCACCGTCGCCACAAGCTCTGGTGTGCTAATGTTTCCCTTCACCCTGGGACTACCACCCAGGACTGTAACCCACATCTGAGTATGAGTAAAGCAATAGAATCCTGCCTCCATGCTAATAAAGAGACCCCTGTTATTTCCTTCTGACAAGTTGTTTGACCCCCTTACTTTTTGTGGCCTGAAAGCTCCAGAAGCAGCTGCTGCCACTGTTGATTCAGTGGCTCCCAACTCTAGTTCCTGGTTTGCTGCTGCCAGGTCCACACTGGCACAAATGGACTGCACTGGACTATGCTACTCTTTGACCCTGGTGCAACTGATCTTTCCTCCTGACCTTCTAAGTTGTCATATATATAATTAAGGAGGGCTTTTAGCACTTATTAAATGAAGTGCCCTTGAAGAGTTTGGCCTTTATCTCCTTGATTAAATTAGGTAACTAAGGTGGGGCCCATGAAGGGAGGTGTGATTATATCTTCACTCCCAAGTAGGCCCAAAACCCCTTGCTATTAGGTGCTAAACCCATGTGGGCATGAAGCCCTCAAGGTCCTAGGGGGAGGTACTAACTCCAGAGCCAATAGTAAGAGCTTAAGGTCTGGTCACTCAGATGACATTTGATGATGGCTAAAAAGTGCACAAAAAGAGAAGACAGAGCTATTTGCTCAGGGCTCTCACTCTTGGTGGTGCACTGATGTGGAGAATCCAGGAAGCTGTAGTTAAGAGCCCTCCAGCTTGCCTGGATGTTTGGACTTGGTTAAACTCTGGTAACTATGAATTGGGAATTGAAGCAGACAAGGTCTGTCTGTTGATGTTTGTAATTTGTTTGTATTTTCTCTGAGGTTCAGGGTGTTGGCTTTTTCCCCTGAACTAAGTGAATAACATTTGTATGTTGGATTAAAGTAAGATTGTTAACCCCTTAAGGTTGCTTTCCTTAGTAAAGCAGATCAAAAGAACCCAAGCTTGCAGCATTCTATGAGCTGGTTGTCGTTGGTTTTGTACCCCCACAGCAGCTACTAGCCAGACTGTTGAAACAGTTGTCTTGAGATAGAAAATTGTTTTACTTCAGCCTTTTTGGTTTCTGCCAATCTAGAATTTTTTTAGAGTCATTATTCAAAGGTATTTAGAGGGATTTGGGGAAGAGCTCAATTGTTCCACATGTTGGCCCTGTCTTCCCTTCCTTCCTTTCTTTCTTTCCTTGTAATTTCTTTATTCTGTGGAGATCCCTGTGAGGGAATCCTTCCATCAACACAGATTGATACATTGTTTGCAACTAATAGTCTTAGTTTCTTTATTAAATTAGAGATTAATTGAATTGCCAAGGTTGTACAACCACTATATATCAGAGATGAGATTTGAACCCAGGTTTTCTTGACTGTGAAGTCACCTCTCTACTATATTGTGGATAAGTGAGACCAAAACTTTTATCTAATAGAAAAATGATCAAAGGATGTGGAGCAAAAATTACAGATAATTAAGAGTAGTGTGGGGAAAAATGTTTTGATACAGTAATAAGAGAAATGAAAATCAAAGTAACCTTGAGGTTTTATTTAATATTATTTAATATTCAGCAAATTTGCAAAGATGACAAATGTATGAAAAATCAATGTTACAGGGTTGTGGGAAGACAGGCACAATAGTGTTTTTTGGTATTGGAGCTATGAATCAATAATAACAATTTGGAATCGTACAAGTAAAATGAGTACATAAAATGTAAGTGCTTTTATTTTTATCTTCCTAATGCCAACATCTAATCTGGTTCCTTGCATACAATATTCACTTTATGTTGTTGTTGTTTTAAAATTGAATACTGTTTGATTTAAAAAAAAAAACCTTTCATAAGTTGTCCCAACTTAGACCTTCAAGTAACATCTTATTTTGACTAAACCCACCTTCTATTCTGATCAAGACATTATTTTCATTGTCCCATAAATGTGATATGGGACTTCTTAATGAATAACAACAAACTTGTTATGTAGTAAGAGCTTCATAAAAGTATATTGGATTAGTAAATTTCCATCTCTCTGACATTATTCCTGTTTTTGCCTTCTCCAGAATTGACTCCTCTTTTCTTTTTTGCCCAAGTAAATTCAAATTTCATGTCTGCCTCCTAGTTTCTGTCTACTCTGAAACTCAGTTTCTCCTTCTCTCTGAACTCCTATAAAATTATTCTGAATGACAATTCAGCACTTTATATATTATTTTCTATTATTCCATAATTGATTCAAATTTATTAACCTTATTTCCACAAATATGCAATCAATTCAGTTAGAATTTCTCAAGCCTCTACAATGTATCAAGCAAGAGAACAAAAAGAAAATATCCCCTGCTCTCAAAGACCTTACATTCTACTGGAGAAAATAATGTGCGTAAGTAAAGAAATATTTTAATGGAAAATACTGAAAAATGGAAAGAATTCTAACAATTAAGGTAATCAAGGAGAACCTCCTATGGAATGTGGTAGCTAGACTATATTCCTGGAAGGCAGCATTAGCAATTAGAGCATATATAAGGTGCTTAATAAATGCTCTTGTGTGATTAACTCATTCCAATATTAGAAATCTAATAATTGACTAGAAGCTAACAATCTTTAATTGCAATTTTTAAAGAAACATTTATTTAGTCATTTTCTTCATTTTTTGTTTTTTGTCCTCTGCATAAGCACATGATTTGTATTCTAAAAACTAAATGAGGATATAAAAGATCATGTGGAAAGATAAAATATGGAAGCACTTCACATTTTGCTTCTCCTCAACCACAATTTTTGTCATTAGCCTGCTGTTCAAAATGAATTTGATGCAGTTAAGTGAAAAGCCTGAATTTCCACCAGTTCAAATCAAATTGTTAAGAATTAGGTTCCAAAATGTCTGGGATGAGTTCTTTCCTCTAGAATTGGGAAGAGATTTATAGCATACCTAATGCAACTAGAACTCAAAGTGGGAATACATTTGCTTCCTCTCCAGTAAATATATTGATTTTTAACCTTTTTTTTCAGTGTACATTCCTCTAGGTTTCTATTTTCATTACACTGCTATGAAAACCTGCTTTGAATGCAGGGAATAGAGCAAGCCACTGTAGCATATGTGTGGTTGAGGACAGTAGTTTTGAAAAGCAGAAAATAAATAATAAGGTCAAGAGTTTCAATAGACTAGGGAATGATTTTCTTTTTAAAGTCAAAAGTCTTACTGAGAAATAAATTCCCTTCTTTTAAACATATTTCAGAACCAGAGTACTCAAAGCCATGAACCTCTTCCCACACAAATCTCTTACTTGCTCATTGGAACAGTGAAAAGCCCATAACCCTTGGTAGGTTGCAGAGGAATAAAAATCATTCAACAGTCTGCACTCCAGTAAATCTTATAGTATCTTCCAATGAGTCAAAAAGAATAACATTGGATTCTTTTCATTTAATTTAGAAATTTTGGAAAGAATTTTTTTTTCTCTTAAAAGAAAGGAATTGATCTTTTGAATCATTTTCCAAATGAAAAAGTCTAACATTTCTGGAAGATTTGCACCTGCCACTTAAGGAAGAAGAAAGTGTATTGTCATTTCAAATTTCATAATTCATTTCATCCTAAGGAGATATTGAGCATGTTGCAAATTAATTAACTTATTGGTTATTTTATTAAATTTGTTGAAACACTTTATTTTTCTATCTCTTCTCAACAAACACCCAATTTAAAAATATTTATTGTTGTATTTGTAAACTCATAAATACTAGCACTCCTTTCACTGGACAGGTAGCTGGCTCAGTGGATATATCTCTGTGCCAAGAGTCAGGAAGATTCATCTTCCTGAGCTCCAATGTGGCTTCAGACACTTATTAGCTGTGCAACCCTGAGTGACTCACTTAACCCTAATTGCCTCAGTTTCCTCATCTGTAGAAAGAGCTGGAAAAGGAAATGGCAAACCACTCTAGTATCTTTGCCAAGAAAGCTCCAATTCGGATCACAAAGAGTCAAGCAAAATTGAAATGACTGAACAATAATAACTCTCTCCAATGTTGCAAATTTAAATATATCCACACTTTTAATCCTAAGTTACTCTTTTTTCTCATACGTTTTTCAGTATAGATCCACTCACCATCCTGGGTGTTTTCTTCTAACTCCCTTGACATTATAGAAATAACACTGGAGGGGATTTCCGGGGGTGGAGCCAAGATGGCAGCTGGAAAGCAGTGAGCTCCCTGCCAAGTCCCTACAAAAACCTATAAAAATGGCTCTGAACCAATTCTAGCACTGCAGAACCCACAAAACAGCAGAGGGAAGCAGGGTTCCAGCCTAGGACAGCCTGGATGGTCTCTGGGTGAGGTCTATCCCACACGGAGCTGGGAGCTGGGAGCTGGGAGCTGGGAACAGAGCAGAGCCCAGCGTGAGCTGCTCGGACCAACCAGACCAGGAGCCGGGCAGAGTGGGCCCTACCACCCTGAACCCGTGAGCTGCAGCAGTTACCAGACTTCTCAACCCACAAACACCAAAGACAGCAGAGAAGGTTAGTGGGAAAAGCTGCGGGAGTGGAAGGAGTTCACAGTTCAGCCACCACCCCTGGGGCAGTGAGGTGGGGCAGCTACAGCTGCTGTTGCTTCTGGCCCCAGGGCCACCTGGTGGGAGGAATTAAGTGGCCAATCAGAGCAGGAGTGCACAGCCTGCTGAAAATCTAAGCCCAGTCTGGGTAGGGGGTTCTTGGGGAAGGAGTGCTGGTGTGGCAGAGCTGGCACATCCCCCCCAAATGTGGAACATAGAACTCTTTAGTCTATAAGCAGTCATACCCCACTGAAAAACTCAAGGTCAAGTTAGCTGGTTGGGAATATGGCCAGACAGTGAAAACACACCCAGATTCAGTCTCAGACTTTGGATTCTTTCTTTGGTGGGAAAGAAGACCAAAACATACAGCCTAAAGGAGTCAACAAAGTGCAAGAACCTACACCAAAAGCCTCCAAGAAAAACATGAACTGGTCTCAGGCCATGGAAGAGCTCAAAAAGGATATGGAAAAGCAAGTTAGAGAAGTAGAGGAAAAATTGGGAAGAGAAATGAGAAGGATGCGAGAAAACCATGAAAAACAAGTCAATGACTTGCTAAAGGAGACCCAAAAAAATACTGAAAAATACACTGAAGAAAGCAACACCTTAAAAAATAGACTAACTCAAATGGCAAAAGAGCTCCAAAAAGCCAATGAGGAGAAGAATGCCTTGAAAGGCAGAATTACCCAAATGGAAAAGGAGGTCCAACGGACCACTGAAGAAAATACTACCTTAAAAATTAGATTGGAGCAAGTGGAAGCTAGTGACTTCATGGGAAATCAAGATATTATAAAACAGAACCAAAGGAATGAAAAAATGGAAGACAATGTGAAATATCTCATTGGAAAAAGCACTGACCTGGAAAATAGATCCAGGAGAGATAATTTAAAAATTATTGGACTACCTGAAAGCCATGATCAAAAAAAGAGTCTAGATATCATCTTTCAAGAAATTATAAAGGAGAACTGCCCTGATGTTCTAGAGCCATAGGGCAAAATAGAAATTGAAAGAATCCACAGATCATCTTCTGAAAAAGATGCCAAAAAGAAAACTCATAGGAACATTGTTGCCAAATTCCAGAGCTCCCAGATCAAGGAGAAAATACTGCAAGTGGCCAGAAAGAAACAATTTGAGTATTGTGGAAACACAATCAGAATAACCCAAGATCTGGCATCTTCTACATTAAGAGATCAAAGGGCTTGGAATACGATATTCTGGAGGTAAATGGAGCTAGGATTAAAACCTAGAATCACCTACCCAGCAAAACTGAGTATCATTCTCCAAGGCAAAATAAGGATTTTCGATAAAATAGAGGACTTTCAAGCTTTCTCAGTGAAAAGACCAGAGCCGAATAGAAAATTTGACTTTCTAACGCAAGAATGAAGAGAAGCATGAAAACGTAAACAAGTAAGAGAAATCATAGGGGACTTACTAAAGTTGAACTGTTTTGTTTACATTCCTACATAGAAAGATGATGTGTATGATTCATGAGACCTCAATATCATAGTAGCTGAAAGGAACATGCATATATATATATGTTTATGTATATATATGTATATATATAAGTGAATGTGTATGTGTGTATATATGTATGTGTGTGTATATATATATATATATATATATATATATATATATATATATATATACAAGAGAGAGAGAGAGAGAGAGAGAGAGAGAGAGAGAGAGAGAGAGAGAGGGAGAGAGAGGACACAGGGTGAGTTGAAGATGAAGGGAAGATATCTAAAAGAAATAAAATCAAATTAAGGGATGAGAGAGGAATATATTGAGAGAGGGAGATAGGGAGAGATATAATGGGGTGGATTATCTTGCATAAAGGTGGCAAGAGGAAGCAGTTCTGTGGGAGGAGGGGAGAGGGTAGGTGAGGGGGGGAATGAATGAATCTTGCTCTCATCAAATTTGGCCTGAGGAGGGAATACCATACATACTCAATTGGGTATCTTACCCCACAGGAAAGAAGAGGGAAGAAGATTTAAAAAGGGGGGGGGGTATGATGGAAGGGAGGGCAGATGGGGGTGGAGGTAATCAAAAACAAACACTTTGGAAAGGGGACAGGGTCAAGGGAGAAAACTCAATAAAGGGGGATGGGTTGGGAAGGACCAAAATATAGTTAGTCTTTTACAACATGAGTATGGTGGAAGGGTTATACATAATGATACACATGTGGCCTAGGTTGAATTGCTTGACTTCTTAGGGAGGGTGGGTGGGAAGGGAAGAGGGGAGAGAATTTGGAACTCAAAGTTTTAAAAACAGATGTTCAAAAACAAAAAAAAAAGTTTTTGCATGCAACTATAAAATAAGATACACAGGCAATGGGGCATAGAAATTTATCTTGCCCTACAAGAAAGGAAGGGAAAAGGGATGGGAGGGGAGTGGGATGACAGAAGGGAGGGCTGAATGGGGAACAGGGCAACCAGAATATACGTCATCTTGGAGTGAGGGGGAGGGTAGAAATGGGGAGAAAATTTGTAATTCAAACTCTCGTGAAAATCAATGCTGAAAACTAAATATGTTAAATAAATAAATTTTAAAAAAAAGAAATACCACTGGAGAGTATAGTCTGCTTAATAGTTATTTCTCAATTTCATTTTTAGCAGGCATCTTATCCCTGATGATGTTTCTTATGATGTCTCTCTTGTCCCAATCATCACTGAGAATATGAAACAGTCTTTTCATAATTACCATTTGTCTTTCCAGAGCCTTGTGAGCAACGCACAACATCTGTTTTTGAGAATAAGGAGATAGAAAAATTCTACAAAGATCTTTATATGATACTCCAAGTGAAAATGACATAATTTTAATATTTAGTCACTTCATTGCAAAGGAGGGTATCAGAGAAGATGACCAAAAAAAGTTGGAAAGCATAGTTCAATGGAAAAGAAAACAAAGAAACCAGAGGCTTATAGACTACAAAAAAGCTTTATTTCTACCATATATTCTTTCTTTTGGAAGAAAAAAAAACTGATAATATAAAAAATTAAATAGTTAATTTTAATAGACAGGAAAACATTGTTTTAACTTGAGGGAAATAATTTCCAAAACAATTATTTGAATATAGTAAGCTCAACTTTTTAGAGCAAAGATAAAAAATCAAGTTTGAATTAAAAAAAGAATAAAGATGAAAACCTTCTCTACATTTTAATGTTTCCTCCTCTCTACCTAGGTGTAGGTATACACACACACACACACACACACACGTATGTATGTATGTATGTATGTATGTATGTATATGTGTATATATGTGTGTGTGCATGTGTGTATGTATGTGTACATATATATACGTATGTATGTATGTGTGTGCGTGTATGCACATGCACTGCAACAACAATGTTGCCAGTAGCTGCTGCGGAGATGTAAGGTCAATAATACCAGCACACAAGAAGGCTGCCAGCACTGGTTCTTTGATGTGCTTTTTTAAGGAAAGCAACTTTAAGGGGTTAACAATCTCACTTTAATTAAACATACACATATCATTAACTTAGTTCCGAGGAAAAAGTCAGCACACTGAACCTCAGAGCAAATAGAAACAGAAACTAGATAAGCAGAACAAAGTAAGAAAAATCAGTAGACATAGCAATACATACACAGTTACCAGAGAGAGAAGCAGCAACATCTGGGTTTTTTAAATCCAGCAGGCTCCATGACGGCTACCCAGAGTCTTGTCTGGTCAAATCGCAGGACCCACTTCCAGTAAGTGACAACCCCAAATGAAAACATCAGCCTCAGATCTTACATACCCTTCTCAGGGAAAGAGGGTGTCACAACAATGCGACTCGAACCCATGTGACTTAGGCTTTCTTGTGACTTAAACACTTCTTCAGGTTCAGAGGGCATCACAACCATGTGACTCAAACCTATGTGAACTTGGCTTTCTTGTTTCTTAAGCAGGTCATCAAAGACTCTTGATTCAATCAAAGAAACAAAGGCAAGACTCATCAAAGGCACTTGATTACCTCAGCATCCCAAAAGAGAAAACAATAAAAAAGTCCCCCCTTCTTACCATTACACACACACACACACACACACACACACACACACACATACACGCACATATTTACACATATATGTATGTATGACTGACCTCAAGTCTAACACTCGGTTGACTGAGCTGCCTAACCAAGTGTTTAATCTCTTTTTTGAAGTTCAAAATTTCAACTTCTGTGATTCTTTTGAGATGAATAATTTGTTAATACTACTTGCTTGCTTAGTACATTGTTCTTTATTCCCTTCCCTTTGATTCATAGTATTGTTCAGAGACATAAATATTATCCTAAGAGCTTCTTTAAATATATATTGGATATGTTATCTCATTGGTAGTATTTTCCTAATCCTTTGATTATTTTTATGAGTTTTTTCATTGATGCTGTGAATTTAAGGTAACATTGCTTCATTTCTATTGAAGTTGGTGTCCTTTCCTTTTATTACCCTTAGAGATTAACTTTTTATTTAATTATTTGCAAATAATACTTATGATATTTCAATCTTTATGCATTTTTATATCTTGTTTATGTCCTAGAAGATTGTAACATTTTGTAATATTACCAGGAGGCTAATGCCATAAGGCACAATTGGGCGACTGATATGTTGTGTGGCACAAGGGAAGAAACAAAGATGAGAGAAAATTTGTAACCTAGATTACTGAAAGGATGGTGATACTTTTGAGGTTAATAGAGAGGTTTTGAAGAGGGAAAAGTTTGGGAAAATATTAATGATTTTGATTTTAAACATGCTGACTTGGAGCTATCTAGTGCACCCCTAGTTTGGAAACTACAAAGGCAGGCTGTGTTATAGAACTGAAGGTTTGAAGAAAAGAAATAGACTGAATATGTGGATCCAGGAGACATCTACCTACAGATGATAAATAGATCCATAGGAACTGATATCAAGTGAGAATATATAGTGATAAGAGAAATAGCCCTAGGATAGGGCATTGAGGTGTACCCACACTCATCAGGCATAATATAAGTGATAACTTAGTTGAGACTGAGAGCAGTGAAATAGGTAGTAAGAGAAGCAAGACAGAAGTTTCATAAGACTTCACAAGGGAAAAATTATACAGAGATAGAGAATGGTCAGTAACATTACATGTTGTGGGCAGGCCATGAAGGATGAGGATTGAGGGAAAAATCAGGTCTGGCAATTAAGAGGTCAATGATAATTGTGGAATGTTCAATTTCAGTAAAGAAAAGAAGTCAGAAACCAGATCTCAAAATGTTGAGAAGTGAGAGAACAAGAAAATTAAATTATTATAGACAGCTATTTTTAGATATTTGGCTGAGAAATAGAAGAGAGTGGATGTTATCAGGAGATGGTAAGGCCAAGTGAATGTGGTTTGAGTGTAACAGTATGGAGCAGGGTGTGGTTGACAGTTGTTTAACTCTTTATAATTGCTCCTTACTGTACTACTGACTAATTACCAGAGAGTGTTTCCTTTTTTCCATACTCTGGGAAAAGAGTCTTTGCCATTCTGTTTATTCTTCGTTATTGTTCTTTATTGTTATTGATTTGTTGTTCCTCTAAACTCCCAGACAGAGACAAAGCTTCTCTAGGGGTGTTTCTCCTTCAGGGAGAAGCTCTACTCCATATATACCCTGAGTTACTAAATGCTGTTAGTTAATACTAAAGGAAGCTGAATGGACTTTCCCCATACTTAGAAGAAAATACTTCTGTCTTTCATAGAAAATTTCAAGAAGAGAAAGAAGAAACTGCTTTCCCCTTTGGAGACTAGACTGGGTAGGGGTGGTTAGCAGCACAATTTCTTTCCTGACACACTTCATGGTGAATCAGCTTACATGGTCTTTATCCCAGATTACTACTCGCTCTATTGGTGGCAGTTAAAACTATTTGTATTTCTTCGCTCCCAATTTTATATGCTTCTCAAGGTTTCCTTTTCTCCAGTTCCACATCTACTATTTACCTCGTATAGTTGTGGATTCTACTTAGGCTTCTTCTCCTAGACGACTGAACTGACTTTTAAAGATCATTGAGAAGTATGGACTCTCATAATCCTATGGCACATTTTGATTTCTTTTTTTTATTAATTAATTAATTTATTTATTTTTAGTTTACCACACACGGTTCTACATAATTTTGAGTTCCAGATTTTCTCCCCTCCCTCATCCCTCCCTCCCCAAGATGCATGAAGTCTCATATAACTACCATGTATAACTTCACATTGAATTAATTTATACACTAGTCAAGTTGTGGAGAAGAATTATGACCAATGGAATGAATCATGAGAAAGAAGAAACAGAACCAAAAAAAAAAACCTTAAAACAAAAACAAAACAGAAGGTAAAAAGGCAAGCGTGTAGTGGGCCTCAATCTGTATTCAAACTTCACAGTTCTTTCTCTGGATGGAGATAGCATTCTCCATCGTGAGTCCCCTGGAATTGTCCTTGTACCTTACATTGCTGAGAAGAGTGAAGTATGTCAGGGTTGGTCCTCACGGAATCCATATATCTGTGGTTGTGTACAAAGTTCTCCTGGCTCTGCTCCGCTCACTCAGCATTATGTCGTGTAGGTATTTCCAGGTTGTTACGAAGTCCATATCATCCCCATTTCTTATGGTGAAATAGTATTCCATTACCTTCATGTACCACAGCTTGTTCAGCCATTCGCCAATTGATGGGCGTCCTTTTGATTTCCAATTCTTGGCTACCACAAAAAGAGCCACTATAAATATCTTTGTACATATGGATCCTTTTCCCGCTTGTGTGATTTCTTTGGGATACAACCCTAGAAGTGGTATTGCTGGGTCAAAGGGTATGAATATTTTTATAGCCCTTTGGGCATAGTTCCAATTTGCTCTCCAAAATGGCTGGATCAGCTCACAACTCCACCAGCAATGTAACAATGTTCCAATTTCCCCACTTCCTTTGCAGCATTTATCATTTTCCTGTTTCGTTGTTTTAGCCAGTCTGACAGGAAAGATTTGGTATCTAAGAGTTGTTTTGATTTGCATTTCTCTAATCAGTAGTGATCCAGAGCATTTTTTCATATGCCTATAAATAGCTTTAATTTCTTCCTCTGAAAACTGCCTGTTCATATCCTTTGACCATTTCTCAATTGGGGAATGGCTGATATTCCTATATATTTGGCTCAGTTCCCTGTATATTTTAGAAATGAGGCCTTTATCAGAGATACTAGTTGTAAAGATTTTCTCCCAATTTTCTGCTTCACTCCTAATTCTTGTTGCATTGGCTTTTTTTTGTACAAAAACATTTCAATTTGAAATAATCAAAATTATCCATTTTGCATTTTGTAATGCTCTCTATCTCTTGTTGGGTCATGAATTCTTTACTTTTGCATAAATCTCATAAGTAAACTATTCCTTGCTTTCCCAAATTACTTATAGTATCAGCTTTTACTCCTAAATCATGAACACATTTTGACTTTATTTTGGTATATGGTGTAAGACATTGGTCTATGCCCAGTTTCTGCCCTACCATTTTCCAATTTTCCCAACAGTTTTTGTGAAATGGTGAATTACTAGCCCAGAAGCGGGCCTCTTTGGGTTTATCAAAGAGTAGATTGCTAAACTTGTTGATTTCTCCTACTTGTGTACCTATCCTATTCCACTGATCCACACCCCTGTTTCTTAACCAGTACCAGACAGTTTTGATCACTGCTGCTCTGTAGTACAGTTTAATATCTGGTATGGCTAGGCCATCTTCTCTAGCATTTCTTTTCATTAATAACCTAGATATTCTAGACCTCTTGTTCTTCCAGATGAATTTTGTTATTATTTTGTCCAGCTCAGTAACATAATTTTTTGGTAGTTCGATTGGTATGGCACTGAATAGATAGATTAATTTAGGTAGAATTGTCATTTTTATTATATTAGCTCGGCCTAACCATGAGCAACTGATATCTCTCCATTTATTTAGATCTGATTTTATTCGCGTGAAAAGTGTGTCATAGTTATGTTCATATAGGCCCTGGGTCTGTCTTGGCAAATAGACTCCCAAATATTTTATAGTGCCTACAGTAACTTTGAATGGAATTTCTCTTTCTGTCTCTTGCTGTTGGGCTTTGTCAGTAATGTATAGGAATGCTGAGGATTTATGTGGGTTTATTTTATATCCTGCAACTTTGCTAAAGTTGTTTATTATTTCAAGTAGTTTTTTACTTGATTCTCTAGGATTCTCTAAATCAATCATCATATCATCTGCAAAAAGTGATAATTTAGTCTCTTCTTTTCCTATTCTAATTCCTTCAATTTCTTTTTCTTCTCTTATTGCTACAGCTAACGTTTCTAGTACCAAATTGAATAATAGGGGTGATAATGGACATCCTTATTTCACCCTTGATCTTATTGGGAATGCATCTAGCTTATTCCCATTACAAATAATGCTTGTCAATGGTTTTAGGTAGATTGTATTTATAATTTTAAGGAAGGTTCCACTTATTCCTATGCTTTCTAGTGTTTTTAATAGGAATGGGTGTTGTACTTTGTCAAAGGCTTTTTCTGTGTCTATTGAGATGATCATATGGTTTCTGCTAGTTTTGTTGTTGATATGGTCAATTATGCTAATAGTTTTCCTAATATTGAACCAGCCTTGCATTTCTGGAATAAATCCTACCTGGTCATAGTGTATTATTCTCGTGATGAGTTGCTGCAATCTTTTTGCTAATATGTTATTTAAAATTTTTGCATCAATATTCATTAGAGAAATTGGTCTATAATTTTCTTTCTCTGTTTTAACTCTACCTGGTTTGGGTATTAGTACCATATTTGTGTCATAAAAAGAATTTGGTAGGACTCCTTCTTCACGTATTTTCCCAGGTAGTCTACAAAGTATTGCAATTCATTGTTCTTTAAATGTTTGATACAATTCCCATGTAAAACCATCCAGTCCTGGAGATTTTTTCCTAGGGAGTTCATTGATGGCATGCTCAATTTCTTTTTCTGATATTGGGTTATTAAGAAATTTCACTTCCCTTTCTGTTAGCCTGGGTAGTTTATGTTTTTGTAGATATTCATCCATATCTCTAAGGTTGTCAAATTTATGGGCATACAGTTGGGAAAAATAATTTCTAATTATTGTTTTGATATCCTCTTCATTAGAGGTGACCTCACCCTTTTCATTTTTGATACAGGTAATTTGATTTTCTTCTTTCTTTTTTTTAATCAAATTGGCCAAAGGTTTATCAATTTTATTGGTTTTTTCATAAAACCAACTCTTTCTTTTATTTACTAATTCAATAGTTTTCTTGGTTTCAATTTTATTAATCTCTCCTTTGATTTTCATTATTTCTAATTTGGTATTTAATTGGGGGTTTTCGATTTGCTCTTTTTCTAGCTTTTTCAGCTGTATGCCCATATCATTGATCTCCTTTTTCCCTATTTTATTCATGTAGGCATTTAGGGATATAAAACTTCCCCTAAGAACTGTTTTTGCTGCATCCCATAAGTTCTGGTATGTTGTTTCATTATCGTCATTCTCTTGAATGAAGTCATTAATTGTTTCTCTGATTTGTTCTTTGGACCAATCATTCTTTAGAATTAGAGTATTTAGTTTCCAATTAGTTTTTAGCTCATTTTTCGATGGTTCTTTATTAAAAATGATTCTTATTGCATCATGATCTGAAAAGGATGCTTCAACTACTTCAGCTTTTCTGCACTGGATTGTGAGGTTTTTTTTACCCTAATACATGGTCAATTTTTGAGTATGTGCCATGTACTTTTGAGAAGAAAGTGTATTCTTTTTTTATCTCTCTTCAGTTTTCTCCAGAGGTCTGTCATATGTGCCTTTTCTAAAATTCTGTTTACCTCCTTAACTTTTTTCTTATTTATTTTGAGGTTAGATTTATCAAGTTCAGAAAGGGGGAGGTTGAGGTCTCCCAATATTATAGTTTTGCTGTCTATTTATTCCTGTAATTCCCTTAACCTCTCCTCTAAGAATTTGTATGCCTTACCACTTGGCGCATATATGTTAGACAACGATATTGCTTCATAGTTTATGGTGCCTTTTAGCAGGATATAATGTCCTTCCTTATCTCTTTTAATTAAATCTATCTTTAGCTCTGTCTGAAATTAGGATTGCTACACCTGCTTTTTTTACTTTAGCTGAGGCACAATATATTTTACTCCAGCCTTTTACCTTTACCCTATGTGTATCCCCCTGTTTCAAATGTGTTTCTTGTAAACAGCATATTGTAGGGTTATGGTTTTTAATCCATTCTGCTATCTGCTTCTGTTTTATGAGAATGTTCATCCCCTGCACGTTCAGAGTTATCATTTCTATCTGTGTCTTTTTCTTCATCCTAATTCCCCCTTTTTATGCTTTTATTTCTCCCTTTCCCCTTCTCCTCCTCAACAAAGTTTTGCTTTTGACTGCCACCTTCCTCAGTTTACCCTTCCTCTTTATTCCCCTCCCTTATCTTAGTGTTTCCCACTTGTTACTTCTCCTCTCCTTTCTGACCACCCCCTCCCTTTTTTCCCCCTTCCCCTCCTACTTACCATAAGACAAGTTAGTAATGGGATAATGGGGAGAAAGTGATATCCTGACTCCTCCATTATGGGTAATGAGTTGAGGGAAAGATGTAAAAGAATACATAACCAGTACATGAAAGGGTAACTAAAGATTAAATATCATCATGAAGGAACCAGATCTCATTAAATAGAATGAGTATGAAAACAGGTGTTAGGTAAAAATCAAGCTGTTATCCATGGACCAAGCATCCAAAAAGCCAAATTCAGTCAGAATTCTATGGATATCATTTGCCTACATTTTAGCAAAGCTTTTAGTAAATTACCATATTATTCCTTTGTAAAATATAGAGTTGGCTAAGTGATAATATAAATTTATTTGAAATTTGTAGAATGGACAGATTCAAAGTACAGTCATTAACAGTTCAATGTCATTTTGGCAGAGTGTCTGCAAAAACCATCTCTACTCAGCCACAATTTCAAATCATTCCTACCTATGCTTTATTTCTCTCTCAATCTCCAGTTTTCTCCATTTCCTTACCAGATAACATATCCCCAAGGGGAACTTTGCTCACCCCATAGACACTCCAATTCTGGGTCCCTTAATCATTATCAAATTATTTGCAAAAACAAAAGTCCAGGATGAAGTGAGGTTATCTATTTCTGTATATCCCTCCTAACCATCCTTTTAGGTTTCCAGTAAAGTTTAGGCAACAAACATTTATTAACTGCCTATTGTGTGCCAGGTAATGTGCTAAAGCCTAGATATATATTGAAAAAGACAAAAAAAAGTCCCTGACTTCAAAAAAATACATTCTAGTGGTGGAAGTTCCATGCAGGCTATTGGGTACAAAAACGTATGTACAAGATAAATTGGAGATAATCATAGAGGAAAAAAATTAGAATTAAAGAGGACAGAGAAAGTCTTCTTGCAGATGGTGGGATTTTAGTTAAAAATTAAAGGAATCTTGAGAAAATATGAAGCAAAGACGAAAACAGAATTCTGGGAATGAAACAGCCAACAATAAGTTTTGGAGTCAGGAGACTGAGTGTCGTGTTCAAGGAATAGTGAAGAAGCCAGTATCTTTGGATCATAGAACATCTAGAAGGAAGACTGTAAAAGTAAGCATGGCCCAATTTCTGAAAGAATTTTAAAGCCAAAGGCAAATGGAAGAATTAAAATTTGTTTCTAGGGTTAATGGGAGCCACTGCAGTTAATTGAATGGGAGTTGTGTGATGTGGGCAGACTTGCAATTTTGAGACAAAAATGTGCCTCTTTGGTTACCACTATCCTTTGTTTGCTGACTTCTACATTAGATAAAGTCCTTGGAAGAAAGGGTTTTCTTTTCTTTTTTTTTCTTCTTTCCTTCCTTCCTTTTTTCTCCTTCATTCTTTCATTTCCTTTCTTTCTTTTTTTCTTCCTTCCTTCCTTTCTTTCTTTCTTTATCTTTCTTTCTTTTTCTTTCTCTTTCTTTTTCTTTCTCTTTTTTCCTTTTTCTTTCTTTGTCTTTCTTTTTCCATTTCTTTTTCTCTTCCTTCCTTCTTTCCTTCCCTTCTTCCTTCCTTCCTTTCTTCCTTCCTTCCTTCCTTCCTTCCTTCCTTCCTTCCTTCCTTCCTTTCTTCCTTCTTTCCTTTCCCTTCTTATATTAGTATTCCCAGTGCTTGGCACCTATAGTCTGCCCTTAATAAATGATTTTTCATTCCTGGATTCATTCCAGTAGATTGTCCTGGGGATTTGTATTTATGCTGTTTTTAATATTTTTATCAATGGTTTGCTTAATTATTTGCAAATTTGCAAATGGTATAAATCTTAGAGGAATTGCTAATATATTGGATAATAAATATATGATCAAAAAGATATTGATAAATTGGCTAAATCAGGGGCTGAATATAATTGTTTAATTTTAATAAAGAAAAATGTAAAACTTTGCCATCGGTTCAAAAATAATGCCCCACATTTATAAAAAGGGAGAAGCATGGTTAGCTGTTTGAAAAAGGTCTGTGGGTTTCAGTGGACTGAAAAGCTCAATATGAATCAGTAGCTGATTTGGCAGGTAAAGAAGCTAATGTGATTTTGGCCTGTATAACATAAACACATATTCCAGAATTAAGGAATTAATCATTGTTCTTATGGATTCTACCCTGCTCAGGTCCCACTTAGAATTGTATTTAATTCTGAATGCCATAGTTTAAGAAATATGTTAATAAGGTAGGAGTATGGGGGGAGCTGCCAAAGTAATGTGCAGGGTCTCAAGTGTGTACCATGTGAGGGTTATTTAAAATCTAAATTTCTTAAAGTCTGTAGAATAGAAGTTCTAGGTAAGACATGGTAGGTCTCATTATATATTTGAAGGACTGTAAAATGGAAGGATTAGGCTTTATGTTTGGCACCTGAATGAAGTAAGAATAAATGTAATTTGCAAGTAGTCACTATGGTTTGAGGTCAGAAAGAAAAAAAAAAAACAGAAACCTTTCCAACAATTGAACTGATCCAAAAGTGGAAGGGATTTCATGGGAGGGAATGGGTTCCTCTAAAATGTGACAAATTGTCACGTTTGTTTCTGTGGTTTTGGACTAGATGACAATTGAATTCTATTCCAAATCTTAAATTTGGATATTTTACTATCTTCACATGAACTTGCAGAATGATTTTTAATTACATTGTAGTAACACCTCAAAAGATTATGGACTTAGGAGCAGAGTGAAGATGGTGGCTTGAAAACAGGGACTTGGGAGGCAGATCCAACACGGCCACTTGAAAACAGCATCTTACTGGAGCTCTCTCAGAAGATCTGTCAGATTCCTATAAAAAAAGTGAATTTGAGAGAGTTAGAAACTGTGAGCAGTCTGAGTGGGGCAAATTTCCAAGTGGGGAGAGGCTGAAAGGCCGAAGGCACGAATCTGTAGGCTTGGAGAGTGCTCGGCGTGTGGAGCTGCTCAGGACCAAAGCGGAAGCAGCTGGCCAGGAAACCCATGTGGGAGACAGGCTGGGAGAAAGCTGGGTGCCCGAAACCGGTGGAGATCCCCAGGCCTCCCAACACAGGATGGCAGTCGGTGGAAGCAACGAGAGGCAGCGCAATGCCACCGGCTGTGAAAAATCATCTCCTGAGGCTTGCAGCCCAAAGATATGAAACACGGCTTCTTGAACTTCTGGGAGACATAATGGCCAAGTAAATGGCTCTAATCCCATCCCGCCTCACCCAGAGAATTCCTTGGAAAAAAAAAAGAACACTGGAACAAAGGAGATAAAAGTGGGGCTTCAGTGGCCCAATAGTAGAGGTTCATTAATCCCAGAGGGGCAGAGCAGGCAGGGGTCAACACCAGAAGCCCAGATGTAATCTTGCTTCCCTAGGGGAAGTGCCCACAGCAACTCAAACAATAAAGAGCTGAGACCATTGCTGAAGAGCAACAGTGCTGCAGAGCACCCCTAGGGAAAGAGACATCAGGGAGCCAGACCCCTCCACCACACCTCAGGAAACTAACGGCTATAATTCACAAAGACAACAACTAGACTCACAATTCCCAGAATAAGAAAACTGGGACAGAGAGCACCGAACCCTAAAGGCAGAAATTTATTGTAAAGCCAGGAAAAGGCTAAGCAACATGAAGAAGAACACAAAAAAACGGAAGACCTTTGATTCTTTTTTTTGGAGACAGGCATGATCAAAATGCCAATTTGGAAGGGGACAGCAATGACACTATAGATACATCTGATACCTCAAAAGGTATGTGAACTGGTCTGCAGCCCAAAAAGCACTGCTGGAAGAGCTAAAGGAGGATTTTGAAAACCAAATTAGAGAGCTAAAAGAAAATATGGAAAAAAATCCACTGTTGAAATCAAGTTCCTGAAGAATAAGATTGGCGAAATGGCTATGGAGATTCAGAATCTGAAGAGAGAAAATGACACCTTGAGAGGTAAAATCAGCCAATTGGAAAAGGAGACTCAAAAGCAAAGTGAAAACATTAACTCATTAAAAATTAGAGTTGAGCAAGTGGAAGTTAAGAATCTAGGAGGCACCAAGAAGAAGTAAAACAAAATGTAAAGAATGAAAAAATAAAAAAAAGTGAAATATCTGATTTGAAAAACAACTGACCTGGAAAATAGATCCAGGAGAGACAATTTAAGAGTTATTGGTCTACCAGAAATCCACAATGAAATAAAGAGCTTTGACAGTATCTTCAAAGAAATTATCAAAGACAACTGCCCAGAGGTCCTAGAAGCAGAGGGCAAAATAGTCATTGAAAGAATTCATTGATCACCCCCTGAAAGAGATCCCAAATTGAAAACGCTAAGAAATATTATGGCCAAATTTCAGAACTACAAAGTCAAGGAGAAAATACTGCAAGCAGCCAAAAAGAAACAATTCAAATATCGTGGAACTACAGTAAGGATCACGCAGGATCTCTCAGATTTCACATTAGAAGACAGGAGAAATTGGAATATGATATTCCGAAGGGCAAAAGAGCTGGGACTACAACCAAGCATCAACTACCCAGCAAAGCTAAGCATTATTTTTCAGGCAAGGAGATGGACATTCAACGAAATTCCAGACCTTCCTGATGAAAAGGCCAGAACTCAATGGAAAATTTGATCTCCAAATACAAAACTCAAGAGAGACATAAAAAGATAAACAGGGGGAAAAACCCTCACAATCCTTATTAATCAATAAGGGCAAATTATTTGCATCGTTATATAGGATTATATAATCTTATGTATGTTTTCTATATATACATATATATGTCAATCTTGAGAATAGTACAGCTATTATAAAAATTGAAAGGGATACACATAGATTGTGAATGCCTGTATAAAATAACTGATATAAGGATAAAAAACATAAGTAAGAGATGTAAAGGGAGGGCTATGAGAGAAGAGGCAAGGAGGTAGTAGAAAAGGGTAAATTACACCAAATGAAGAGGCACAAAAACATATTATAGTAGAGGGAAAGAAGGGAGGGAGATGAACAGTATCTAAGCTTTACTGTCATATGATCTGGTTCAAGAAGGGAATAATATACCCTGATAAGTATAGAAATCTAACTTGCCCTACAGGAATTAGGAGGGCAAGGGGGGAAAAAGGGAGGGGGGTTGTCAGAAAGGAGGGAAGAAGTAACAAGTGGGAAATGGTAAGATAATGGAAGGGAATAAAGAGGGAGGGTAAACTGAGGAATGTGGAGGTCAAAAGCAAAACTTTGTTGAAGAGGGGAAGAGGAAAGGGAGAAATAAAAGCATAAACGGAGGAAATAGGATGGAGAAAAAGACACAGATAGAAATTATAACTGTGAACGTGAAGGGGATGAACTCTCCCATAAAACGGAAGCAGATAGCAGAATGGATTAAAAACCATAATCCTATAATATGCTGTTTACAAGAAACACATATGAAACAGGGGGATACACACAGGGTAAAAGTAAAAGGCTGGAGTAAAATATATTGTGCCTCAGCTAACGTAAAAAAAGCAGGTGTTGCAATCCTAATCTCAGACAAAGCAATAGTAAAGATAAATTTAATTAAAAGATATAAGGGAGGACACTACATCCTGCTAAAAGGCACCATAAACAATGAAGCAATATCATTGTTTAACACTTATGCACCAAATGGTAAGATATGCAGATTCTTAGAGGAGAGGTTAAGGAAGTTATAGGAAGAAATAGAGAGCAAAACTATAAGACTGGGATACCTCAACCTCCCCCTTTCTCAACTTGATAAATTTAACCTCAAAATAAATAAGAAAAAAGTTAAGGAGGTAAACAGAATTTTAGAAAAGGCAGATATGATAGACCTCTGGAGAAAACTGAATGGGGAAAAAAGGAATATACATTCTTCTCAGCAGTACATGGCACATACTCAAAAACTGACTATGTACTAGGGCATAAAAACCTCACAATCCAGTGCAGAAAGGCAGAAGTAGTGAAAGCATACTTTTCAGATCATGATGCAATAAGAATTATTTGCAACATAGAACCATGGAAAAATAAGCTAAAAATTAATTGGAAACCAAATAATCTAATTCTAAAGAAAGAGTGGGCCAAAGAATGAATAAGAGAAACAATTAATCACTTCATTCAAGAAAATGACAATAATGAAACAACATACCAAAACTTATGGGATGCAGCAAAAGCAGTTCTTAGGGGAAGTTTTATATCGCTAAATGCTTACATGAGTAAAATAGGGAAAAAGGAGATCAATAATCTGGGCATACAGCTGAAAAAGCTAGAAAAAGAGCAAATTGAAAAACTCCAATTAAATACCAAATTAGAAATACTGAAAATCAAAGGAGAGATTAAGAAAATTTAAACAAAGAAAACAATTGAATTAATAAATAAAACAAGCTGGTTTTATGAAAAAACCAATAAAATTGATAAACCTTTGGTCAATTTGATTTAAAAAAAGAAAGGAGACAATGAAATTACCAGTATCAAAAACTAAGAGGTTGAGTTCACCTCTAGTGAAGAGGAAATCAAAACAATAATCAGGAATTATTTTGCCCAATTGTATGCCCATAAGTTTGACAACCTTAGAGATATGGATGAATATCTACAAAAACATAAATTGCCCAGGTTAACAGAAAAGGAAGTAAAATTTCTAAATAACCACATCTCAGAAAAAGAAATTGAGCATGCCATCAATGAACTCCCTAGGAAAAAATCTCCAGGGCCAGATGGTCTTACATGTGAATTCTATCAAACATTTAAAGAACAACTAATTCCTATACTTTGTAGACTGTTTGGGAAAATAGGTGAAGAAGGAGTCCTACCAAATTCTTTTTATGACACAAATATGGTACTAATACCCAAACCAGGTAGAGTCAAAACAGAGAAAGAAAATTATAGACCAATTTCCCTAATGAATATTGATGCAAAAATTTTAAATAAAATATTAGCAAAAAGATTGCAGCAACTTATCACCGGAATATTACACTATGACTAGGTAAGATTTATTCCAGAAATGCAAGGCTGGTTCAAAATTAGGAAAACTATTAACATAATTGGCCACATCAACAAAAAACTAGCAGAAACTACATGATCATCTCAATAGATGAAATACAATACAACACCCATTCCTATTAAAAACACTAGAAAGCATAGGAATAAATGGAACCTTCCATACATTATAAATAACATCTACCTAAAACCATCAACAAACATTTTTTGTAATGGGGATAAACTAGATGCATTCCTAATAAGATCAGAGGTGAAACAAGGATGTTCATTATCACCCCTACTATTCAATTTGATACTAGAAATGTTAGCTGTAGCAATAAGAGAAGAAAAAGAAATAGAAAGAATTAAAATAGGCAAAGAAGAAACTAAATTATCACTTTTTGCAGATGATATGATGATTTACTTAAAGAATCCTAGAGAATCAAGTAAAAAACTACTTGAAATAATAAACAACTTCAGCAAAGTTGCATGATATAAAATAAACCCATATAAATTCTCAGCACTCCTATACATTACTAACAAAGCCCAACAGCAAGAGATAGAAAGAGAAATTCCATTCAAAGTTACTGTAGACACTATAAAATATTTGGGAGTCTATTTGCCAAGACAAACCCAGGGCCTATATGAACATAATTATATAACACTTTTCACGCGAATAAAGTCAGATCTAAATAAATTGAAAAATATCAGGTGCTCATGGTTAGGCCGAGCTAATGTAATGAATGACAATTTTACCTAAATTAATCTCTCTATTCAGTGCCATACCAATTGAACTACCAAAAATTGTTTTACAGAGCTGGAAAAACTAATAACAAAATTCATCTGGAAGAACAAGAGGTCTAGAATATGTAAGGTATTGATGAAAAGAAATGCTAGAGAAGGTGGCCTAGCCATACTAGATACTAAACTGTACTATAGAGCAGCAGTCATCAAAACTGTCTGGTAATGGTTAAGAAACAGGGGTGTAGATCAGTGGAATAGGATAGGTACACAAGTAGGAGAAATCAACAAGTTTAGCAATCTACTCTTTGATAAACCCAAAGAGGCCCGCTTCTGGGCTAGTAATTCACCATTTCACAAAAACTGTTGGGCAAATTGGAAAATGGTAGGGCAGAAACCAGGCATAGACCAATATCTTATACCATATACCAAAATAAAGTCAAAATGGGTTCATGATTTAGGAATAAAGGCTGATACTATAAGCAATTTGGGAGAGCAAGGAATAGTTGACCTATCAGATTTATGGCAAAGGGAAGAATTCATGACCCAACAAGAGACAGAGAGCATTACAAAATGCAAAATGGATAATTTTGATTATGTTAAATTGAAATGTTTTTGTACAAAAAAGCCAATGCAACAAAAATTAGGAGGGAGGCAGAAAATTGGGAGAAAATCTTTACAACTAGTGTCTCTGATGAAGGCCTCATTTCTAAAATACACAAGGAACTGAGCTAAATATATAGGAATACAAGTCATTCTGCAATTGAGAAATGGTCAAAGGATATGAACAGGCAGTTTTCAGAGGAAGAAATTAAAGATATCTATAAGCATATGAAAAAATGTTCTAAATCACTACCAATTAGAGAAATGCAAATCAAAACAACTCTTAGATACCATCTCTCCTGTCAGATTGGCTAAAATAACAGAACAGGAAAATGATAAATGCTGGAGAGGATGTGAGAAAATTGGAATATTGTTACATTGCTGGTGGAGTTGTGAGCTGATCCAGCCATTTTGGAGAGCAATTTGGAACTATGCCCAAAGGGCTATAAAAATGTTCATACCCTTTGACCCAGCAATACCACTTGTAGGGTTGTATCCCAAAGAAATCACATAAGCGGGAAAAGGACTCATATGTATAAAAATATTTATAGTGGCTCTTTTTGTGGTAGCTAAGAATTGGAAATCAAAGGGATGCCCATCAATTGGGGAATGGCTGAAGAAGCTGTGATATTTGAAGGTAATGGAATCCTATTGTGCTATAAGAAATGGGGATGATATAGACTTCATAACAACCTGGAAAAACCTACACGACATAATGCTGAGTGAGCAGAGAACATTATACAGAACCACACAGATAGGGATTCTGTGAGTACCAACCCTAATAGACTTTGCTCTTCTCAGCAATACAAGGTGCAAAGAGAACTCCAAAGGACTCACGATGGAGAATGCTATCTACATACAGAGAAAGAACTGTGAAGTATGAATGCAGATTGAGGCATACTTCATGCTAGCCTTTCCCCCCCTACCTTTTTTTTTCTTTTTCTCTCTTTTGTTTTCGTTTTTGACTTGTTTTTTTTTTTTTTGGTCCTGTTTCTTCTTTTGCATGATTCATTTCATTGATAACAGTTCTCCATAACTTGACTGGTATTCAAATTAATTCAATGCAAAGTTATACATGGAAGCTATATGGGATTCCATGCCATCTTGTGGAGGGAGCCGGGGAGGGAGGGAAGAAAATCTGGAACTCAAAATTATGTAGAACCAAATATTGTGAACTAAAAATAAAAAAATGGAACAAAAAAAGAACAGGGACTCACTTAAGCTCTCCCACAAATCCCTCCAAACACCTGTAAAAATGACTCTAAACAAATTCTAGAGCTAAAAAACCCATGAAATAACAGAGAGAAACAAGTCTCTAGCCCTGGATGGTTGATGGGAAGGGTCTATCATACCGTGCAGGGAGCAGAGCACAGCCCAACATGGGCCATGCCAGGACAGACCAGGTATGGAGTAGACCAGGTTGAGCAGGCCTCAGGGCCATGAATCCATGAACTGTGACAGTTACCAGACTTCTCAACCCATAAATGCCAAAGACAACTGAGCAGGTCAGTGGTAAAACTGCTGGATTTGGGTGACAGAAGTGTGCAGTCCAGCCACAGCCCCACGCCAGCAGAGGTAGCTGCAGATGTGGCTGCAGGGGTGGCGGTAGCAGCAGCAGCAACAGCAGCAGTGTGGTGCTTACTTGTGGAGACCCTGGCCCACATTATGGGAGGAATCAAGTGGCTGATCAGAAAGAAAGTATAAAGATAGCTTTGCGGGTTCTGAGGCAAGGTTCTCTTACTTTATCCTGCTTGGATCTGGGTCACAGTCCTGGTTGGTCGTTCTTAGGGGAGGAAGAGCACTGGTGTGGCAGAGCTTTGTGCTGGCTGTGGAGAGGGAGTCCTCTTGGTGGTTACATGGTAGAAAGGAGTGTTTGCACTCTCAGACCAGAACACAGGCCAGGAATGGATCACCATACCACCTCAGAAGAGAAGTAGCTCTGAGAACAGCAGCACAAAACCCCTGAAGCTTGGGAAAAAAAGCACTCTCCAATCTGAAAACAGTCATACCCTGACAAAAAGCTCAAAAGCCAAGTAATTGGCTGGGAAAATTAGCAAGCACCACAAAAAGACTCAGACTATAGAATCTTTCTTTGGTGACAAAGAAAACCAAAACATACAGCAAGAAGAAGTCAACAGAGTCAAAGAGCCTACATCAAAAGCCTCCAAGCAAAATATGAATTGGTCTCAGGCCACGGAAGAGCTCACAAAGGATTTGGAAAAGCAAGTAAGGGAAGTAGAGGAAAAATTGGGAAGAAAAATGAGAGTGATGGAAGAAAATCATGAAAAACAAGTCAACGACTTGCTAAAGGAGATCCCCCCAAAATACTGAAGAAAATAACATTTAAAAAATAGACCAACTCAAAGAGCTCCAAAAAACCAATGAGGAGAAGGATGCCTCAAAAGGCAGAATTAGCCAAATGGAAAAGGGGGTCCAAAAGACCACTGAAGAAAATACTGCCTCCAAAAATTAAAATGGAGTAAGTGGAACCTAGTATCTTTATGAGAAATCAAGAAATTATAAAACAGAACCAAAGGAATGAAAAAATGGAAGAAAATGTGAAATATCTCATTGGAAAAACTGCTGACCTGGAGAATAGATCCGGGAGAGATAATTTAAAAATCATTGGACTACCTGAAAGCCATGATCAAAAAAAAAAACCTAGACATCATCTGTCAAGAAATTATCAAGGAAAACTGCCCTGATATTCTAGAACCAGAGGGTAAAATAGAAATTGGAAGAATCCACCAATCACCTCCTGGAAAAGATCCCAAAAAGAAAACTCCTAGGAATATTGTTGCCAAATTCCAGAGTTCCCAGGCCAAGGAGAAAATACTGCAAGCAGCCAGAAAGAAACAACTTGAGTATTGTGGAAACACAATCAGGATAACACAAAATCTAGCAGCTTCTACATTAAGGGATCTAAGGGCTTGGGATATGATATTCTGGTGATCAAAGGAGCTATGATTAAAACCAAGAATCACCTACCCAGCAAAACTGAGTATAATACTCCAAGGCAAAATGTGGATTTTCAATAGAATAGAGGACTTTTAAGCATTCTTGATGAAAAGTCCAGAGCTGGATAGAAAAATTGGACTTTCAAATACTAAGAATCAAGAGAAGCATGTAAAG
The DNA here is from genome assembly GCF_011100635.1 of Trichosurus vulpecula. Classification (NCBI taxonomy): domain Eukaryota; kingdom Metazoa; phylum Chordata; class Mammalia; order Diprotodontia; family Phalangeridae; genus Trichosurus; species Trichosurus vulpecula. The sequence continues at coordinate 462,728,958 of NC_050574.1, read as the reverse complement.
GTAAACAAGAAAATGAAATCATAGGGGACTTATTAAAATTGAACTGTGTTGCTTACAATCCTACATAGAAAGATGATATTTGTAACTCATGAGGCATTTCTCAGTATTAGGGTAGTAGAGGGCACAGTGTAATTTGATACGAAAGGATTATATCTAAAAAAAATTAAGGGGTGGGTGAGGAATATATTGAGAGAGGGAGAAAGGGAGAGATAGAATGGGGTAAATTATCTCACATAAAATTGGCAAGAAAAAGCTGTTATAATAGAAGGGAAGAGGGAATAGGTGAAAGGGAAATGAGTGTATCTTGCTCTCATCAGATATGACTTAAGGAGGGAATAGCATACACACTCAATTGGGTATCTTACCCTGAAGGAAAGTAGGGGGGAAGGGGGTAAGAGATGGGGGATGAGAGAAGGGAGGGCAGATCAGGGGAGGAGGTAATCAAAAGCAAACACTTTTGAAAAGGGACAGGGACAAGGGAAAAAAGTTAATAAAGGGGTACAGGATAGGATGGAGGGAAGTATAGCTAGTCTTCCACAACATGACTATTATGGAAGTGTTTTGCATAATGATACATGTGTGGCCTAAGCTGAATTTTTCACCTTCTCAAGAAAGGTGGGTGGGGAGGGATGAAGGGAGAGAATTTGGAACTCAATATACTAAAAACAAAGGTTTAAAAAAAGTTATTTTTACATGCAACTGGGAAATAATATATACAGGAAATGGGGTATAGAAATCTATCTTGCCCTAGAAGAAAGTAAGGGGATAGGGGATGGTGGTATGGGGTGATAGAAGAGAAGGCAGACTGGAGAAAGGGGCAATCAGAATTTATGCCATCTTAGGGTGGGAAGAGGGTAGAAATGGGAAGAAAATTTGTGACTCAAAATCTTGTGGAAATCAATGTTGAAAACTAAAAATATTAAATAAATTTAAAAAAAAATTTTAAAAAGACTTTAGGACTTAAGTCATGAAATATTTAAATTAAATGGAATATTAATGCTCTGTATGAAATGATAAAAGGCACAATTTCAGAGTACTGTGGGAAGATGTGTATGAACTGAAGTGTAGTAGAGTACACAGAATGAACTAGAACAATTTGTTAAATGATTACAAGATTGCACAGGAAAAAAAAAAAACTTTGGGAAATTTAAGAGATTTAATGAAAGAAATGACCAACAGGGACTCCAGAAGACTGAAATGAAGCATATTCCCAACTACTAATGGACTCATGATAGCCTAGAAGTTCAGAACATGACATAAATTTCCACACATGAGCAACTGTGGATTTGTTATCCTTGACTGCTTATTACAGGAAAGAATTTTTTTTTGGTAGCTGGTGGTGTTCACATGAAGAACAGACTAGAGATAGTCACCCTAAAATAAATAAATAAAAATAATGCAAAAAGCTTAAAGGAAACATTTTAAAAATTCATAGAAGTGAACAAAAGGAAGTTTAGAGGAAAAAAGAGAATGAGGACAATTTTAAAAGTGCTTTGAATTTTATATATGCTTTTTAAAAATAGTATTCAATAGCAATTCATGGTATCAAAAAAGTCTTCACTTTTGTATTATCTTCTTATATGAAAATATTCACATTTGCTTTTTGTCTAATTTACAATAACCAAAAATTAAAAATCTTAAAAAATGTAAGTCATCACCTTAAGAGTTCCTTTTTATTCCCACTTTATACTTTTATTTTATGGGTATGCCTTGTTTTTCCTATTTAAGATTATAAGCATCTTAAGAGTGAGAATTGTATCTTTTTTTGTTGCTTTGGAACCAAAATTCACCTTCCAAGAATTCTTCAGAAAAAAAAGATGTTCCTTGAAATAGAAAACTCCCTTTCTAACAGATCCAAATGTTTGACATTATGCCATCATCCCAGAGCAAGAAAAGACCTAAGAGGCCTAATTGTATTACCCGTACTTAAAGAAGAATGTTATCTATATTCTTCACAAACAGTTGCTCACCCTTCACTTAAAGACCTCTTATGAGGTGGAGATTGTGACTCCTCCCCAATTTCCACCCCTCAGTTCTTTTTCATTCTAATACAAGCATCCTTAGATTCTTTGATGGGAGCCATGTTTGGGGATGCTTCACAATTCAACCTTCCCTTCCATCCATGCCAGTCCTATTTTTCTATTTCTAGTTCTTATTCACTTTTAATCTACTGTTTAACTCTGTCCTGCTACTTCATGCTCTAGAGGTGATCTCTGTTGATATAAACAGGTAAATTAGTTGAACTCTGAAACCCCATAAATCTATAAAACTAGCTTTAGCTGAGCTTTAGCTTTTAAAGTATAGCTTGTATACATTTTACTAATACTTTGTTGCTACTAAAATACTTCTGACATATTCTCCTTCCCAACTGAACAAATGAGAATACTCATGTCTTATAGATATCTTTTTCTCTGGGACTTGTGTTTCTTTGTTTTTTCTTATAGGTATTAAGGTGCACATTCCTCTTCTATTTATTCCCAGTTTCTTCAGGCCTGCCTGACAAATTTCAGGGATATTACTTAAGGCATTCTCCAATCTGCTATTATCAGCTTGGCCTGACTGTTGGAACTGGTCATTAGGTGAAGCTTTGTGACAATTATTCTTTTAAAAAATTAGTTATATTTTTAATTTTTAAAGACATGTATTATCTTTCCTCATCCAGCCCCAACAACCAATAGAACAATCAAGAAAAAAAAAACCTCATAATAATGACACATATCCCAGTCAAAATAATTTCCTCATGTCATTTCCAAAGAGATTAAATATGTACATATGTTTTCTACCACAATGATGCTGTCATTCTTTAAATTGCTCTCTTCTGCTTGTTTCTCTCTGCATCCTGTCAAAGAGAGCATCCCCTGAAAAATTACTATTATTCTTACACTCAGTCTCATTTGTAAAAATAAATACATAATGGCAGGGATGTAAAACTGAATGGGAAAATCGGAAAAAAAACTTGAAACACTGTCCAGTCCAAACCATAGTTTTCTGAAAGGAAGAGCATCCAAAACAGTTTTAAGAAGGAAATTGAGTGAAAAGTGGTGAGCAAAGAGCAATCAAGGACAAGGATCTTCTGATGCTGAGATTTAATTCATTGGAGAGGAGTCATGTCCCCTCCAATTGAGCCAATGATTCTCTAATGCTCCAATGGATTTGTGATCCCATTCATGACAATTCTCCTTCCAACAATGTGGATCACAACCCATCTATGGCTGCCTATTTTGTCATACTTTTGTCTACGGCCTCCCATAAATCTGCCACAGGGAGTCCACCCAATATACTCAGGTTCTTCCTAGAGCTCTCTTGACATTGTATGGATATTAATGGAGCAGATATGTACTTATTCCTTACACACACACACACACACACACACTCTTTTTTTCCTCATTCTATATTTGTCAGATGACATCATTCACAATGCTTCTCTTTCTCAGGTCCTTGTTTATTAAACATTATGACTTTCTCAGGTCTAACATGAACTATTTCAGTTCTCTTTTGATGAAATTCTACTATAGTTCTTTGGGGAGTACAGGAAATTTCAGAGTTGTCTGATTTATAGCAATGTAACAAAAACATGAGCATTAAAGAGTTCATCCTTTGCTTCAAAGCAACTAGGCAGTGCACTGGATAGAGTGTGGGCCTGAAGTAAAAAAGACTAATCTTTCCTGAGTTCACATCTAGCCTCAGAAACTTGTATCTTTTTTTGAAGGGGTTATGAAAGGTTAATGCAAGGCAATTGGGGTTAAGGGACTTGCCCAAGGTCACACAGCAATAAGTGTGTCCAGTGTCTGAGGCCCTATTTGAACTCAGGTCTTGCTGACTCTGCCAGGGCCAGTGCTCTGTTCACTGCACCAGCTGACCTAGCCTCAGAAATGTACTAGTTGTATGACCCTGGGCAAGTCATTTAACCCTGTTTACCTCAGTTCCTCATCTATAAAATGAGCTGGAGATGGAAACAAAAAAATCACTCCAGTATCTTGGCCAAGAAAACCCCTAATGGGGTCATGAAAAATTAGACATGACTGAAATGACTCAAAAACAAAAACAAAATAAAATCAACAACACTTCACTTTAAAAAAAACTTGATATCACTAAAATAGCATTCAGTTTCTCTAAAGTGATCCAACCCCTTCTAATTCCTTTACAATTGTGGGCACAGTTTTCTATCCATTTGCAGTGGCTAAAAATACATGATATATGTACAGAGTGGACAAGTACTGTGGTTTGTCCATGTAACTGCTTGTTCTAAATAATGGTATTCTTTACTCACTTTTTAACTATGGTAGTAGTAAGGCTAAACTAGTTTGAGTGGTTATGGATACCATTTGGGAATCTAATAATGTACCCCTCATTTCTACACTATGCTTATCTTGCAAGAATGTTATCACTACCGTTCCTGTCCCTGACTCTTGGAGACTTGGTGTCATCAGTGACTCCATTTTATTATCTATATTAATGCAGTCCCCAGACCCAATAAATTCTATCTCTGCAATACTAACGCAGCACATCTTCCCTGACTTTTACCTTTATTTCTAGGTCCAAGAGGGACTGATAGCATATTCTGAGACATGTATCTATACAGACTATAACTGAAGAAACCCTCATCAGTTGGTATTAACTTTTAGAAAACTAACCAATTGACTATATGTCTCAATGCTTCTATTCCCAAGTGATTTCACAATAAAGTTCCACTCTTGTGAGGACATAGAGACCAAAATTGTCTCTGTTAACCTAAAAAAAACTGTAGTGCTAAACCTGAAAAATCATAGAATTATGAAATTCGATTTAGATGGACCCTTAGGGGTCATCTAGTACAACTTCTTTATTTTACAGATGAGGAAGCAGAGGACAGGACAAGTTAAGTGAATTGACCAAGTAACAAAGGATTTGAACTCAGCTCATCTGGTAACAAACCAGACAGTCTTTCTACTATATCGCATTCCATCACAAATAAAATGAGCCCACTCACCTGCCATTGTGGAACAGAATTCCGTGGTTAATAAATCCAAACATAAGATTCTCTAGTGTTTAATCATTTATGCCTTACATTCTGTAAATGGACAAAATCCTTTGTAATAAGCACTTAAATCCATCTTATCTTGATTCCTATATCACTTTCTCCATGCTGCTGTGAGATAGAATAGCTGTCTTACTTACAGAGTGCTTCAGGTGTGGTTTATCAGCATCTATCAAAGTTCACTGTCACCTACATTATCAAAAGCTGAGACTTTAAGAATATGTTCTACAGGGTGTTTCTAAAGTCTGGACACATAGGCAAAAATGCATATTTTCAAGAGATAAAATGAATGATATTTTCGACAACATTTTATTTAATTGTAATATTAACAAATAACATCTTCCACATGACTTCCATCATTTGTGATGCAAAGGTTGATGTGCTTTTCAAGATTCACATGAACTTGATGCAATAACCACATTGCTGTCAATTTTAGCACATTCACTCTTAATGCATTCAATCAAGTGTGTTGCATCTGTGATTTTCATTTTCATTCACCTTCTCCTTTAGCATACTCCAGAAAAAGAAGTCACTGAACAGTGCAGAGTCTTCATTGAAACAGTTAATGAGATGTTAATGGGATTTCCTATGTGTCCAGACTTTAGGGACGCCCTGTATATTATGACAAAATTGGCCAGCTACTCTGCAGCATCTTAATTAATTAGTGGAGATGAGATCACATCCTTCCATTGCTCCATATTGCCTACTTATTAAAATTAAACTAATTAAACTTCCTTAGGCTGCCAATCAAAGGCCTCCACAATTTAGTTCCTACCCACTCTTCAAGTTTTATCTATTGCAGGTGTCATATATCCTAGTAACTGTTAACTTTTGTGAGGGCATTATCCATGTTTTATTGCTATTTATTTTGTTCACAGTAATAAGACATTGATTTGCATTTAGAAGTCCCCAAGAATGTTTGTTAAATGATTCAATGTGTGTTGAGGACATGTTGAATGAATGAATGAATGAATGAATGATGAATTCGTGAATAGACAGATTCAAAAATCATCAAACAGAATAATTGGATTTTTTTCCTAAGACAATAGTGTCTATTGATTATTTAAAAATCAGAAAGAAGTAACTGGGACGGAGGGAGAGAGGGAGAGGGAGAGAGAAGAGAGAGAGAGATAAAGAGAGAGAGAGAGAGAGAGAGAGAGAGAGAGAGAGAGAGAGAGAGAGAGAGATGGGTCAATAGATAAATAGATGGAAGTTTGGGAAAAAATGTATTGGCCACAAAGATTGAAAGACTGCTCAGATCTATGATTTTATCTAAATAAGAAAGTCTTTTGTATGCCAAAAACAGAACATAGTCCCACGTCTTCCTGACCCTAAGCTTAATTTGTATTTCACTTTGCAATACTGTTTCTCACATAGTAGGTCTTCACAGATAAGTTCTCCGAAAAACATTTCCTTAAGGGAAACTAGAAATTGTACCGAAGACTTCTGACCAGTTCCAGTGCCCTTTCTACTACAGTGTGGATTAAAAGATGGTAATTACACCTGCATAGGAAATGTGAAGGAAAATGCATTGTTTCATGTTGTGTTAGAAGTTAATCAATGCATTTACCTTTATATATATATAAATATTCTTTTATTCATAAATGTATGTATGTGTGTATGTTTTGTAAATATGTGTATATTTCTCATCATTTGAAAAAGAACATCCAGAATGTGATAAAATATAAAGGGGGAAAACAGAGAGCCTGGAAATCTAGGTCAATGTTTAAGAAAAAAAAGATCTTGAAATAAGGAATTAAGAAGAAACTTGAGAAAACCAAAGTAATATCATTCTATTCAGAATAAAACTGTGGTTTATAGGATGCATGCTCTTCTCTTTCCTTCAAGGAAAACCATCTGGATCTAAAACCATGATAATCCATAAAGATAGTATGCTGTGATGATTGTAATGTTATCCCAAGGAATCCAATTCATTGATTTTTTCTTTTTAGAAATGATGTTCAGTCTTCAGAAAGGACTATTTTCATATTTTCCACATGAAAGATTTTTTAAAAAATGAAGAGATTATGATCCAGAGAGAGAAAAAAGCACTATTTAGAGCTTCAGGAAAATGTCAGAAGAAAAGTTAAAATAACATCTGATTCATGTTTATTTAATATTCAATTCTATTTTTAAGCCAGGTTAATGGTTTAAATGTTAATAGGCAAAGAAATTTAAAGGAAAGGAAATGTTAAATTGGAAATAAAAGCATAGAAATGTGGAAATTAATTGTGTATGGGAAGTTAGAAGACAAAGTTTATTCCTTATTCAGTTATTTTAAGAAAACTACAATTGAAAGCTACCTAGTTCAGTGTTCTGATGGTATAATATGAATGCTACAATTGAGTAAACATAGCCAACTATGTCTATATCTATATACACATACATATCCATTTACACACACACACACACACACACACACACACACACACACACACACGCACGCACACACACATCTCTGTTTAACATTTAAAGTGATTGGATAGGAGGCAGTCTACTATTGGGATATCTACCTCCTCTTCCCTTCTTTCCCTGTTTAGACTTTGGGAATGGAAAGAATAATAAAGTAGTGTCCATTTTTATTCCATCAAAAAATCTAAAGAAACCAGAAAGCTACAAATATATTAATGTATCAAATTCAGCCAACCATCTCCCATGTACCATAGAGAAAGTTGTGTTTGGTGAGTTATGAATATGCCCACTGGAATAATGAAGAAACTAATGAAATGTCTACACAGTGAGATTTCATCTGCTCTTTTGTTTAATTTGTCATGTGAATTAAGTAAAGAAAGAAGATTCAAATACTGAAAGGTGAAAATCACTTCAACCTAGCCAAGACAGCACTTTAAAATGTTTAACAGTTCCAATTTGTACAATATTGTGCAAATAGATTAGGAAACTGCTAAACAGTGAAAAAGAAACATTGATAATGGATTACTTTCCTGAAGAAATTTGTGGCAGGTAATTTATTTTCCATTAAAAAGTATCCTTAACAAATAGAACTTAGATCCAAACAAAAAGGAAATATATAAGGAGGAAAACTAAATCTGATGCTGACAAGTCTCTTTGGCAGATAATCCTGTTAGACTATTTTCAAAGTCTCTCACAATAATCACTATTATAGTACAGAGGTAAAACTACTCTTGAGTGAATTATGCCTTCCTGAGTCAGAAAGCTGAGGATAGGTGGTTCACTGCACAGCAATCGATGCAATGTGGTTAAGTTGAAGCTAAGCCATTTTTCAAAGGGTAAGCTTAAGATGCCACAGACAATGCAGCATAGTGTGGAGCTTGGACTTAGGAAGAATAGGTTTCAAATACATTATCTGACAATTACTAGAGGTATGACCTTGAGCAAGTTAGTAAACCTCTGTGTGGTTTAAAAAATTCTCAGACTTATGTATTAAATCATAGAATGGTAGAAGGAGTTCTTAATGCTGACAAATCACAGATCATGAATTCATGTGTAAGTTTGAAATGATGGACTTCAACATTTTAAGCCTCTATGATTTTGACATGGTGGCTATAAAAATAATACTGATAAAAATTACAACCTCTCTACAATTCACGTTATCATCTTTGGGAGTTGTTATAGTCAACCAATATATCACTCTTGGATTCTGGTAAAATAGCATGCAAATTAATTAAGATGAAATAAAATAATTAAATAACTCCCCAAACTCTTTTTGGCCATAATTTATAGTGTTGTCTTCTTCTATTTACTCACATATCAAACTTCAGTTTTTGATTTAGGAAATTGTTTAAGAGTCAGGCTCTTCCCCTCCCCCCCTCCCCTGCACTCTTGAATCCTGCTGTGAGGACATATTTTGTGTTAACCTTGGTTTCCTGGGTTCTGACTTCTGCCTTCCACTTTTGCAGAACAGCTATACTACTGGTAAATTTCAAGTCATAAGTGTAATGTGTGCTCAGAGCCTTGTAAAGAGTTTCAATGCAGAGTGCTGTGAAATTCCATGCCTCCTAAATTATTGAGGCTCAGCTGGGTCCTAGCCCCAAGTCCATCTTGAGAGTTACCAGGGGCCTCTGAGTTTTTACATGGCACTGCCCTGTACCCCTGAACTCCCTTTTCCTAACACTCTGCAATGCCTGACCCTGGGTACAAAGGAACATAATTTTCAAGTGCCAAAGGAGTTTCTGTAGTCTGTGTGGTGTGTGTGTGTGTGTGTGTGTGTGTGTGTGTGTGTGTGTGAATGTGCACAAATTGGGGTATGATAAAGGCATGAAATACAGTTTCTTTTTGGATTTCTTGATCATTATTCAATCTAGGGATCTTTTTTCCCCTGAAATATATGTGAGAGATATAAGCTCTTCTGTGATCTAACTTAGACGAAGTTAACTGGAAATCCTCCCAGGAATATCAATTTGGCCACTAAATGGAGGAGAGAGAAGAGACTTGCAGCAGCAAACCAAATTAGACTACTTTTATAATAGTCACTCTGAGAACTCTCTCTCTCTCTAGGCCTTAGTTTTGTCATCTCTAAAATACTCGATTGATCTAATTTACCTCTAAAGCCACTTCTAACTCTAAAATATATAAATCAGGTGATGAGAAGCTGAATTAGAGTGATGGTTATTGGAAGAGAGAAAGGAAGACAGAGAAGATAAATGTTATGAAAGTAAAATTGACAAGATTTGGAAATTGATTACAGATGTGATTAGAAGGACAATGAAGAGATGAGATTGCCTCAGTGGTTGGAAATGTAGATTACTGGAAGAATGGGTCTCATCAATAGAATAGGCAAGTGAGGAGAAAGAGAGGGGATATAGGGAAAACATTATCTGTTCTCTTCTAAACATGCAGAGTTTTCTTACTAGCATCTAGTTATAAGTATGAGACTAGAGATAAGAGAGAGAAGGTCTGGGTATGGACACTGAGGAGTTATTGGCATAGATATGATAATTGAGTCCTTGAGAACAGTCATGAATGTCAAAAGGAAGGAGAGGAGAAAGTAAAGGAAAGAATATCTAGAAGGAAGGGTGGATGAAGCATACCAAATGCTGCATAATGGTCAGCAAGGCTGAGATATTAGAAAGTACATTAGGTATACAAATAAAGAGATTGTTGGTATGCTTCTCTTCTCTGAGCATAAAGGTGGTATATCATAGGTTCAAAATGAGTTTTATCTTGTCAGACATAGCCAATGTGTTGGCTTGTTTTGCTTTATAATATTTTTTCTTGTTTTCCTTTTTTATAATTTGGAAGGATTGTTGAGTAGTAATGGGGGGGAAGCTAGATTTTTTTTAATTATATAGTTGGAACTCAGTAACTAACAAAAACTGCTGAGAAAACTAGAAAGTAGTCTGGAAGAAACTAGGCATAGACCAAAACCTTTTCATACCGTACATCAAGAAGAGCTCAAAATGAGTATACGATTTAAACATAAATGATGATATCATAAGCAAATTAGGGGAGCATGGAAGGAATTACCTGCCAGATCTATAGATAAGGGAAGAGTTCATGAACAAGTAACAAATAGAAACATTAGCAGAAGGGAAAATGGGTAATTTTGATTACATTAAATTTAAAATGTTTTGCACAAACAAAGCTAATATAGTCAAAATTAAAAGAAAAGTAACAAAGTGGGAAAATTTAGCAACAAGTTTTTCTGATAAAGGTCTGATTTTTCAAATATATGGAGAATTGAGACAGATTTATATTTAAAAAGGAGCCATTATGCAATTGATAAATGGCCAAAGAATATGAATGGGCAGTTTTCAGAGGATGAGATTAAAGCTATCAATAATTGCATGAAAATGCTTTAAATCACTGACAGTTAGAGAAGTGCTAAATTAAAAACTATTCAGAGGTAGTTCATACCCCTCAGATGGACTAAGATGACAGAAAAATAAAATGGAAAATGTTGGGGGTGATGTGGCAAAAATAAGTATATTAATGCAATGTTGATGGACCCATGAACTAGTACAAACATTTTGGAGATGAATTTGGAATTTTACTAAAAGGGCTACAAAACTATGCATATCTTTTTTACTCAGCAATAGCCTAAGAAGAACAAAGGAAAAGGAAAATGATCTTTATGTGTAAAATATTTAAAGTATCTATTTTCTGTGTTGGCAAAGAATTAGAAACTAAGGGAATTATGATACATGAAGGTGATAGAATACTATTGTGTTATAAGAAATGATGAAGAGGCAAGTAGGTGGCTCAGTGGATAGAACACTGGCCCAGAATTAGGAGAACCTGAATTCAAATCTGGCCTCTACTAACTGTGTGATCCTGGGCAAGTCACTTAACACCAATTGCCTCCCTCCAAGTATGTATGTATGTATGTATGTGTATTATATATGTATATTGTGGATATGCATATATAAAATAAAGGTGATGGTTTCAAAAAAACAGAGGAAGACCTATATGAACTTATCCAAAGTAAAGTAAACAGAACCAAGAAAAAATCTACACAGTAATAGCAATATTGTTAAGAAAATCAAATATGTAAGACAATAATTCTGATCAATATGATGATCTACTACAACTCCAAAGGACTCATGATATAAAATGTAATCTACTTCCATTGAGAGAAATGATAAACTCAAAGTGTAGATTAAAGTATATCTTTATCCTTTTTTTCTCCTTCTGCTTTTTTATGTTGAAACATGGCTAATTTGAAAATATATTTTTTTCATGACTTTGTATATGAGTGTCATTTTTTTCCTTTATCAATGGATAGAGGATGCTTGGGAGGAGGGGGAGAAGATAAAACTGAAAATAAAAATAAAATCTAAATTAAAAAAATTAAGAGAAATAGTAACCTAGGTGAGAGCAATTTCAGACAAGTTAGATTACAAAGGTTTGAGAAGTGACTGAGGAATTAAGAAGTGAAGATAACCACAGTAGATTTTTTTTTCTATGAATTTAACTCTAAGGGAGAAGGCAAATATAGAAAAAAATAATTTGAAGGGATTTCTGGGTCAAATGAAAGGTTTCTAAAGATGTAATAGAATTTGGCATTGTGTGTGTGTGTGTATGTGTGTGTGTGTGTGTGTGTGTAAATGAGCCAATTGATAAGATAAATGCTGATTGAAGAATATAGAGAGGGAGGAAATCAATGAAGATGCAAAAAGATGAAATTGGCTGGTATAAATAATAAGAAGGGAAAGAAATGTCATGGAGAAGGAAGACTTCTCCAGATGGGGCAACAAAAGGGAGGAAAATTGGAATTTGAAGTGGAAGGGAATAAATGTATAAAATATGGGAAAAGAGGGAAATCATGGGAATCTATTTTCTGTGAAAAACTTGAGGTAAGATCCTCTCCTGAAGGGAACATTGGGAGGGGTATAGGTAATTATACATAATGACCTGAAGATCCCTCTTTGAAGTAGAAATGAATTGTATTGTGACCGAAAGAAACAGCAAGTTCTATTTATCAGTGATGGAATGAGTATATGTGCCCAAGAACCATTTTAAACACTGAAGATTTTTATTAATTTTCAGAGCACAAAATGTTGGGCAAGATGACATCAGCGAGGAAGTAATAATGAATTTCTTCAGAAACACATTAATTAACCTTTTGCGGGCAGTGGAAGATTATTTGGTAAAAGACTTTTAGTGTGCAAAGATAGATACAACAATCTTTGGAGAATGAATCTTTCCCAATTCGTAAAACAAAAGTATCAACATTTGTAATCATTAGGTGAGTTTTAGATTGTGTTAGATATACCTTTTATCTAGCCCCAAGCTGTCCTATGACGTGGACATCAAAATAATCTGGTGGAGTATAATTGTTTACTTATTCTAGAAGTAAAATGTCATGTCTGGCTTTCTTGAATTAATGATCAGGCTAGGCCAATAAGTTTGGAGAGCTGATGTAATGTCAAAGTTTTAAATTGGGTTCCACAATCAAATCACTGCTTTCAACATGGGACTAGCAATACTTTTGGAACCTAGCTACTACAGTATCCTTGTTCTAAGATCCAAACAAACTTCTTGGCTCACAAACTTTTTAGATTTTTTCTGGATGTTTAAGGTAAAAGCCCCAAGATGAAATTATATGAAAGGGACCACATGTCTTCCCCTTTGTATTAAATTGTAAACTTGTGATTTTTTGTAGTTTCCTGAAAAAAGTCAATACATTTATTAAAAGTAAATAAATTGATTCTTTATGGAATGAATGAAGATCTGAAATAGAATTATGAATGTGTTTTTCATTATATATTTAACAATTACATTAATCATTAATTGTAGCCACCAAATAATTTAATATAAGAATTTCCATTGCTTGCTGCTCTTTGTCCTTCATTCTCAAAGAGGACCATGACATCATGGAGGTGGTGCCATGACATACAAATGAATTGGATTTAAGTGAGGTAGGGCTATGCAAAGCCAACCAGCCTCATTTTCTGCTCTGGAGCCATCTTGGTCCAGTGGCCAGATATGGATCGGGACAATCCTGGAGATGTCCCAGGATGCAGTAGGGGACCTTAGTCTTTTCAAGCTAAGGTCTTTAACAGGTCTCAGTTTGATTGAGGCATAACCCATTCAGTGATTAAGGCTTAATGAAATGATGCAAACAATGGCCTCTTAAAAAAATAGATCAGGGAAGAGAAGACCCTTAGGATTTCTGGTGAAAACAGAAACAATTGTTATTTACATTCATTAGGACCCAATCAGGGTCCAAATAGTGACCAACTAGGGCTTGGTCTGGAACCGTAGTGATTTGAGGTTTAGGTAGTCTTTAAGAGAAAATAAAAACAAGAAAAAAAGTTTCAGAGATTAAAATTTACATTCCCTTTGGATGTAGAATCTGGAAGTAGAAGTGTGATATCCTATGAGGGGAGGAAGGAAATAAAGAAAGAGAGAAGGAAAGAAAGAAAGGGAAAGAGAAAGAAAGAAAAAAGAAAGAAAGAAAGAAAGAAAGAAAGAAAGAAAGAAAGAAAGAAAGAAAGAAAGAAAAGAAGGAAGGAAAGAAGGAATGAAGGAAGGAAGGAAGGAAGGACGGAAGCAAGAAAGAAAGAAAGAAAGAAAGAAAGAAAGAAAGAAAGAAAGAAAGAAAGAAAGAAAGAAAGAAAAAGTAATAGACAGAGAGAGAGGGAGGGATGGAGAAAGGAAGGAAGGAAGGAAGGAAGGAAGGAAGGAAGGCAGGAAGGAAGGAAGGAAGGAAGCAAGAAGGAAGGAAGAAGGAAGGAAGGAAGAAAATGTCGCCCAACTGCAAATTTGGTCCCCAGTGGGCAGCTTGGGTCATGGACCATCCTGCCCAGGATTTCGCCTCTGATTATAATATCTTGGAAAATTTGTGGAGGGTCTTAATATATAACTTCAACCTCAGAGAGAAAATAAAGGCTCCAAATATGGTTAGCTTCCCCCACTAATACATTATGGACTTGTCATCTAAAACTTTCATTTACATACCTCTCAACTGGGCATTTGTCTCTAATTTTTGTCTTACTCAATTCTATGTAGTTTGATTCAACACATATTTATTAAAGCAACTGATACCTTTTGCACTGAAGGGTCTTTTAATTTCACTAAGATGTAAGATGCTTGCAAGTAGAGACTTTCATTTCTGTCTTTGTGTCCCAAACATAATTGCATACAGCATATGGAATGTAGTGTGAGATAGTGAATAAAGGTAGCTATACACACATTGGATAGCATTGTGATTGTGTAATCCAGGCTTACTAAGCACAAATTAATAAGTACAATTACTAAGTACAAATCCAGCCCCTTTCACTTACTAGCTCTGTTACCTTAGGGACATGATTTGCCATCTCTATTTCTCTCAGTTTCTTCATTTGTAAAATGGGGACAATAATAGCACCTAACATCTAGGACCGTGGTAATGATAAAATAAGATAATATTTGTAAATTGATTTCTATACCTTTAAGTACTTTATAAATATTAAGGGAAATAAAACAGGAAAGATAGATTCGAGTTGGACTCTAGAGAGCTTAAGTAGTGGGACGTTGAGGACATATTTTGCTGCACAGGAAGATTGTGGAGCAGCAGAGCAATAGGGTAAAGCCAGGCTTCACTTAGTGCCAGAAGATGGAAGAAGAATTATGAATGAAATCAAGGACGAAAGTGGTAATAGGAGCAGGAGGATGGGATTGATTAGTATAGCATGGGTGATGAGAACCCCTGCTTAATTTGTTGAGTTCTTCACTATAGATAATGAGATGACAGAGAATAGGCCTTTGTTAGAATGCGGCACCTCCCACAGAGCTACAGTATACTTTGAACTCATGCTCTTATACCCCTGAGACCTGTTGATTGTGTCCTAATTAATGGGTACTGGCTCAAGGATGATAGGTGAGAGTCCGAGGTGATCAGACTCTAATCAGAAAACTCTCCTTTCAATTTGCCCAACCCCCAGGCCCACGACCTATATCAGTGAGCCATGGTAATGGTTCTGCCCTTAAGATTATTAGCAAATGAAGAGAGGAAAGAGAGGGGAGGGTGCTTCTCCACTCCACCACTTTTAACAGCAATGATGATTATAGCAAAAGCACATGAAGATGGAGACAGGTGCTTGCCCAGGTGAGTCTCAGACTCTCAGTCTTCACAGTTCTAGTTGCTTTCTCTTCACTTTCTGCTTCCTTTTATGGATTCATATCATTGTAGAACAATCTGGGAAAAAATGGAAGTTTTGAGCCTCAGGGTTTACTTCCTGAGTTGATGGTTCCTGAATCAAGAATATAGGTACCAGCAAACAAAAATGAGATTTCCTTAATAGCATACTCCTTGGAGAAGAGGATCGCTAATAGTAAGATACTGTAGGTGAACGACTAAAGCTATGCCACAGCTTGGCAACAAATCTGCACCTTGCCAAACTACCCCTCCCCCATAATCGTTGTTAGTTGCTCAGATAATGCAGGTCTTAGGAGAATGCAAAATATCTGTTCCATAATCATACAACTTATATTTGCTCTTCACTGGTGGGAAGTATGCTGAATATAATAAGAGTACTGGGCTACTTTAGTGTTTTATATGAATTACATTTATTCATATATGCATTTAAAACTTATATATCTTATGTGGTTTCTGTGGTCAAATTTTTAAATGTCTCATACCAGATAACACTGTCATAACTGATTATTTTTTTTTGTGAGAAAGTAGCCTAATGCTAACATTTAACAAAACTATAGACAAGAACCGTTTCTACATTTTGTTTCAGAGGTTTTCCTGAAGAAAACCAAGTGGAAATTATAATAAGCCAAAGAGAACTTGATTCCTTTTGTGGTCAGTCTCTCAAGCTAGGTGCTGGTCCATGTTAACCCAGAATGCCATTATAGGATTCATTTATTCACCTCATCCACCTCCTTAATGATTTTACATACTTTGATTTATCCCTTCTCAACATTGATTAAATGTTTTCATTATTAATACTTAATTTATTTTATTTTTTGTTGTCATCATTCATGTAAAAGTTCTTCCTCACTCTTGATAATTTTAGGTGCCCTTCTCTGAGAACTTTTCCACTCTGTTATGGTGACTTTGAGGTTTAACAAATGGAAATGATACATTGCTGACCAGTGTTGGACACTCTGATTTGGACAAGGACAGCCTCGTACATTCTGTTTTGTTCCCAATATCCTTTCTGAGGACATGTTGCATTTCACCTAGCCAAGTGCCCAAGATAATATAGCCATAAGGAGTAAGCTAGTGCTATTAAAGTTACCCAAAAAGAATTGGTTAAAAAGACACCAGAGGCCTGCAAACTTTCACATTTCGAAGAGTGGTGGCAAGTAGAATAAGAAGCTGTTCAAAAATGGAGACATCTGCTAAGTATGAGCCATACCAAAAAGAACTTAATTCAATCATCCACTAGGGGGAAGCATAGCAGAACACTGACATACAAACAAAACTTAAAGGAAAAGATCTGGGTGCAATAGGGGAAGTCTGACATTTGACTTCAGTTTCACTTGAACTGCAATACAATCATTTGTAAAGGCAGATTCAAAGTCTTTCTTTTAAGCACTGAGGAGATTTTGTCACTGTTGTTCACTACCTTGAATTCCTTCATATCTTCCATTCTAGGTGCTACTGGGACTTTTCTTTCATGATTAATGTATAGTATATACAATTTTATAATTTCTTTAAGACAACATGAAACAACTGCACTTTTCTAAAATGATAAAAACAAAATATTTTCCCCTTTTCTCAACATAAATCTCTCATTATTTAGTGCTTTTTACCATCACAAGGCAAATCCAGGTGAGGACAGGGCATCAGAAATAGGCTTCTGTGTTACTCAAAGTGTACTAACTAATAATCATCATTTTATAATGCTTTAAAATTTTGCAAAGCATTCTATGTATATTTCTCTTTTGATAGGAGAAAAATATGTTTTTGATAAATATGCTTTCTAGCTTTAAAATCCTAATTTTGCAATGATGTCATGATTTTAAAAAGCATAATGAATGTATAAATGAAAATTTAATTTTGGTGTGCCAAATCCAAAAGGGGGTCATTAAAGATTTTTCAGTCTTGTGCTTTGAAAAACTTCTTAAAACTTGGAGTTTGAAACAATATCCAGCAACATCACTTGTTTCTGTTGTTGCATTTGAATCTTGGTCTTATCACTTCCTAACTGGTATGACCTTAGACAAGTCACTTGTTCTTTTTGGGTCTTAGTTTCATCATTAGTAAAACAAAGATATTTGACTAATTTACCTAGAAGTTTCCTTGCAGACCTAAATCAATTGATATTTATGAAGCTGTTTCAGCCAAGTATAAAAAAATAGATAGGAAAAAAATAAATTTTGGCCTCTCTTTAATACTGGGCAAATAAAAAAAATAATTTTGTGGGTTGTCCCTGATTTCTTTTTTCTTGTTCTTGACCTATCTTTTTTTTTTTATTTATTTTTTTTTTCCTTTATTTATTTTTAGTTTACCACACACGGTTCTACATAGTTTTGAGTTCCAGTTTTTCTCCCCTCCCTCCCACCTCCCTCCCCAAGATGGCATGAAGTCTCATATAACTGTCCTGTATAACTTCGCATTGAATTAATTTATGCTCTAGTCAAGTCGTGGAGAAGAATTTTGACCAATGGAATGAATCATGAGAAAGAAGAAACAGAACCAAAAAAAAAAAAAAAACAAAAAAAAAAAACCCAAAACCAAAAACAAAAGAGAAGCAGAAAAGGCGAGCATGTAGTGTGCCTCAGTCTGTATTCAAACTTCGCAGTTCTTTCTCTGAATGAAGATAGTATTCTCCATCGTGAGTCCCCTGGAGTTGTCCTTGCCCCTTTAGGTTGCTGAGAGAAGCGCAGTATGTCAGGGTTGTTGACCTATCTTTTTAAAAGAGAGAATGTGAGGGCCTCATATTTTCTACCTATCCAAATTAGCACAGTACTCCAGAGAGTATTCGATAATTTATTTTGCCCAGTGACCCGTTCTGACCCATTTTTTTTTTTCTGGGAGAGCTGTTCTGGCCTATCTCTGCCTTGTCAATGTCTTTGTATTTCCAACTTCTATTGATACAATAAGCGATGAGAAAACTCTCAAGAATACTAATTGCTAAATATTTCCTTAATACTCTCCATTTTCTCTCAAATCCCTATCCAAGGGAGATGATATTTAGTAAGAATCATTTAAAAAGAAATAATCTGATTCTCTTCTGATGATCTTTGGTATAAAATTTGGAAATACACATTCCATGAGACTAGGGTCAAAAGTTATGTATTTTGAAGCAAATGAATTTTTAAAATACCCTTTTTTAAAACAATATTCCTTTGCTTTTCTTACAATCTGATATAGACCATTTTTATATATAAGAATATACACATTTATCAAAGATCAGTGAACTTTTTAGAACTTAAAAATTGCACCCTCACAGTATGTAGTTAGAAATAATTGATTAAAAACAGAAAATACTTTGCTTCATTATTGAAATACGACAAAGTTATTGACTAAAAATTGTCTACATATGTGTTAACTACACAATGCTCAAGATCTTTTATAACCACTAACAACTGCAATTAAGAGAAAAATGAATATGTCTTATTAAACAGACCTATGGGTAGCGATTTAACAAAAATGCTTTTCTTTTTTTAATGTATATTTTATTATTTATTTAATATTTTTAGTTTTCAGCATTGATTTTCACAAGATTTTGAATTACAAATTTTCTCCCCATTTGTACCATCCCCCCACTCCAAGACGGCATATATTTTGATTGCCCCATTCCCCAGTCAGCCCTCCCTTCTGTCACCCCACTACCCCCCATCCCATTTTCCCTTACTTTCTTGTAGGGCAAGATAGATTTCTTTGCCCCATTGCCTGTATATCTTACTTCCCAGTTGCATGCAAAAACACTTTTTTTTGAACATCTGCTTTTAAAACTCTGAGTCCCAAATTCACTCCCCTCTTCCTTCCCTGCCCGCCCTCCCTAAGAAGGCAAGCAACTCAACATAGGTCACACATGTGTCATTATGCAAAAGCCTTCTACAATACTCATGTTGTGAAAGACAAACTATATTTTGCTCCCTCCTATCCTGTTCCCCTTTATTCAATTTTCTCCCTTGACCCTGTCCCTTTTCAAAAGTCTTTGCTTTTGATTACCTCCTCCCCCTATCTGCCTCCTCTTCTATTGTCCCCCCTTTTTATCCGCTTCCGCCATCTTTCCTGTGGGGCAAGATACCCAATTGAGTGTGTATGTTATTCCCTCCTTAGGTCAAATCTGATGAGAGCAAGGTTCACTCATTCCCCCTCACCTGCCCCCGATTCCCTTAAAACCGAACTGCTTTTTCTTGCCACTTTAATGTGAGATAGTTTACCCCAATCTATCTCTGTCTTTCTTCCTCTCTCAATACATTCCTCTCTCATCCCTTAATTTGATTTTATGTTTTTGAGATATCATCCCTTCATATTCAATTCACCCTGTTCCCTTTGTATATACATACACAAATGTATATGTATATATATACATGTATATGCATATTCCCTTCAACTACCCTAATACTGAGGTCTCATGAATTACACGCATCATCTTTCCATGTAGGAATGTAAACAAAACAATTCAACTTTAATAAGTCCCTTATGATGTCTTTTTCTTGTTTACCTTGTTATGCTTCTCTTGATTCTTGGGTTTGAAAGTCCAATTTTCTATTCAGCTCTGGTCTTTTCACTGAGAAACCTTGAAAGTTCTTTATTTTATTGAAAATCCATATTTTGCCTTGGAGCATGATACTCAGTTTTGCTGGGTAGGTAATTCTTGGTTTTAATCCTAGCTCCATTGACCTCTGGAATTTTCCAATATTCCAAGCCCTTCAATCCCTTAATGTAGAAGCTGCTAGATCCTGTGTTATTCTGATTGTGTTTCCACAATACTCAAATTGTTTCTTTCTGGCTGCTTGCAATATTTTCTCCTTGATCTGGGAGCTCTGGAATTTGGCGACAATATTACTAGGAATTTTCTTTTTGGGATGTTTTTCAAGAGGCCATAGGTGGATTCTTTCAATTTCTATTTTACCCTCTGGCTCTAGAATATCAGGGTAGTTTTCCTTGATAATTTCTTGAAAGATGACATCTAGGCTCTTTTTTTGATGATGGCTTTCAGGTAATGCAATCATTTTTAAATTATCTCTCCTGGACCTATATTCCAGGTCAGTGGTTTTTCCAATGAGATGTTTCACATTGTCTTCCACTTTTTCATTCCTTTGGTTCTGTTTTATAGTATCTTGATTTCTCATAAATTCACTAGCTTCCACTTGCTCCAATCTAATTTTTAGGGTAATATTTTCTTCAGTGGTCTTTTGGACCTCCTTTTCCATTTGGCTAATTCGGCCTTTCAAGGCATTCTTCTCCTCATTGGCTTTTTGGAGCTCTTTTGTCATTTGAGTTTAATCTATTTTTTAAGGTCTTATTTTCTTCAGTATTTTTTGGGTCTCCTTTAGCAAGTCATTGACTTGTTTTTCATGGTTTTCTTGCATAACTCTCATTTCTTTTCCCAATTTTTCCTCTACCTCTCTTACTTGCCTTTCCATATCCTTTTTGAGCTTGTCCATGGCCTGAGACCAATTCATATTTTTCTTGGAGGCTTTTGATGTAAGCTCTTTGACTTTGCTGACTTCTTCTGGCTGTATGTTTTGGTCTTCTTTGTTACCAAAAAAAGATTCCAAAGTCTGAGTCTGAGTCTGAGACCTTTGTCCCTGCTGCCTATTCATGTTCCCAGCCAACTTCTTGACCCTTGAGCTTTTTGTCAGGATATGACTGCTTGTAGAGTAGAGAGTACTTTGTCCTAATCTTGAGGGGCTGCGTTGATGTTTTCAGAACTATTTCTGCACAGCAAGCTCTGCCATTCCAGCAGTCCTTCTCTCCCAAGAACCGCCAACCAGGATTGCAGCCCAGATCCAGGCAGGGCAAAGCAGACTTTGCACTCCCACTCTAATCAGCTGCTAAATTCCTCCCACCAGGTGGTCCTGGAGGTGAAAGCAGCTACAGCTGTAGCTCTGGAAGCAGCCTAAGAGCTGCACTACCTCCACTGCCCCAGGGCAGCGGCCAACCACAAACTCCTTTGATTTTGTCCCAGCAGCTTTTCCCACTAACCTTCTCTGTTGTCTTTGGTGTTTGTGGGTTGAGAAGTATGGTAAGTGCCCCAGCTCTATGATTCAGGTCCCTATAGGCTGTTCTGCCCAGTTCCCAGCCTGGTTGGTCCTGGTGCAGCCAACTCTGGGCTCTGCTCCACTCTGCTCCCAGCTCCATGCAATACACCCTTCCGAGCAACCATCCAGGCTTTCCTGGGCTGGAGCCCTCCTTCCCTCTGCTATTTCATGGGTTATGCAGCTCTAGAAGTTGTTCAGAGCCATT
The DNA here is from genome assembly GCF_011100635.1 of Trichosurus vulpecula. Lineage (NCBI taxonomy): Eukaryota > Metazoa > Chordata > Mammalia > Diprotodontia > Phalangeridae > Trichosurus > Trichosurus vulpecula. Next base: position 462,707,158 of record NC_050574.1, on the reverse strand, counting down.
TTTTATACCTGGGGGAGAGCCTAAGGACGTCCCTGCTTTCCAGCCACTATCTTGGCCCCACCCCACCAAAAAATGATTTTCTTCCCATGAAAATACTTAAGATCTGACAAAACCTCTATTTTACTCTTCTCTTCTTCCTTAAGTTTTCTTGCTTAATTTGTTTCCACATTAACTAAGATGTGAGGATTTGAAGACACTAGAGCAAACCCACACATATTTGCCCATTTCATTCACAAACTCTGAATAACTCAAGTGATTCTCACAACCATTTCATTGGCCACAGCCTGATGATAGTGACCTGACCCAGACCAAGACTGAGGGAATTTCTCTGTCCTGAAAATTCCCAGTGGAGCATATCTAAGCTACTGTTGTTCTTAGATATGAAGATGATAAATTTTCAATAGATGTCCAGCTACTTTCTAAAATTTTTAAATATAAAAATATATATTTTTTACTTTGGTTTATGAAGAAATATGCTAACTATTCTTTAATCTGTAACAGAAAGAGCTAGACAAATGTCCTAAAGTAATAAATGGAAACATTTAAGGGTGTACTGGAGCCAGCCCATAATGTCTCAAGAGAAATTAATTGTTAAATTTTCAGCATGAGCATTTATATCTCAATAATCTACAAACCTAAAAATTAGGACTTGATATTTCATTGTCCAGACTGCAAAAAATTATAGAGAAAATACTAATGATGGAAATCAAACTTCAAAGTATCTCATGCTTTTCATTCAGTTGTTAAGCAGTTACCATCAGACTCCTAGAAACATTCAAATATGAAAAACCAACAACTGTACAGAAGTATCATGGGTACCAGGTTGTTAAAGGAGTAGATTTTTTGCAGAGTAGAGAAAAGAAAGGTGTTCCTTAACCTTCCCAACTCAAAGTTGAGGATCTGGAGTCCATAATCACATAGTGGGTTTGCAATGATTCAGGTCTTTATAAATCTGAACATGAAATCCAGGCATATTCTGCTGTTTGAAGCTGAGTGCCTGACATAAAGAATGAAATCAGATGATTGATATATTTTATTTTAGGTCCTGATATATTATTAAATTTATTCCTAGATCTTTGCCAAGAATATACACACTTGTTCAAATGATGAAAAAGAAAGAAAAAAACTGATGAATGATTTGAAAGGTGAAAAAGTTTGTTTGGTTTATTGGTTTTGGTAGCAGTTCACAAAACACAAGAAGCAGGATGTAAAATAAGTCTAGAAACTCATCATTTCTATATCATGATAGCAAAATCCAGCAGGAAATACTGAAAAGGAAAACCCTATTCAAAAATAATTACACTACATAAAATATCTATGAATCATTCTACTGAAAAGCAGTCAGGAATTACACAGATGCTACTGGAAAGCACTCTTTAAAGAACTTTTTTTAAAAGACAGCTTCTATAGTTGAAGGCATATTAACCTTTCTGTATTGTTCCACACCAAAATAATATAAATGATTTTCTTGTTTTTGTTTTATGTCATTTCATATTGTTCTATTATGTTGTGATGCTATTTGGAGTTTTCTTGACTAAGATACTGGGATAATTTGCCATTTCCTTCTCTAGCTCATTTTATAGATGATGTAACTGAGGCAAACAAGGTAAACATAGGGTAACATAGCTGGTAAGTGTCTGAACTCCAGAGTAGCATAGCTGGTAAGTGTCTGAACTCAGGAAATTTGAACTCAGAAAGATTGATCTTCCTGACTTCAAGTCCAGTGACAATATCTACTGTATCACCTAGCTGCCCATATAAATCATGATACTAAGCAAATTAAGTCACATATTTATTATTATACCATTCAAACCAATAAGGATGTATTTTAACAACCTAGGCAAAATGATAACAAATTTCATATGGAGTGGGAAAGGTGTATAATATTAAGGGAAATGAAAAAATAAAGTAGCAAAAATAAGAAAAATACTTACAGTCTGCAATTTATATAATGAAATAGTAAGCAAAAAATCTGGCACTACTAAGCAAATAAAAAAGTAGATCAGTGGGATAACTTAGAAAAATTAGAAAGAATTGAACTAAATCACCTGGCATTCAGAAAAAAACATTAGAATTCTAATTTCTTGGGGAAAACCCTTTTTGTACAACAAATGATAAGAAAACTGGAAAGCAGATTAACATAAAATAATTTTATACCAAACTATTACCTTATACCAGAATAAGAACAAAATGATTGCGTGATATTGAGAACAAAATAAAAGAAAGGGAGAGAGAGAGAGAGAGAGAGAGAGAGAGAGAGAGAGAGAGAGAGTGTTTTCTACAGCTGTGGTTAAAGATAGTTTTCTTAATCGTAATAAATGATTTTCATTAAACAAAATTGAAAAATATTTTCACAAACAAAATCAATGCAGCTAAGATAACAAGATGTCAAAAGAAAAATTTTTTGTTAAATATTTTTGATATGTCTGATACACAAGATATAAGCATAATGTTCCAAAAGTCTTAGTATAGCTTTAAGCTACTAAAATTTAAAACTGGTAGAAGTTTTTCTGGGACACCTTTCATAGGCTACCTATACAAATATATAAAACCAAGAGATATTTCCCAAAGCATTAATGGATAATAGAGTTCTCAAAAGATGAATTACACATAATAAACTTTGTCAAAGATTACTCTAAAGTATGGATAGTGACAGAAATGCAATTCAAAATAAATTTGAAGTTTCAACTCATACCCAGAAAATTGTCAAAGATTAAAAAAAAAAGTTTCAGGACACCCACTGCTAAAAAAATGTGGAAAGGCAGGAAAACAAATCTATAGTGAAGCTTTTAATTATTTCCAAACATTCTGGAAAATATTTTTAAATTATTCTCAGACAGTGACTAAAGATGTTCATCTTCTTTCATCCAGAGATACCACTACTTAGGCATATACTGAAAGACAGTCAAAAAGGGAAAGGGAGGTCTCATATCCTCCAGATACTCATAGTATCCTGTTAGTGTGGTAGCAAAGAAATAAAAACAAATTAAAGGTGTATCAATCAGTAGATGGCTAAACAAATGATCATGAATGTAATTGAATTTTACTGGATTATAAGATGTAGAAAACATGAATAATTAAGTGATGAAAAGTGAAATAAACAGAATTAGGAAAACTACCATATATAAAGGCTACATCAATGTAAATGAGGTTTTTTTTTTAAAAGAAGTAATTGAATGCTGTGGGAATTATAATACCAAGATGGGTCACAAAGAAGAGATAAGAAAATGCACCTTTACTCCTTTCTTTATACAGTAGGAGACTACATTTATTGTCATGTTTTGTGGTTGTATTAGTTTTGTTGAACTGTTTTACTTTTCATGGGAGAAAACGCCCAAAGGGCCATAGGAACGTTCATACCCTTTGACCCAGCAATACCACTTCCAGGGTTGTATCCCAAAGAAATCACGCAAGAGGGGAAGGGACCCAAATGTACAAAGATATTTATAGTGGCTCTTTTTGTGGTAGCCAAGAATTGGAAATCAAAGGGATGCCCATCAATTGGGTAATGGCTGAACAAGCTGTGATATATGAAGGTAATGGAATATTATTGTGCCATAAGAAATGGGGATGATACGGACGTCGTAAAGGCCTGGAAAAATCTACACGACATAGTGCTGAGTGAGCGGAGCAGAGCCAGGAGAACATTGTACACAATCACAGATATATGGATTCCATGAGGAGCAACCCTGACAGACTTCGCTCTTCTCCACAACGCAAGGTGCAAGGACAACTCCAAGGGAGTTGGAGAATGCTATCTACACCCAGAGAAAGAACTGTGAAGTTTGAATGCAGATTGAGGCACACTACATGCTTGCCTTTTTCTCTTTTGTTTTTGTTTTTGGGGTTTTTTTTTTGGTTTTGTTTCTTCTTTCTCATGATTCATTCCATTGGTCATAATTCTTCTCCACAACTTGACTAGTGTATAAATTAATTTAATGCGAAGTTATACATGGTAGTTATATGAGATTCCTTGCCGTCTTGGGGAGGGAGGGGGGAGGGAGGGGAGAAAATCTGGAACTCAAAATTATGTAGAACTGTGTTTTGTAAACTAAAAATAAAATTTTTTTTAAAATGAAATTATAGGCAGTTCAGAGACAGAGAGATAACTGGAATTAGGCTCTGTAGATGATAAAAATTACATATTTTACATATTATTTATTTAAAGATCTTTTGTTTAATAAATGAAGTGATTTAATCATTTCAAATAGAAATAAACCTAATAAAATAAAATCTCAATGAAAAAGGAATCAAATATTGGGAACTCCTTAGTATTAGTGATTCCCAAATTATTATTTCTGCATTTATTGGTCATCAGGCTGATCTTTCTTTTTTTTTTTAAACCACAAATCTCATGTTTTAATGTCACCTTGATTTTGAGGAGATGGGGAAGGTGAATTGAGTGAAATTACTATACACTATTAAAGAATCTTCATTAAGCAGTAATATATTTCCTTAGATGTCAACCTTTGCATCAATCTGTCCTTTTTTATCATTGTGAATAAGTTTATGAATGAAAAAGACTAGTGTAGTCTTTGACATGTACTCCAGAGATGAATATAGGCTCTTTAAAACAGTTCTGAGAATTATAATTACATGTCAAAAAATTTTTGTTACTGGAATAATCATGCATCACTTGTCAAATATATTCCATTATTTCTATGTTACTGCTTAATGTGTGGATGTCTGCCTTCTATGGATGAAGTTCACTGTCTTTCAACCATTTGAATGCATTCTAAAGTAGGAATTTTTTTAAGAGCACTTCACATTTAACTGCCAGCAAATGTTTCAAGCTCTTCTCTGGCAATTTGCAAGATCAATATATGATATTATAAAGGAAAAAAAGAAAGCTTTTCTGTATATCCAGCTGGCACACACAAGTAAATGAAAAAAAAATCATTAAATTTGGACTGATCGGTGAGCAAAAGTAAATTCATCATTTACTAGAGGCACTCAGTTTCTAAAGACATATTGAAAACTGACAGCCTCCTAAGGAATTATGGAAATTTTTAAAAAGTAATTATCAAGTTCATGCCATAGTGTGAGATTCACACTGGATTCTGGAAGAGAATCTAGATGTTGTGTTTTCTGTAGCTTAAAACTTTCTTCGTTTCATGATTAATACTCAGGAATTTAATCTAATATATTAATTATTCCTTGAAGAAGTATAAACAAGGAGATCACATGGTATAACTGAAAATAGACCCTTTTATATAAGGAATATGTGGGTTTAATTCTTTCTTTTGATGCATACTGACCATGTGACTTTGAGCAAGTCTCTTACGGTCTTCATATTTTTAATGGTAAGAAGGGTGGGACTTTTTTTTTACTGTTTTCTCTTTTAGAATGTTAAGGTAATCAAGTACCTTTGAGTGTTGCCTTTCAAATATGATGGAAAGTAAAGTGGGACTTTTTGCTGTTTTTTGTTTGAGTGCTTCTCAGCACTGAGGTAATCAAGGGCCTTTGAGGCATCTTGCCTTTGTTTCTTTGATTGAACCAAGAGTCTTTGATGACCTGCTTAAGAAACAAGAAAGCCTAGTTCACACAGGTTTGAGTCACATGGTTGTAATGCCATCTGACCCTGAGAAGGGTATATAAGATCTGAGGTTGGTGTTTTGTTTTGGGGCTCTCGTTGGAAGAGTGTCATGGATTTAAACAGATGAGACTATGGGTAGCCATGATGGAGCCCTCCGGCTTTGAAAACCCGGATATTGATCCTTCTCTCTCTGGTAACTGTATGTATTGCTATAGTGATATGGTTAGAAGCCTGTCTACTGGTCTGTGTTTATTTGCTTTGTTTGTATAATGCATGCTTGTAATTTCTGTTTGTATACTCTCTGAAGTGCAGAGTGCTGGCTTTTTCCCCTGAACTAAGTGAATGATATATGTATATACAATTAAAGTGAGATTGTGAACCCCTTACAGTTGCTTTCCTTAGAAAAGTTGATCAAAGAACCTGTGCTAGCAGCTCACCTTTGCACCACTGTTATTGGCCTTATACCTCCACAGCAGCTGCAAGCAACATTGTTGTTACAATATTCCAGGAAAAAAATTTAAGAGTTTCAGTTGAAGAACAATAACAAATCTGCATCAGCAGAGGGAATTTACTCCCCAATAGAATCCCAGGTCTGGTTCAAAGCAAAATAAAAATAGATTTTAAAAGTCAAAAGCTCATTGTATTACATCAAATTTTTAAAGATTCTAAAGGTCTTCTATTTCAAATGTTCTATTTTACAGTTGAGAAAACCAAGAATCAAACTTCTTAAATTGTCCAAAGTCATACAATTCCAGTGAAAGAACTGTAATTTTCTTGCAATGATATCTACTACAAAATAGAGTACTCACTCATTCCATGGTCTAACCCCCCCCTAAAAATGATGGAATGTTATGTACATAAGAACAAAAATAGGTTATGAATTTCAATAGAACTTATAGATTATCAAAAGAGCAAAAGAATGAAATGCTGGAGATAAAAATATAGAAAAAGATGATAAATATAAGAGAGTGAAGAACATGCTTATTACTAAGGAAAGGAAGTTTAGATGAAAAACATGAAATTTAGCATTCAAGATTCAGGAGACAAACCAGTTCATTTTTGTTATTGTTGCTGTTTGTTTGTTTTGTTTTATTTATTTTGTTTGAAGTACTCAAAGTTAAGAGCCTTGCCCAGGATCACACGGCAAGTAAGTGAGCCTGGCTTAAAATTCAGGTCCTCTTTAATCCAGGGCCAGTGCTCTATCCACTCTTCCACCTAGCTGCCCCTAGACCAATTCCAAGCATTATTTCTAAACAGAAATAAAAATTGGGCCTTGAATTTTAAGGTCTAAAATCCTATGGCCAGAGAGAAAAAAAAAGATCCATTTTTATTTGTTTAAAAATATTAAGGATGTGTGTGTGTGTGTGTGTGTGTGCGCGTGTGTGTGTGTGCGCGTGTGTGTGTGTGTGTAAAGAAATTCAAGATGGGAAAGTCTCAGGAGAAAAGTACCTTAAGTGATTCAGAGTGCAGTGATTCAGAGACATCTGGAAAGCAGCGATGCTGAAAGGGCTGAAGGAGAGGTTCTGGATCACAAAATAGATGCGAATTTGCCGTGTAGTGAAGCAAGATATATAATATATACATGTTCACATGCATACATGAAATACACACATATGCATATGTGCACATGTATAATATACAAGTGTATCTTATAAGCAAGAGTATGTTATATACAAGTGTATATTATACATGTGCATATATGTATTTACATACGTACATATCTTTTGTGTTTCATCATGTCATAAATCAGGAAGTTCTAATTTCTCTCTGAAATTTCAGGCTTATGCCCAGAATGGCTGCTCAGCAACTACTTAATGATGATGATTATAATAATTATGATGATGAAGAATCCACATTTGGGAATTCTGCTTTTGATTTTAAGTAGGCACTTTTTGAATATCTATGTTAATTAGGGTGAGAGGACATAAATTAATGAAATACAAAATCTAAAAATGCCATTACTTTTTATCGCCTCCCCTTCATAACTTTTCTTGGAGTTGCTACCAAGAATTAAGACTAATGCATTTTGAGTTTTACCTCCTTTCCTTTCTCTAGTCCTTTGATTAAAAACAAGTTATAAAAGAAAAAAATTTCAAAGGTCTGCATAATTCACAAGCGGTATGACCTTTTGTACTTAGATGAATTAGCGCTCTCATCTGAAGCACGTGACATCCCATGAAAGCCTTCTGTGTTTATCCTCTATTATTCTTTCCCATGCCTTCTTAAAAACCCTTCATACAGCTTCTCCATAATGCTATTCAGGCCTTCATTTAGATATCTTTTGGCATGCTATTAGTACAAGTTTCATGTTCTGATAACTGGCAATCAATAAATCTTTGAGGCTAAATAATCACCATAATTTCATCCATTAAGTTATTTTGTATTATCTTCAGATATTCATGAATGAACTTTGTTGGAAGAGAAACTTAAGAATCTTGCTTTGCTGAGACAATTTTTTTTAAAAAGATCAGCAGGCATTATACACAGGTAATATTTTATATTGTCTAATACTTCAGAACCTAAATAATCAAAAATTGGCTATCCTACTAACAACAAAAAGGGAATTCATATATGTACATATGTGTATATATGTATATGTAGTGTGTGCATGTATGTATGCATATATATACATGCACACACATATACACATACGTATCACATATGGCAAATGTGTTATGAGTGTGTATATACATATAATTTATATAAAACTAAATGTATTCATGACTTAGTCAAATCAAAGCTGAAGTAATAGCCTATGTTGAATAGATATGAATATTCAGAAAAATGTACCCGTTGTTCCATATATGTTGTTATTGATGACAAGATATGAATATATCTTTGCTATATATCCTATCTACTAAAAGAAGATGTATAATTTCTTTAAAAAGGAGTGGGAAAAGTACATTTCAGACCACTTTAAAGCCAACATTTTCAGGTGAGAGGAGCAGAATGTATTGCTATCCTACTGGCACCATTAGAGGGGTTCGCAATCAGGGAAGGACATCTTATAACTATTATTTCTCTTACTTTCCCTCGATATAGTCAGTCCCTCTACCAGCAGTTTTTAGAGCTACTAAGATTAAGTCTGCTGGATGGGCAAGAAATTTGGAGTTTATTTTTAATTCAATAATCCCTTAATGAGACATTGTTATCTTCCCTTGAGCCTAGAGGAGAAGGCTCAGGAGAGGTGACATATGCAATGACACAGGGTGGAGTTTAGATTTCCTGAATGGGAGTTTTGAGAGAGGCTAATATGATAATTTAATGTTGGTTCTCAGTCATTACTAAGTCGTGTCTGACTCTTTGTGACCCCATTTGGGTTTTTTTTTTTTGTAAAGATACTGGAATGGTTTGCCATTTCCTTCTTTAGCTCATTTTACAAATGAGGAAACTGAGGCAAATGGGATTAAGTGACTTTCCCAGAGCAACACAGCTATTACATGTCTGAGGCTAGATTTGAACTCAGGAAGATGGATCTTCCTGACTCCAGGCCCAGCACGCTATCCTCTACATGTCCTGGTGACTCCCAATGTAATTATAGCAGCTGGCATTTTAGCATATACCAGTGGTAACCATTTGCATTTCAATAGCCTTGGGAGTAGCATATGTGGATAGAAAAGTCATTGCTGAACTCTAAATCTGAGACAACTGATATAAGGCTCTGTTTTGCTTACTTCTCCTCCCTTCTCTTCTTTCCTGGGAAAATGTATATTAATTTGAAAGCTTGCCTGTTCTCTACAATTCATTTTCATTTGTGTTCAACTAGCATTGGAAGCCCATGTTAAGCAAAATTGTGAGTAGCCGTAGTAATTTCTATTTGATGAGTATCTCACTAATGGGAATTGAATGTGAGAGAGTTGCACTGGTTGGCACAAAGGAAAAGAAATATAGATACTTTTGAAAATTGTCAAGATCTTCCCAACTGGAGACCATGGAGCTAAATGAAAAAGAATTTTATTAATTTATTTTTCATACATTCTCAAAGCAGGGGGGAAAAGTGAATCTGTTAATTATCTATGGTGTAAGTGTCAACATGGTATGTAAACAGTAGTAGAGTTACCCAGTAGAAATTCATTAAAATTCCTGGGAGTTTATGCTATAGTCTTTGCTGTGGTAGCATGTCTCTGTTATAGGTTTTTTTGTATAAAGTTATTTTTTAAGATTCTGTTGCACTGCTACTGGAGAAGCACTAGAATTCTTACTTCTTCTCCCTCTGGTCTTTTCTTATAAAATATGGGCATTAATAGGCTTTTCTTGTCACATTCCTTCTCTTCCCACTAGATGTGACTTTTTCTCTAGCCACTAACTTTGCTCTACCATGCAAAAAGAGTACCCTTAAGCTGGCATAAAATTTTTAAATGATGAAGGCCATATGATCCCCTGACATGAAACTGGAATTGTGATTTGGAGGGGACAGCATAAGCTTTAGCTGGATTTCCTTTCTTAAACTTAAGAAAATCAATTACTTTCTGGGAGACTTTTTTATCCCTGCCTACAATGTTACTTCACCAGTTGTTTATTTCTTGATATGTTATTATCCATGCCTTCTGTTTCTCATAAAAGGGTGATTACAGCCATATTTCCCACTGCCATTGTGGTCTTTCCAGGAAAATACTCAAAAAACCAGGCATGCCTGCTTCCATTCCTAATTTCATAAGTTGATTATCAATTCAACATACCAGCTTCTTCTTATGGTTTTATCTGTATAATACTTTCCAAAAGTAATCTAATCTGAAAGTATCATTGAAACCTGTTCTTATAAAAAAAAAACAAGTTGAGTGATATTGGAGGATGGAACGAAAGAGTGAACTTAAAATAAGCCTATTGGGCACTCCCTTAACTACAGCTTAGCTGCCCATAGCCCACAATAAACTATTAAACTGAGTAAGTAAATAGTAAGAGTAGAAGAAAAGGGCAGTCCTTGTGCCTCTTATGGGTTGCCTCTATGGGAATAATTTGAGAAGTGTAGATATCAAGTAATATCTTCCTTATGGACAGAATCAATCTACCTTACTCCTTTGAACTGTCACTGCTCCCTATAAAAATGAAAATGTCCACAGTACATTTAGTCCTATAATCCATTTTTGGCCAGCCTCAATGTGAATTAGCTTATCTAATTTTCAACATATTGACTGACTGAGAGTAGACCTCTATGGAATGGTACCCACTTTAGATGTATTTTCATATTGGGGAGGGCAAAGAAGTAGTTGTAGCTCACAGAGCATTGCCCAAGAATGACAAAGCTTGCTTCCAAGGTGAGAACAATCCAGGGCACAGTCAAAATCTAGGGAGGAAAGAATCCATGAAAACAAAGCTTGCTTACTCAATTTTAAAGCTCTTTAAAGGTAAGGTGGTTTCTTATTTATCCTTTTGCTCCGTTTCCCCCAACACCTGTCAGGATAGCATAGCATACCATTTTATATGTAAAGGTGATAGATACATACTTATTGAATGAATGAATGAATGAATGAATGGAAAGGCAGAGAGAAGTGGAAATGTTCTCAAGATATATAATTTACTTGCCTAATTTACTTAGGACTTGCTCTTTCAAGAAATTTATCTATGAGGGTAAGGAAGAGTAGAATATACTTAAAGGAAGAGAAGGGGAAAAAACTACATATTTTAAAGGTAAGAAAAGAAAAGAAGACAAAATCGAAGTGGATAAAATGTACTCTGTTTATTATCTCCTATTAATTCTGCATAGTTATTTGCATATTGTCTCCCCCATAAAATTGTGAACTCAAGAGCAGGGACTTTTTTATCCTTAATTTTTTTACACAGTTATTTTATTTATTTTTTGTTTAGTATTTTCTTTTTACCCAGGTACATGTAAAATCAATTTATAGCATTAGTTTTTGAAATTTTGTGTTCAAAATTCTCTACCTTCCTCCCGCCATCCCCAGACCCTGGGCAAGAAGGCAAAAAATTCAGTACAGATTATACTTGTATAGTCATGCTAAACAATTCCATAATAGTAACATTGTGAAAGAAAACATACACCAGGGAAAAAATTTCAAGAAAAATTAATTTTTAAAAAAGTATGCTTCAATCTGGATTCAGACACCATCACATTTTTCTCTGGGAATGGATTGCATTTTCATCCTAAATCCTACAGAGTTGCCTTGGATCATTGTATTGCTGAGAAGTCAGTCATAGCTGATCATCTTACAGTATTGCTGTTACTTTATACACAGTAATTTCAGTTTGCATCAGCTCATGTAAGTCTTTTAAGCTTTTTCTGAGAGCACCCTACTCATTATTTCTTATAGATAAATAGTATTCCACCATAATCATAGACCACAACTTGTTTAGCCATTCCCCAATTTATGGGCATCCTGTCAATTTCCAATTCTTTGACAACACAAAATAGCTATTTGTGGAGGTTATTTTCTTTTTTCTTTTTTATCTCCTTCAAGATACAGACCTAGTAGGGGTACTGCTAGGTTGAAGGGTATGCATGGTTTTACAGACCTTTGGACATAGTTCCAAATTGCTCTGCACAATGGTTAAATCAGTTCACAACTCCACTAACAGTGCATTAACGTCTCATTTTCCCCACATCCCTTCCATCATTTGTCATTTTCCATTTCTGTCCTGCTAGCCAATCTAATAGTTATGAGGTAGTACCTCAAAATTGTTTTGATTTGTATTTCTTCAATCAATAGTGAGTTGGAGCATTTTTTCATATGTCTATAAATAGTTTTGGTTATTTCACCTCAACACAGTTTATA